>NC_087267.1:37099441-37403957 GCF_015220805.1 Pogoniulus pusillus
TATATTCATTTTTCCCAGATATTCAAGAGAATTTCGCCAGCAAATCATTCACATGCTTCCTGCTCTTCTCATGCACAGTCTGCAAATTGCATATAAATGAGTAATATTTCAGTCATACCCATAACATAGAATCATAGAATCATAGAATCATAGAATCAACCAGGCTGGAAGAGACCTCCAAAATCATCCAGTCCAACCTAGCACCCAGACCTATCCAGTCATCTAGACCATGGTACCAAGTGCCCCAATCAGTCTTTTCTTGAACACCTCCAGGGATGGTGACTCCACCACCTCCCTGGGCAGCCCATCCCAATGGCAAATCACTCTCTCTGGGAAGAACTTCCTCCTAACATCCAGCCTATACTTCCCCTGGCACAACTTGAGACTGTGTCCCCTCATTCTGTTGCTGGTTGCCTGAGAGAAGAGACCAACCCCCACCTGGCTACAACCTCCCTTCAGGTAGTTGTAGACAGTAATGAGGTCCCCCCTGAGCCTCCTCTTCTCCAGGCTAAACAACCCCAGCTCCCTCAGCCTCTCCTCATAGGGTTTGTGCTCCAGGCCTTTCAGCAGCCTTGTTGCCCTTCTCACCATGATGCTGCAGATCTGAGCAGTGGGTAAGTGGGTCTCCATTTCGGATGTCTTGTCGTCTAGTACGCCTGCAAACATAATTCATGAAAACTGTTAGTGACTTTATCAGTCTTCACTGTTTGTATTTACCAGGGCTGAAGAGGAAAAAGGTACTCTATAGATAATTACAGATGTCACAAGTGCATCTATGCAACACTATGAAGGAAATAGTATTATTCCTACATCATTTTATGAATAATTAACAATTTGTAGAGTGAGTTTTTACTGTTGCAGCTTGAAGTCCACAAAAAAAGGGTAAATATATATCTCTTGCACTGAACCTATAGTTTATTTTACCTGTGCTGGCAGTAATGCTCACAGACAAATTCATTACTTGATTCATATATACAGAGACTACTAAAGGACCAAAATACATACAGTACAGATTAACATGCATCAAAGAAAACATAGAGAAGCTACAGCTTTTCTTCAAGTACTGTATTTTCTGCAAAATCTAAACAGAAATAAATAGTTCTTTATATGTCTATAGACATATCTTACAAAACCTTTTACAAAAGAGTTGGAATGTCTTTATCTTTAGAATAAACAGTATAGGAAGAGTCTGAAATATCATTTCTTCTCTCCTTTATGGCTTTAGTCTGGGTTCTAGCTTTTATTGTATAACCATTTAAGACAGTATATTCTTTCCTCAGCTAGATTTCCACTGGAAAACATATTAAATATGTGTTAAAAATTATTGTATACAACCTTGGGAAGCTTTGTACTACAGTTGTATTTTGCATTTGTTTTTCTCTCTTTGCCTGCTCCTATTTTTATGTAAATAACTGTGACACAAAATTCAATGAGATAGAGAAAGTGTTTCATATAAAAAAAAGAACAAGGGAAACAAAGATGTGCTTCAAGTGTGAGCACTTTAGGAATCACAGAAAGCCCTAGGGCTTGCAAAATTAGAGGAGAACAAAGAGGATTAAGTTGCCGAACAGTGCTGTGATTTCAGATTATGGCATCCAGCAACGGATATGCAAAAGTCAAGCAGCCTTGTAAAAAGGCCTATTGGTCATTCTCTGGTGACAACAACCTACATTTAACATTGTTCTGCAGTACTGAGAGCACCTCTTTTCTGTTCATTAGTCCTGCTTCTAGGCTCACGCCAACAGCTCAGCACCAGCACATACTAAGAGTTCTCACAGAGCCACCACCAACTGCACAGCTGATTCCTCTTGGCTAGAAGATTTTTACATCCTCTTCCTCTCTCCCCACCCCAGTGAAAGCTACTGAAATTTGCTAAAACTAGCTGTGGGGTTTGTTTTGGTGTTTTTTTTGTTGTTGTTGTTGGGTTTTTTGGTTTGGTTTGGTTCTGTTTGTTTTTTTAATGCGAAGTATGTCAACAGCTGGAGGACTTTTTAAAAAGAAACAAAACAACAATTCAGAGTGTGCACTTTTTTGTACATTTCAGAATAAAATATTCTTTAAAATTATTCTAGCATGCTTTAAGAAGAAAGAATCTTCTGCTAATTGATATATGATGCTAAAAAGTGCACTAATCTTAATTTCAGGTATCATCTTCGTATCACTCCTTACCAGTGAATACAAATATACCAGAACACAAGGAACAATAAAATGTTGTTAGTCCTCTCTACATTTTGAAACGAAGCATATTTATAGGATACTACTTCTAGAAAAGAAGTTTGTGGAACAACTCATTACTGTCCATTGAGTTTGGATGAGACGTTTAGTTAAACTCTCAGGAAAACGTTGCACATATCACCAGAACACATCTGCATGGGGTAAAGTTAAGCAGTCACAGTATGGGAGCTCTGAACTGTCATTTAGGCTTATAAAAAACATTAAAACAAACAAACAAACAAAAGTAAATTAAAATCACAGCTCATAAAAAATCCTTTACAACAAGGAAAAAATAAAACAAACCAAAGCAAAACCCCAAACCAACTGCTAGTAAGACATCTGTGTAATTGCCTCAGGACTCAACTTTCCCAATATTTACAGAGCCTAAAATTACAAAGATCCATTATTAGGAAAATGTTGGCATTTAAGCTGTTTTCAGCAATGCTGATTTCATCATATATGCATTCAAAGTTTTTTCTGAATATATTGTTGGGATCACAGCCTCCCAGGGCTTAGTTTTTCTTTCACAGTGGCCTTAAGAAGAGTGAAGTCTGCACTTCAGTGATTTCTTGTAGCCATGCAAGCCAGTTTAGCTGCAGTAACTGTACTCCTTAGTCTCTGCAAGAAGAGGTCCCAGTCCTTTCACCCCTGACAGTGACAGTGAGCTGTTTGCTGTTAAATAAATTGGAAAGATAGATAAGGAAAAGACAAAGGGCCTTGTTTCTTCCATCAGTGTAGGCAGATAAATGATAGGCTGATACGCTCTATAGGTCTTGAGATTGCCTGAGAGTAAAAATGGGTGCTAGGGAATAATGAAAAAGGATGAAGTTCAGGGACAAAGATTAGTAGGGAGGCAGCAAAGATGAGTAATTCAGTGATTTCTGACCTCACTGCCTCCTTCAACTCAAAAGCAGTGCTAGACTTCAAACTCCTAAAACTTTCAGAGTGAATCAATCTTTCAGACTCTGAAGATCTCAGTGTTCCATCTCTTCTATTTTCTCCTCCTCCAAAGCAACTGGCATGCTCTCAACTCAAGTTTGAATTTAGCCCAAGCAGCTGAGACAATCTGACCAGCTCTTCTTTCAGGGTGTGTCTACTTTCTTCTTTTTAATTATTTTCTGAAGAATTTCACAAAAGGTTTGTCTCAGATTAACTGCGTTTCCTGGTCGAAAATAGAACCTGATGTTCCATAAGCAGCTTTTTCTTTTGTCATCAGTATTTGTTTAGGATACATCATAATGAAAACCTTGAAATTTTAATCCTCTCCATCTGAAATGTCTTTGATAAAGATGCTACTTTCCACCCTTTACCACATTTCACCTCGTACAGTAACAAATCCAAATCAGGAATGTTGAATTCCTACATTTTCAACTAAGTATTTGCTATTAAAAAGCAGTAAATAACAAAAATAAAAGCTCCTTATGCATATAGACCCTTGAATTCCTTGTTTCCATATTGGCCTTAACATGAATGCTTCATTATCATTTTAGCCAATTAAACATCTCAACACTACACCAAGATATGTTCTTATTTGCAAGTGGTTATCAATTCAATTATTCCTGACTTCTACTTCAGTAGCTAAGAGCTGCTCAGCAACTAGCTTACATCCTTAAAGAGTTTTAGAGATAAAAGTAGGCAAATAAAATATTACTTTAAATCTTCAGGTCAGGCAACTAAGACTGGTAGTTTATTTACTGAAATGGTACTTTTTCACCTGCAGAGTATGTGCACATTCACAGGCACACACTTTCCCTTAACCTTTGCACTGCAACACTTTAGCATCAGTGCAGTGTGAATGTGAAATGATAGTTGTGATCTGGTAGCATTCACACATGTATCCACACATACAATTTATGTGTTTTAATAATAACTGTAATGTTCTATATCAGTGAAAAACAACTTACCCTTCATGTCCAAACACTTTATAAATATTTGTTCTGAACCAGAGTTCAGGAATATGCAGGGTAATTTAATTGGACAAGTAGTCCTTTTATTTTAATATTAAACCCCATTGTCATATTAGAGAAAACGATTTTCTATTTGCTTTGCATTACTGAATATCAAGTTTTGAATCCATATCAGGAACAACTCTTTTCTGAATGTTTTCTTACAACAGCTTCCTAAGCCATCCCAAGAAGTAGCGATGTTCACTTTAAATCGACCAAGACTTCATATTGCTTGTAACTCCCGCAATTGTGTTTTCTTTGGAAGAGAAAGGGCTCTAGTTAACCATCCCATGAAAAACCTCTAAAGCCCTCTGGTCATATTGAGACTGTCAGCGAAAACAAATAGCAAACCAGGCAGACATCTGAAACTGTCCCTACCTCTTAGCAGTGGGGAAGTAACGTGAGCAAGATGAACCATCCCAAGCACAGTAAGGGTCTCTCGCAAGGCAACACTCAGCACATGCTTTTCCATACACATCACAGCGGTGCAAAGGAAGCTGTGAAACTCCAGTGGCTGAGCCAATGTAGAGCTGTTGCTGTTAGAGAAGTTGGGAAGAAAAAAAAATGAATTAAGAGGTTTTTTATTCTAGGAGAGTGTATACACACACACACACACATGTATCTTAGGCCATTGAAAATACAATAAATGATTGTGATCCTGACATACACTAAGGAAATGAGAATTGTCCTTAGGAAAAAAGGGAAAAAAATCAAACAAGAAGAATTGATTTTCACATGAAGCTCTCAGAGGTTCTCTGAACAGTAAATTAAGTTACTCTTTCATTACCTTTTTTCTGTTCAGATAGTTGCACAGGGAAAGCACAGGTGGCCAGCGCCAGAATGAGAGGACACAGCCTCAGGCTGCGCCAGGGGAGATTTCGGCTTGAGGTGAGGAGAAAGTTCTTCACTGAGAGAGTCATTGGACACTGGAATGGGCTGCCCGGGGAGGTGGTGGAGTCGCCGTCCCTGGGGCACTTCAAGGCAAGGCTGGACGTGGCACTTGGTGCCATGGTCTAGCCTTGAGCTCTGTGGTAAAGGGTTGGACTTGATGATCTGTGAGGTCTCTTCCAACCCTGATGATACTGTGATACTGTGATACTGTGATACACTACAATCAGCAATGGGACACAATGGAGAGTATGCTTCACAATTAAAAGAAAAGTAAAATCAACTTGAATATGACTTTGATTTACATATGTGCACGTGTGAATTTAAAGTCAATTATTTCACACTGATGCTAAGTTATTTCTGATTGGAAGTGTTGCCATGCATATGCTTCTCTGCATGTTTGATATTTTTTACCCTTCACACTGTTTTCTACAGGTCACATACTCCACTTGAGACATATCTTTAATCAAGCAAGATAATTTACTTTACTTTGGATGAAAACCAGTGTTAAGATGGAGCTCAAGAGCAGAGCAAAGCTATGAAGTAAACAAATAATTTTTTAAAAAAGCATACAAAATGAACTACAGCTTTGTATGACATCACAACAGAATATCTTGTCTCTCTCAATTTCCTCTCTGATATCAAATTCATGTGGTTCATTAGAGACCTTGTTCCCCAGAGGGACATAAGGAAACTGAACCACTGATCCCATGCCAAAGTCCAGAAATATTTCGGCTTAGCACTAATTCACAAAGAAAAGAATGTATGACTGTAGTAAGTAAATACAGTTCCTTCTGAGTTGCAAAACTAGAGAAAAATTAGACAAATAGATAACCAAAAAGTAAATGGTGTAATCCTTCTGACACTCATCTATCAAAAGGTTAAAGCTGGTCATCCATAGCGGGAAACTTAATATATTTCTCTTTAAGGTCTCACTCCAAGCAGTCTCATCATGAAAATAAATTTGGGTGGTCTTTGTTTGGTTTTGTTTATTTGTTGGTTGGTTGGTTTGGTTTTTGGTTTGGTTTGGCTTTTTAGAAAACATAGAGCTAGTGAGGAAAACAGGATTTCAAGAAATGCTGTCAAAATTCTTCATCTCCTGCACTGTCATGTCCCAGAGGTACCATTTACAGGGAATTCAAGGATGGAAGGTGAATGAGGTCACCTACAAACTAGAAATGATGAGTACTAGATACCAGGAGACAGCAAAACAATAAAACTCATAAAAGGTGTTGTGTTAACTTCTTTCAGAAGACAGCAGCTTGGCAGTTTATGCAGACATATTAATGGTAACAGAAACATCCCATGCTTCTATATAAACACCAGTATTTTCTCAAGGCAACATGACAAGGAAAGCACTCAAAGGAAAATCTGCAGGTAAACTGAAAACTAAGGGCTTCCTGAGCAGCTGCTTCAAGTCTCTTACAGTGCCATAGCTGGTTGTAAACACACATTCTTTGGGTCAAAAACTCTGACTATAGAGAGCTCTACACAGAGCCTTAACTGCACATACTGGTCCCCAGTTAGTGTTGTACTCTTGAGAAGCAGATGAGAGGCAGCCTACATGATAAGCTGATTCTCTTTAAGTCATTGAATCAAGTGTTCAGCTTAGGGGTATGTCCTGCAGCAATTCAAATCTTAGGTGACCTAACTATTTCTCAAGAGATGCCTTTTCTCTTTGGTGATTATGGAGGCAGCACAGGTCAAATTAGAGCTTCAGTTAAGTATCTTAAATGTCCAGATGGTATTGATCTGAGTTGCATGTAATTGGGGCATTAATACCTATATAAGCATGTAGTCATGGGTGGTGCAACTAATACAAAAATCAACCCAGAGAAGACACATGGGAAAATAAAGAATGGTGTAAGAGTTTCCTATGTATTTCTGTAAACAATATAATTTTGCCAACACTCTTTCCCTGAGTTCTAAGAAAATATCTTTGGAATTAAAAAGTGACTGGAATCACATTTAAAAAGAAAAAATTTAAAAAAAAAAAAGAGGCCAAAATAGGTTTACCTAAAGATTCTGCTTCTTGTAGGTAAGTTCACAGAGTTCAGCCACTGAACTACAGCATGTGTTTCAGATGCTGCACAGCCTGAAGGCTGCTGCCCTATTTGCCACTCTTTTGATCATGGTTTTAGACTTCAGCCAGTGATCATTATTCTGGACACTAGTAATATATACATCCAAGTAGTATGCAATCCAGAAAATAGTAATAGAGTGATTTGCATCAATGACCTGACCTTACTGTGCTATACACAGCCAAACTGCAAAAAATTTCTCTGAAGAAGTTGTTAATCTAATAAATCAGTTGATTATCAGATCAAAGCAGTAGGTGGGGGGAAAAAAAGGTTGCTCTCTACAAATTCTTGCAGGACTACTAAAAATCCAGAAAAGCTGCAAAGATAAGGGTTTTAAGCAATCCAGTGGTTTCTGCTTGCCCCACAGCGGTGTTCAAAATATAACCATTCCCTGGAAGTCAGACAGAGATAGCAGAAAATTTTCCATCCACAGATTAAAAAAAGGAGAAAAAAAAAGGGGGGATGAAAAAAAAATAGCTTAAACAGAGGAATTTAGGCAGTTTTAAAAGGCATTTTAGGGAGCATGTGGTCCAAATCCTAATCAGTTTAATTATATGCCTTGAAAAATATCTGATGCAGAATAGTTCAGGGAGCTGTTTAACATTTTAGTAACACATCCATTTTGAATTGACCCATTCTATGTATGTTCACTATGGACAGAAACAGTGATCTCTGAATAATAGTCAGTACTTTGTGAAAAATGCTGCAAAAGTAGGTACTAAAGTCTTTCTCAAAGTGTCTGCCTTGCCTTTGAGAATCTTACTGAGGAGGAACAAAAGCTCTTCATAGCAGTTCAGCAGACAAGGAGATGGCATCTATCAGCCAATGATCTACTTGTTTGTTTTTTTTTCCCACCTTACCAAAAATCCAATGGGATTTTGAAAGGGAGAATTGCAAACCTGACCCTGAGAACAATGTGATAGCTTGTTCTGCAAAAAACTCACCTTTGATTGACAGCCAGGCCTGACATTTTGGCTTGCTTCCACATTTGTAAATCAAAGGAAAAATTATAGAGGCCCACTTAACTTCCAACAAGCCACAGAACTGTGAATCTAGGCAGTGTCAGAGTGTGTCTAGGATGCTGCATTATGAAGATTTTATCTATTGTTGGTGTTTATGTGATGAAGCTACACAACCCTATGGCTCTGAAATCAATTAGGATGAATACATAGCTCCAGTAAGAAAACAAAATTCCTGCAAGTTAAAGCCAGAAGGGTTGAGCACTGTACCAAGGCTTAGTTTTGCACACAAAGGTTAAATTTCCTTGCTCAAAGTCACTCTTGCTCAAGGTACTCATAGACAGAAGCATGAGGGGCTTAGAGTATTATTACTTAATTTAAAACTAAGTTCTCCTCCTGAAGAATTTGTATGTTTTGGTCTTTAGAATGAAATGATGCTTTAAAGTTACCCAGTAGGATGTGCTGTTTTTTACTGTTTACATTTCATGCTTCTGCTTTCTACAGTGCATAGAATTATCACGCTGTTTACATGAAAAACACTCTGCTTATCAAGACACAATGAGTAAAGTGAGTAATACAACTACAGCATTTTAAAATCATAAATATAAAATTGAAACATGTTGCCATATACTTGTTTGATGCAGGAACATAGTGCCAAAAGCTTGTCATATTGTATCACGATTCTGTCAATTTTAGCCTGAGGCTGGTTGATCTTACATGAGTTACCTCTGCCTGCATAACTTGCATCTTATGCTCTTTTTTAGCTTTAGACAACTTTAGCAGTGTAGATTTGCTTTCAGAAGACTCAGAGAAAACTGTAATCTTTACTGAATAACTGAAGTGCTTTGAAGAAGGATATAAAAATGTGAGGTCCATTATCAGGTTGATTGACTGCCTTAAGGGAATGTATTCATAAAAAATAATCTAAAGCACAGATTTTTGGTATGATGTGACCATGCATACAACCTGCCAGATTGTTTTTTGTTTGTTTGTTTGTTTGTTTGTTTTAATGTCTCAGTATTCAATAGTACCAGCTTTTTTTGGCCTGACACTTAAGTTTGTCTCATGTAGCAAGCTATGTTAGAAGAGTGTCCCCCAAAAAACTATTTTATGTCAAATACATTCATATTTTCAGACATCTTTCCTAAATATAGTGAATTCTGAGTTAAATAGGCAGCACTTCAAACACAATACTGGGCTCTATTACAGAGTAAATTAAATTTGTTTAACAATATATAGAGTGAGTTAGAAGAGTTAATCTGCTTTATCACTATTTTTTTAGTGCACTTCAGTCTAGAAGTAATGCCAAGTCTCCTCTTTACTCACATTAGTGGAAAAGATAATGAGTGTGAACAATTTTCTTGTATGTACTGAATGAGGCTCCAGATCAGTGCAAATATAGAAAGTAAAGAACTAAATTTTTTTTTAAAAAAGAAGAAGACACTAAATTTTATGTGCCAGACTTCTAGAATCATAACATAGAATCATATTCTAGAATCATATCATTGAATCAACCAGGTTGGAAGAGACCTCCAAGATCATCCACTCCAACCTAGCACCCAGCCCTATCCACTCATCTAGACCATGGCACTAAGTGCCTCATCCAGGCTTTTCTTGAAGACCTCCAGGGATGGTGACTCCACCACCTCCCTGGGCAGCCCATTCCAATGGCAAATCATGCTCTCTGGCAACAACTTCCTCCTAACATCCAGCCTAGACCTCCTCCTGGCACAACTTGAGACTGTGTCCCCTTGTTCTGTTGCTGGCTGCCTGAGAGAAGAGACCAACCCCCACCTGGCTACAACCTCCCTTCAGGTAGTTGTAGACAGTAATGAGGTCCCCCCTGAGCCTCCTCTTCTCCAGGCTAAACAACCCCAGCTCCCTCAGCCTGATACAGGGAATGACAGTGGTTGGGATCTATTTACCTAATTCCAGGCAGAACTAGAAGACAGACCTCTAATATCCAATTCAGCTCTAGATGACAACCCAATGTTTTTTTTTCACTACTACATAATTCATCAGCTGCTTCACAAAGAAGACTAATAATGTTTGCCTATACTTGCTCAGAAACACAAGCATTTCCTTTACAGCAAATAAGACAAACTTTTACACCCATCCATCAAGAAATCCAGTTCACTTTAAGTATGGTTTGGTCTACAACAAAGGCTATAATATATTCTTAAAGAAGTTAGTTATCAGTTCACTCACCTGAAAGTAAGAAATATAAATTCAGGAGTCTAAAAACCATATCCTAACCATATCACAGTACCAGAAGGCCATGGAAATTCTGGAGTAAATAAGAACTAGTCTCCAGACAGCTGGTTAGTTTGTGTTTAATTTCCATTCTACAAAGTATAACAAACACAAACTAGACCTTTTTTTTATCCTTCGCATGTCACATTTCCCTGAGAAACTACTGATGTTTATGTACAGGAATTGGGATGCTGCTGCTCTAATTAATATGTCTCCACTGACTGCCAAGTTAATGTATCTAAAAGACAGAGACCAATAAATATTAAGAAAACCCACAACATTTAAAGTTTGTGCACACTGTACCTGTTTTGTGGAAATCTTCATTGCTGAAATAACAGTGGGTTCCTAGCAAAAAAAGAGAGTTAAAATAAAAAATGAGCTCTACAAACATAAATATTCTGCTAGAATACCATTTGCCCAGCCTAGAAACTCTTGACATTTAACAAGACACTCCTTAGAAACAGTGGTTCTTATCTTTTGCAGTGGAATAGTTTCTAGCTGTAACTGAATCAGAATTCATATCAGATTGTATCTTTGATTGCTATGTTGACTGCAGACAATATCATCATTTACCATTGTTTTTATAGTTTATTTGTGATTACTTGCTAGTCTTAACATCTTGAAGTTAATTTATACACTTAATATTAAAACTACATTTAATTAATATCACAGATAATAGGAAAAACAGTGGCTGCATCAGGACATCAGGACACATAGATACTATACATTAAAGGTGATATCACTGAAATAAGAAATGCTTTAACCATATCAAGATGAAAACCCCAATTTTTTTCTTTTAAGAGCAAGCTTTAATACTAAGCATAATCTTGTTGACTGCACCATGCTATTCATGAGCAAATAAGTTAACTTGTATTTGCAGAGCATGGAAGTGGAGGGAGTTTGCACCCTGGAACACTTGTCATTAAACAAGGCAAATGTGCTGTAAGAGGAGGTACTGTTCTCCTAGCTATGTCTACTCTTAATTATACTTATCTATATCAAGCAGATGTCAAAGCAATATCTACTTTTTTACATGAGAGATTGTAGGGAATATTTAACAGAAGAGGTAGGTTTAGCTCTGATCAAAAGACTGTTACAATTCTTAGGCCCAGCTGTTTGAATTAATTTTAATCCTGAGGGTAAAGGTGACATAATACAGTTACAAAGTGTGTAAGTCAATTCTGTACGAACTTTATTCCATCTAAAAATATGCTATTGATCCCATAAGTCATACTTTTGGTCACATGCATTAATAAAGTCCTTTTTAAAGACTTTACTCTTGTGTAGCTTTCAACTTGCTTCCCCTGGGAGAGTTTGATATGGGCCAGTGGATGTGTACTTGCCTTTATAAATGGATTAATAGACCTTATATTAGTAAACATCAAGTAAATGTCATATTTCAATGAAAATGAAACTCATTAATTTGTTTGATCAGCTGTTCAGATAAATATTTCACAAATGGAGTCACAAGACACATTTGTTATCAATGTAACAGATATGGAAGACTTTCAGTTTCATGGATTTACAAATGAAAAGCCTTGTATTCAGCATATTGCACTTTAAGCATCAAAATACATTGTCTATGATGCACATAGAGTCTTCAGTAACTAAAGAAAACAACATCTGGTTAAGGTACATGTAAAATCTGCTGCAAATTCCCCATTGAATGATCCACATCTTATGCATACAAATTTTACTTACTCCAGTGAAGTACATTTATGCCTTTTTTAAAGCTTAAATACATGCCAAAGGAGATAAATGAGCTTTCATGTAAATCAAAACACCAAAATCCTTTTGTGTAATGAATAGTTACACATGTAAAGTAAAATACCAGATCTGAAATTGCCATTAACCATCCTACTTCTGTAAATCCTTTCTGAAATAAAACCTTAACTCCATTTATTTTATTTCCTTCACTTTTGTATTTCTCTGATCTCCCTTACCTTGGCATTTCTGTCTGATTTAGGGAAGAAATTTCTACATTATCAACAACTGCCAAATTACCCTGCATTAATGTAAGGACTTTTGCACGTATAATACAGCAAAAAAAAACTAAGAGCCACACATTACTCATCTTATTTTCTCCTTGTTGTTTCTTCTTTAGTGTTCTGTGTGTTTGTTTTTTTTTACTATTCCACATTTCTGCCCTCAAAAAGTATGGATTGAAGAAAAAGAGTTAACTGTATTTCAGTGGTATCTTGTGCTCAAAAAAGTGAATTCTTTGCAAGATTGGTACCAGCAAAGGCAAGATTGTTCACAGGGAAAAAAAATATCCAAAATATTCATCAAAATATATACAAGATCCATTTAGATATGTTGCATCTGTTCAGAAACCAAAGATAAAGGCATAGTAACTGAGTCTGATGTGGACACGTTGCTGGCCCACTGTGGGAAGCCTGACCCTATGGTCAGTATATCACACTCCTAGCTAGGGTAGCAACCCCCCAAAAGTCTGGAGCCCGTGAAATGGGGCTATAAAAGAGCACTAACAAAAGGAACAACATTGATTCGTTGTTGTGTACAAAACACAAAACATTCCTGGGTTTTGTCTAGAAAATGTTTGAAAGGTTTACTCAACCTTGACTTGTAACACTCAACCTCAAGTGCCAATGGAATGCTTTATATTTTAGGTGGCTCAGACAGATAAAATGAGAGAGATTATTTTTTGCTAAAAGAAGTACTAAAGATCAGGGTAGGTTTATGGTGCCCCTTGTAAATGCATGAAAATGTGTTTTTATAGTCACCTTTGAAAACATAAACACTTTCTCTGTTTCTCAGACTATTAGGCATAAGAAATCTGTGCAGACCACTGTTTTTTTCCCTGTAGTATCTTCCTAGTTACATTATGTTGACAGTTTGAATAGTGTTAAGAGTTGATGCAAGAATGAAATTTGTGTATTGTATATCTTCACAGTATCACAGATAGACCACATCCACACTTTCCAACAATCTCCAACATTTTCTTTGTTGGAGAAAAAAGACAATTATTATTCTCAGACTTGCATAGACACATACTTAACTACAGCATGTAACAGCTCGAAGATTCAGATACTACTTTACTTTTTAAGCCATGAAACAAGAGCCCAGAACGTAATTTCTTTTATCGTTAACCTCCAGCTAGCACTGAAAGTCTCAAGCTGTATTTTGACTAGTGTCTGAGTCTCCAAATGACAAGCTAATTAGAGGGATATGCCAGGCTATTCCTTCATTAGCTACAAGAAGTTTAGTTTGCAGCTGTCCACAGAGAAATCTACAACCTGACACTTGAAATGTAGCTGCACTTACCCGAAAGACTGTCATTTCTTCCAGCAAGACTTCCTCTAATTCATGCCAAGTCTCCTTAGGAATTGAAACCACTTTAAGAACTGTTCCGATATCTTGAAAAGGGAAAAAGAAGAAAAGAAAAATCACAAACTATTCAGGTGCTTAAGATGCATTCTTCAGCTTCAAATCAGTCAAGAGTTTCTTGGAATATGTAATTATATCACATGTAAAGATTGTTAAGATATGTATGTCTGAGCACTCATTCTTCAAAATACCAACTGCATTTTGAATAACTTAGGACAAGAGTGAATTTCAATAGGACATTTCACTAGAAATCTTTCAATTATGAAAATTCAACAAAGAAAATAAATACTACCATAGTTACTAAAGAATGAGAAAAAAAAAGAAATACCTTTTAACTGACAGTATAACATGACAGATATTTCAGTCATTTCACGAGGAAGGAAACGCATTAAATGTACTCATGCATGTTTTACTGTCCATTTTGAGTGTGATGTTTGTCATTCTTGAAATGCATGTGAAGATGCTGTTAGAAGGCTAAGTATGGATGTAAAAATATCTGGACAAATACTATCAGACAGATGTAGCTGTTAGATCTCTTAAATACATGTCATCTTCTCTGTGTCAAATAAAATACCCAGGATGTATAAACCTACATTTCTCTCTGTGTTAGATACTGGTCTCAACTGAGGGATAAGATCAATACACCTTGTACTTTCTGTATAGAAACAAAGGAAAGCCTAGATATCAGTACCATTTAGGGGATGATGAAACTGAGAGCAGAAAAGGACTTAGGGATGTTGGTGGATGAGAAGCTGGACATGAGCTAACAGTGTGCACTTGCAGCCTGGAAGGCCAATCACATTATAAGCTGTTCACATTATAAGTTGCATAAAAAGAAGCATGGCCAGCAGATAGAGACAGGTGATTCTGCCACTTTGCTCTGCTCTGATGAGACCTCACCTGGGGTACTGCAACCAGCTCTGGAGCCCCCAACACAGAAAGGACATGGACCTGATGGAGCGGATCCAAGGATGGCCACAGAAATGATCACAGAAATGCTGAAACATGTCTGCAACAAGGACAGGCTAAAGGAGCTGGGTTTGTTCAGTCTGGAGAAGAGAAAGTTCCTAGAAGGCCTAACAGCACCCTTCCAGTACCTGAAGGAGGCCTACAAGAAGGCTGCAGGAATGTTTCCTGCAGGTCTCTAGGGAGACTACTATGGACAACGGGTTGAAATTAGGGAAGAGTAGATTTAGATTGGATGTTAGGAACAAGTTCTTTACTATGAAGGTGGTGGAACACTAGAAGAGGTTGCCCAAGTAGGTAGTTGAGGCCCCCTCCCTGAAGATACTCAAGGTGAAGCTTGATAAAGTTCTGAGCAACATGATTTAGTAGAGGATGTCCCTGCTCACTTCAAGGAGTTGGACTAGATGACCTCTGGAGGTCCCTTCCAACCCAAACCATTCCATGACTCTATGATTTTAATACTCTATTTACATTCATGGAGTTTTACAATTTGCTTTAACACAAACATGGCACATGCATGAAATTACAGAGCTACAATGTTATAGTTTTGTGAACATGGGTGGACCTTAAGACCATCTCTGTTTACAGCTTTTGTATCCGTGATATAATTGTTCCCACAAATAGAATTTTCAGGGAACAATAACAAAAAAGAATAATTTCTAGGCTGGTACACATCACAGCAAGGTCTGTGAAATGGAAACACTCTCTAGATGACTTTTCTTTTTAACCACCTAAGTTTAGTGCCACGTAGATGTATCAGAACCAACGATTACATCCCTGTGGACTTTAAGTTTTGCACATTCTATAGCAGTAATTTAAGAGATTTTAAATAGATAAACCTCTCAAATTAACAGAATTATAAAGGTCAACATTTTCAAAACAAGAATTCATATCCAACTGCATAAAATCAAAAATATACTTTGCATATATATTTGTATGTGTTAGCTGAATATCCTGATTAAAGAAGATGACAAGTCACCAATCCTATATTGAAAATACATAGCAAAATGAAACAAATAGATTACACATGTTGAAAATTGAAAGGTTTTGGGTCAAGAGTCTCCATTGTAAGGGTTCTGGAGCACTAAATGGTTCTCCATGACTGGAAGAGATTCTCCAGTCTGGTTTTGGGTCAAGAGTCTCCACTGGAAGGGTTTTGGAGCACTGGAAGAGGTTCCTCAGGCTGGTTTTGGGTCAAGAGTCACCATTGGAAGGGTTCTGGAGCACTTGAAGAGGTTCTCCAGCACTGGAAGTTCTCCAGGCTGGTTTTGGGTTGGAAGAGACCTTCACAATCATGGAATAGGTTGGGAGAGGCATTGGAGGGCATTGAATGGGTTTGAAGGGACCTTCAATGTCACAGAATTATGGAAGGGGTTGGGATGGAGGTTGGAGGTCATGGAATGGGTTGGAAGAGACCTTCAAGGGCATGGAATGGGTTGAGAGGGACCTCTGAGGGCATTGAATGGGTTTGGAGAAACCTTTTATAAGGTGGCTACATTAGAAGCTCTTGATTTAATGAGACAATTCTAGTATTTCCACTTCTTTATGTGAATTAGGATCAAAATATTTTAGAAATCCTAGAAATATCCTGTAGCATTGTTTTTCCAGCTGCTTTCCTTTCAGATTTTTATTTCTAACTATGTATTAAGTTTAGAAAGAATTTTTGTTTCACAAAATATGTGCATCACTGGTTGGTTTCTTTTTTTAATTAGGAATAAATTCATAAGATTATTTAAAAAAAAAGGAAAAAGAGAAACAAAACTGTTTCTTAAAACAACATCAATAATGCAAAGGGTAACATTTTTATTTAGGCAGTTACACATACCAACTAACACCATATAAATTGTTTTGGAAGTGGTTTTAATTATGGTTTACTGCTACAGAGTGAGTATTCAAGAATTCAAAAGTATTGAGAACAAGGTGCAAAAAAATGCAATATAAGAGTTAATGCAAGAAATAAAAATATTTCTACATCAGGGTAATTCAGAACAATATATCATTTAATATTACACTTAGAACTTCATAAATTAGCTAATTTCCTTAATTATCCTAATAAATTGATGACTGCACTTTTGAAGAAACCACACTGTAAAAGAGACCTCTGATCTAATAATTATAACAGTGTAGCAATGTGTGTGGGACTATGACTGTCCTCAGTCAGAATCCAACAAATGTCGTATTCTAGAAATAAAGTGGGACTTTTGATAAAGTAGGAGAGGAAACTGTGGGTACTGAGCAGATATGAGTTCCCCATGTAATGTTTCACCAAAAGACGACTTACTTTTAAGTGGATCTTGCAACAATTAAGGTTGATTGTTGCTGGAGAAAACCTCTGAGGTCAAAGATACACTGTGTTAATCACTAAGGCGACTCTGGTCAGGCCACAGGTACCAAAGTGGGGCTTTATCTGAGTTCTAAATCAAGTTTTACAGAGTAGTATTTCAAACAGCATCACACAAATGGAATCAGGCTTCTCCTTTAGGATCAATGGGCTCAGCTCAGTAAGATAAGATTACTGTTATTAATTTGCTTTACTGACAGATGTACCTTGAGTGTGCCAAATGATCCTAAACAATGGACACTCAGGATATACATTAAGAGCCTATCTTAAATCCTGCTTTTTTCTGATATAGTTTCAAATGTGCCGATATGATTTTATTTCCATTGTGAAACACACTGGTACAATCACAGTGGGAAAGAAACTGCTCTGCTAAAGATTTCATTCACAGGAAAGGAAAATGTGATCACACTGCATGGCTATTAATCACATTGTGTTCAATTATCATCAGTTACTCAAAGAAAAAGGAAGGAAAAAAAAAAGGAAAAGTATTTCTTAACATGCCGACGCTCATCAGTACGTGGGAATAATGTAGATTGCTACAACAGTGATGGGAAAATACAGAGAAATGTATCTAATCTGATGGGAAAGACTTGCACAGAAAAATCCAGTCATATCACTGGGAGTTTAATTCTGGCTTTGACATAGGTTCAGATCATCAAATAGGAAACTGGAGTGTGACTAAAGCCCCTAATCTGCTTCCCCGTTTGTTCAGTGCTTGGGGAAGATGTAGTATGTGCTGACTGTGTTTCTGTTTCTGATTCTTTGGACTTTTACCAGCAAGCTTAGTGCAACTTTCTGTCAGAAGGCAGGCAGAACCTCAGTTCTGTCTCTTTTCCTTTCCTTCTGTCTGGGGGATGCCCCTTTCTCATACTGAAAACAATAATAAGGATAGTGAGCTCAGAAGAGCATGTAGCATCTTTTGTGTCCCAGCTTCAAACACAGCTGGAATGCCTGTTCTTGTCTCATGAGGGTATAACCTCCTGCTGGAAAAAGACCAGTTTATATGGACAAAAGTAATATTAAAAAAAAAAATAACACTCTGCACTTAGAAAGCTGGGGCCTTGGTGCTGAAATCTCATTTGGCAAGCACAAATAATAATACTTCAATGCTTTTCTTTCAGTTCTTGGGCACAACTCTCAGCAATGTTGGATGGGATCCAGAGCACTTACCACATACCTGAATATTAGTGGTTTAGGGAATTTAGTGCCTGAATTCTGAACTCAAAAGTAAGAGCTAAGTATCATTGAGGGTCTTTCAGGGGAAGACTTTGCCTGATTCATTTAGATAAGAACCACCCTATGTAATGATAACTATCTAGAAGGTACAGCTCAGGTTTGGACAAGTCTTGTGCTGTCTGAAAAAGAGATAGAAACCACTGGAAAACTATTCATCTTATTCTAATAGAGGTCTTGAAGAAAGTACAATGAATCTTTCTCTGGAAGTACTTATTGCAAAAGACAAGGCATCTTTCATAGACGGAAGGCCAAACTTTGGTGAGATAAATGGCACCTCTCATGTTCAAGAAATAGATATAAATCAGCTCCTTATGTTTGTTCAGCATCACACTTGGGATGCTGAAAGGCTTGTTCCTCTGCACTGCAGCCAAAGGAAGTACTGACATTAATTTTATTTCTCAATCAGGTCACAGAAGACCTATTGAAAGGCATAAAACACTGGCAATTGTGGATGGCACTGAAGTTTCTAAAGTGTGATGGAAAATGTATGTGTTGAGTAAAATCATACCAAACTATTTGTCAATGTTTTATGCAAGAACATATTGTAGCACTGGTATCTAATGACTCAGTTCACAGCTTTAAAGAGATGGAATATTTTCTGCAGAGATGCATTTCCTGCAGTAAATGTTCCAAACTGCTGTGTATGCAATGTGTTTAGTACACAAACCTTCATCAGCTCTCAGTTTACTCATAATTTATTTCAAGTATCAGCAGAAAAGAGACCTTGAGATTTATTGCTTTGGAAATCTGACCCCAGGTCTACTGCATCAGAACTGTACTTAGAACAAGTCTAAAACTGGATACTATAAGACAGGCAGCCAATCAGGTATTTTTTGGTTCAAAGCTGAAAATAAACAGTGGGGTTTTGGTTTGATATGTTTTGACTTCATGATGTCAATGTCTAATTACTAAAAACTATGTTCAGTAGAAGTTGAAAATACTCTTACTCATAGAACTGAAACTAGTCAAAAAATGGAAATTCTTTGGTGAAGATGCAGTTCCACCAACTGGTAAACAGCACAGTACTGAAACCCTGAACCTAGGCAAATGCTTATCAGCTAATTTTTGGCCACTGTGATTTCTCTCTCTTTTTCTGACACCAAATCCTCATAACACACTATATGTGGCAGATACCTTCATCTTAAAACAATTCACTTATATGGCTAAAGAGCTGAGCATCTTAAGACAATACTTGAAAGGCACACAAGACATTTCTCATACCTGGATATTTGCTTTGTTTATGTCAATACTTCTCATGCTACATTTCAAAATGGGTACCTCAAAGTGATAAATTAATAAGACAACATATTTCTAACAAAATTTCCTAACAACAGCAGTTGAAAAGAAAGTACTATGACCTTAATCCAGGTGGAGAAGATCCTAAGGAACTAAGTTATGCAGGCCATGACTTGAACCAGCCACAGTGAATGTATGTAACAAAGTCCTCCCCACATGCAGAGTTCTGTGTGCTGCCACAAATTTTTACAGGAATTTACTAGGACATAAATCAGAGTATGAACTTTTATTTGATCTATGTCTCCATAATTCCTGGAGGAGCATAGAGTGTCAATTCAGAACTTCTCACCTGTGCCAATGAACATCACATCGTATTGGCCATCTTCTGCATCTACTCGATCTACTACTATCTGTGTGAACTGGTAATCCACATCTGTTTTGATCATGATTGGACGGTGGTTGATGGGGAATACTGGGTTGTACATGGCTGGATGACTTCTTGCAAATGTTATAACTTCATCAGGAAGGTCCTTGGTGGAATCAAAGCCTCCAAATGTTTTACTGGGACACTGAAAATAAAATGGAAAAGGATTTTCAATCTATTATTGATCACTGGTATCACATTAAAAATCCATTTCATTCATATCATCCCAATTAGTGCAGTCTATAATTATGTATGACAGAGGATCTCAGTATTTCAGCAAAAGTTAATTCTGTCACTAAAAGCCTCTCTCTTTTTCTTTTAAAACTGTAACTCAGTGCAAATGCATTTATAGTCATTTAATGACAATTATCAACTTATAATTGGCAAAAGAAAGATATCCTGAATTATCTAAACTATTTCAATGCAAGACAAGTAATTTTAGTCTTTGTTTGTACACAATTGTACACATGGAAATTAATTAAAATGCCATCATCTTAGTTTCAAAATGTTGTCTTCAGAAGCTGACTGGAAATCAACTCCTCCCCTAGGAATCAAAACCTTAAATGCTGGGATAATTCCCTGTCCTACTCACTTTTCAAACTCTTACTTGCCTCAATAAGCCTGTGTCATCCACATAGTCCCAATAACACAGATCCTGTTACACTAAATCAAACCAAGTCATGCCTGAAATGTATCTCTTCTCTCTCCAATGATTCTAAAGAAAGCCTCTTGTGAACGTTGCTGCTCATACTGTCAACGTGTACAGTTAGGTTAGATGAGTCTTGCTAAAAAACTGAAACAAGTCCTGACTGTCATGTGCTGTAAAGTAATAGAAAAGTTATAGTTCTCTTTAGATTACGCTGATAACCATAACACAGTAAGAGAGTCCCTTTGCCCCCTTATATTGCCATGAGTAGGCCTGAGAGTTTTGCTTCTAATCTACAAGAAACAGAGAATTCTCTGCTCCCGTTCTGCCAATGTGAGTAAATTGTAGAAGCTGAGAAGTGGAGATAAGACCATGGCTTGGGTATCCACAAAAATATTCCTCCACTTTCACCTACTGCTTGTCCCCATGAGTGGGCTCAAGGATTTTGGCTAATCACCACTGTTTGCCCTCATGTCTTCTGTTGAATTGGTGACTATTTTCTTAAGAAGTAGAGGTTACTTCAAAGTAAGCATTAGTGCTATATTAGTGATGTTGAATGGATGAAAGAATGAGCTACAATGGCATTATATGTAGACCTTATTGCTGTCTACAACTACCTGAGGGGTGGTTGTGGCCAGGGGGAGGTTGCTCTCTTCTCTCAGGTGGCCAGCACCAGAACAAGAGGACACAGCCTCAAGCTACGCCAGGGGAAATTTAGGCTTGAGGTGAGGAGAAAGTTCTTCACTGAGAGAGTCATTGGCTACTGGAATGGGCTGCCCGGGAGGTGGTGGAGTTGCTGTCCCTGGAGCTGTTCAAGGCAAGGTTGGACGTGGCACTTGGTGCCATGGTCTAGCCTTGAGCTCTGTGGTAAAGGGTTGGACTTGATGATCTATGAGGTCTCTTTCAACCTTGGTGATACTGTGATACTGTGTAATACTGTGATACTGTGATATCAGCAGTTAAAAGATATTAGGTAAACTTGGTGTCTCACATCCTTAATGTGTTCAACTACCTATTGAAGACATCTAAAACTCTCAAATTCAGTTGACAATAGTTGCTTGTGGCATTCAAACCTGAAATATAAATAGCTGATGCTAAAATACCCTAGATAATTTGCCCTTTACATCCACGTATAGAATATCTTCCAATTAAATTGAAAATCTAGAGGACATCTTATTAGCCAAGCATCCAGACCTTGCAGTATGCTCTGCAGAAGAAATCAATTGACTTTGCTATCACCTTGATCCAATTTATTAATAATTCATCAGAAATGAAATTAAAAAAATCAACGTTGCCAAAAAGAGTAGTTACATTCAGCAAAGGGCTGCTTCCAGCACAGATATATAAAGTGCAAATCGTCTCTTTTCAGCATATTTGTTAGTAAGCAAATTCATATTCTATTCCATTACAAGGTATGGAAGGGAGAAAGGGAGTGAGGAAGACCAGTTGATAAATGCATGATGCATGTGCTGCAGACTATGCAGACAGTATGGGAGTTATCCACTTTATTGTGCCAACATTATTCAGCCTTTTTATTATCATATGTTCTTGCTCTCTTATACAGAAATATTGAAAAGAGAAAATCAGATAAGCTTTCTATAATCATCAGCCTAACTGTCTCAAAAATTATGTTACAAATTCTGTACTTTCAATTTTAAGTTTGCCTTGCATCTTCATTAATATGCTAAATACGGTTCAATACTAATTACTGAGATTAATTAGATAATATATGTAAAGTGCTTTAAATATAAAAATCACTACACAAGAACTAAGTATTGTTAATTGCAGCTGGGCAAACAGGCAAAAAAACAGCTAATGAATATTCAATTCAATTTTAAGTAAATGAACTTCAGCTGTGTTTCGATTGCTTGAACATTTACTTTCTGGCTCATTTTGCATCACAGGATTTTAATTGTAGCAGTGTTGACCACGAAGTATTTTGTGCAGAAAAGTCATAAAATTAGAATTAGTGACATAATTCTGTGTGTTTAAATGGGATTTCCAGTTCTGAGAGGCAGAACTGGAGCTCAGAGCTTCCAGTTTTGAGAGCCAGTACTCTTTGGATAACCTGCTTGTCGGGGAATAATAGTAATGAAAAAAACAGTAACTATGTGTTTACATCTGAAGTTTAAAGTGCATTACCTGGACTAAGATCAGGCTCACATTTACCTCACCCCACTTTAGGAAACTTTCAGTGGAGGAAAATGGACACGCTCATTATGTGACATTTAGCCCATCCATAGTCCAACTACATAAAAGTAGAGATGGAGTGGAATGGAAAGAATAGAATAGAATAGAATAGAATAGAATAGAATAGAATAGAATAGAATAGAATAGAATAGAATAGAATAGCATAGCATAGCATAGCATAGAATAGAATAGCTGTCCTGAGGAGGAAATTTGTATCATGTTTACTTACGTTAAGGTCACAAAACCAGGATACACAACAAAGGCATCCTTCATGTTAACAGTAGGACAGGACTGTTTTTGCTATTGGTAGGTCTAGGTCAAGCATATTGTTAGGGTGCATCAATAGATTTCATGTTTATATACCTAACCAGTTCCACCAGTAGCAAGGACATCGAAAATGTTCAGGTGTCAAAAGAGAGGCATCAATATGAACATCCTGAAAAAGCTTGGAGAAATGAGATTGATGTTGGATTCAGAGTCAAGGAATACTTGCATTTAACATCCTCTTCCACATGCTAGTTCCCAGTGTGCTATGTCTGGGCTTTTGATCAGTCAGAAGGAGCTAACTAGTCTATATACTAACTGGGCTATTAGAAAATCCAACAGAATAAATCTATAGCTGCATTTTGGTAAGAACAAAAATTGCTTTGGTCATAACTGAAAACAGACTCTTGGTACCATGAAGCAGAAAAAATTTGAGCTCTGAAGCTGAATTCACAGAAAGTCAGATGTGAACTCAGGATGAGATTAAACATAAAGTTGATGCAGAATTGTTTACAGTACTCTGACTTCTCAGAAGGACCACTAACTTTCTGTTTTCTTTACACATTATGGGAAAGACACCAGATGCTCAAAAAGCTTAATGGCATCTCACATATTTAATTTCTCAGATAATTCAGCACTGTTTAACTGCAATGAGATCTGGAACTGAGTCACAGTAGGAAGCTCAGGTTTTGTTTCTTCTTTCCCTTTCTGTGTCTCTTGGAAAAGGATGCCCCAAGTCTGCCAACTAAGGAAACTTCAAAACCTCTCTGCTGTGTTCCCAACAGTTCTTCAAAACGTTTAAAATACATCCAGCTTTATCACTTTAGAAATAAAAATCTTCTATTTAGACAGAAAAGTCTTTAATTTTACAAGTCAGTGTTATTCTAAAATAGAATAGAATGAGTTTAGCAACTGTGAAGGGAAAAAAACATGCTTTTTAAAGTGGTGGACACCAGGATTAGAGTCACTCTTTAATTCATATTATTTACAGTGGCATAGCCTCTTGCACTACATGATGACATTGCAGGGCTACATAGAATTTGATAATTTTCCCTTAGGCAAGGAAAAGATTTACAATGAAATCTAAACAACTGTCCACTTTCTTTGCGAATCTTAGTATGTTACAGAGAAATTGTAAGGATCAAATCCATTGTGAGAAAGAAGCCAGAAGAGAAAGTGCATGTAACTTAACTGCATTTCCCTGCTTTGAAGAAGGCCACTTAGCCACTGAGGGGTTGGATTTGGGTCCCTGCTTTTCTGCTTGTTCTTAGGATTTTGATCAAGTTATTCTTCCGCTTTATGGATCTCAGTTCAAGACTCTCAAACAAGTCTTGGAATAACCCACAGGCTCTGAGCTGTGTTGTCAGTCCCTAGAGCAAATATTTGATTTGTGTATTCAGAATATCAATAGAGCTGTTTCAGGCCTCTGCGAAGGAATGAATGTAACAGAGCCACTGTATAGCAGATTGGGAACTAATCTTAGGCTATTTCTGTAACAGAAACATGTAACAGTCTTTTTTGTTTGAATTTTTGCATAGTATCTATTATTTGATTTTGTTTAGAAAGGTCAATCAATACTGGAATAAAAGAGAAATACAAATAAAGAGAATAAGAAATATTATCTTTATTCTGTCAAACTGAAAAGAACATAAGACATACCAAATTTATCTACACATTCACATTTTCCTTGGGGATGTAAAACAACACAGACTCAAAAAGAACCTCTGACATAGCAGCATTAGCTATAGTAATTAAAAGAAAAACAGGAAGGAAAAAAAGTTCAGCATTAAATAAGAAATCAAACTTCTTCTATGCTGTCCTGTGCTGCACAGCTTGCATTAAAACTCTGGAAAAAATTAGGAATCTCTTTAGCAGTCATAATGAGAAAGTGAAGAGGGCTGAGGAATCTGGCTGTCAGGGACTCACTGTTTTCTTTTACTTAGATGAAGTAATTTTCATTAGTCTGATAATATATATTGTCTTAACTCTTGGATATCAGTTGAAAGATCATGTTTGAAAGAACAATTTCAAAACATACCAGGGAAAAATAAAAATCTGATGATTTAAAAGAAAGGATCATTGTTATTTCTGGTTTGTTTTTATACTTTGCATTTAAGGAGATTTTTAAAAGATTACTATAGACCCATATATTATTTATGCTTATATGTATACATGTGTACACATATATTTCATAGAATTGTAGAATCAACCAGGTTGGAAGAGAATTTAATTTTTAGCAGTGATTTTCCAGAATTTAAATGGGCCAAACTGATTTGTGCTAGCTAAGGAGCTACACCTATATATATAATTAATCTTTTTTTCATAGATATCCTGTCTTGTTAGACTATCAGTAATTTCAGAGGCTGTTAAAAGTTTCTGGAATGTGATGACATCACTAGGGATTTGTAAATATGGATGCCTTACATGCACTGATATTTCAGTCATTCATAAAGTAGAAACAAAGTAACAGGTAGAAGCATAATTTTTTTAAATGCCAGTGAAATTTAGAAATTATCATAGTCACTCTATCATACATGGAAGAAATGTCTGTCTTACTGTACTAGAGAGTAATTGAAAGTCAAGCAGATGCTCTGCTTTTTGTTCATGCTCACCAAGAATGGATCAGCCAATATTTGGAACAAAGACAAATTCCAATGCAGGGATAATGGAGAGTAATTCATTAAACATTTGACTTTCAGTAAAGTTCTCCAGCCACTGTTCAAACTTCTGCTGAAGTTGTTTTTATGAATGCCAAAATGAAAATCCAAATGAAGTTACTGTTTTATTTCCATACGTTACAAAAAAATCAGTCCATTTTGGATCTGGAGGAATTGTTAGCTTTCCCTTCTGCCATGCTATCAACTCTAGTATCTTGTCCTGTTTCTTCCCTGGATGTCAGCTCGCAGATCATGTAAGGTGTGAAAGCATTTTCCATAGATTTCACTTTTTAGATTACTTTATTTCTTAAGGTACTTACTGTTCCTGGACGTGGATATGGCACTCGCCCCTGGTAGGGAACCCACTGGTAGTTTGGGCCATCTCGGTGGGCATAGGGTCCAAGAAATACCCTCCTCACATCAGTCATGCTGTACATACACACTGCTGATCCCTTGAAGATATTACTAAAAATGAGGGGAGAAGAAATAAAATCAGATTCTTTAATAGTTGGTTTAACTGAATGAGAGAGCCATGGGAATAGCAGCTTGTTGCTTTCCAATTTATTGCATGTGCTGATTATCAAAACCCTGACATGCTCTCAGAGCAATCCTAACTCACCTTCTGGAAAAGTTCAGCATAGCTGATACAATCTCTCAGACATTTTCCTAAGCAGATGGCTGCTATTCCACAGTTTCAGACACACTGTCCCCAGAAGGGCCAAACCCCAATTTGAGTGAACTTCCACAGAGCTGTCCCTAGAGGACTATTCAATTCTTTCTTACACTTCACATGTTTCTATTTTTCTTTCGTCAGTCTCTTCTGTCATTTGGGAAGCACGCAGATGAACTTTGGTGGTGTTTCTTACCTTGAGATTTCTTACAGAAGACAGTACAGACTTGTAAATCACCTTCTCTATGCCTAGTTTTCACTAGGGACATTCTTTCTGTTTAGAAACTAAATCTTTTGTTTTTCATAGAAAAAATGTGGCAATGAAACAAGCACTGCAAACCTTCTTCAGGCCAAAGCTGCAAGTATAATTTTTGTTCTTGGTGAAAGTACAATGAAACCAAAACATCCGAGTCACAGTTAGATGTGATTCAATAGCAGAACTTTTGAAAGACAGTTCAAATTCTCAGACTTCAGCAATATTTTTTAGCAATACCTACTTAACAAATTTCTCACACCATAGATTTTCTATTTCACTCTTTCCCCCAAGCAAGCATACTTATGCTTGTGTTATTGTTCCATGTCTGTGTGGAAAGGGCTACACATTCTGATCTCCACTATAAAAAGTCAATTCAAAAGCAAGAACAGCCTGGGAAACTGACAGTCTTTGTGATTGCTAGCTTTAGAGTGATGACGTACATTGCACATAACAAACCTAATTCATTACTTCTCACTGCCACTGACTTCTCAGTTCAAAGGTTAAGAAAATTTTGTGTGTCTTAAAAACATCTGTAACAGAGACCTCTTTAAAATCAGCAGCCACCCAAGTGTCCATGCAAGTAAAATGATACGTTCTATACCTGGAAGTTGTAAACACTCCATAGACTATTGGATTCTTAGGGTCTTTTGAGTTCATTAGGAACACATCCTCTGCAACAATAACAAGAGACAAAAAAGAAAAGTAAGTTAAATTCATATGGATAATACCTGAGAATATTCCTGCATTCAAAGTCATTTCTGCCACTTACGCAGTTCATCGAAGTGTGTGTCAATACCATTGGGTCCTGGCACAGAACAAATCAGACGTGCTTTGAGGAACGTTGTCCATTTGTTAACAAGGCTCCTGTGTCCACCAAAGTCATTCTAATAACAAAAGTGTTTTGCATTAATCATAGAATCACAGAAACATTCAGGTTGGAAAAGATCCTCAAGGTCACCAAATTCAACCAATAACCCTACCCTACAAGGTGCACTGTAATCCATATCCCCAAACACAACATCAAAATGACTTTCATACACATCCAGGCTCGGTGACTCAACCACCTCCCTGGGCAGTCCATTCCAATGCCTGACCACTCTTTCAGTGAAAAAAATAAATCCTAATATCTAGTCTAAACCTACCCAGTTGCAGCTTGAGGCCACAGATCTAGTTACAGTTTTTGTTTGAAGTATCAAGTACAGAGAAAATACAGTAAAGAAGCACAAGATACTACTTTATAGAAAACAGAAAAAAGACGTTGCCTTCTACATGCAAAAGCATTATTATGTGGCTGAAGACACTAATTCTGAATTGCTTTCATTGTCATCTCTGAAGGTGTTCAAAAAACGACTGGATGAGGCACTTAGTGCCATGGTCTAGTTGACTGGCTAGGGCTGGGTGCTAAGTTAGACTGGATGATGTTGGAGGTCTCTTCCAACCTGGCTGATTCTATGATTCTATGAATTGAAACATGTTTGATAGTAGCATATTATTAAAACAAACAATAATAACAACAACAAACAACCCATAACAAAACCCAACAAAGAAACCCAGAGCTTTTTATATGTTGTAATGTATAAGTAATGCTGAAGAAAGACAAACAAGCAGAATATTTTACTCGTGAGCTCCCAGGCTGCTCTGTCCTCATAAAGCTGGAGGGGTTTATTCTTAACTGGGTAGCACCAAAGTATCTCTTGTATAGATGTAAAACTTAATGAAGTGCACCAAGAACTCTATAATTGGTTTTCAAGCCTCTACCTCTGGATTTGGGTTGATAAATTTAAATTGTGCTTATAAATTAACATGAAATTTTATTAGAAACATCATTTTTTGTGAAAACTGCAATTTTATTGATATAATTCAATTTGTAGAAATATTTTTTAAAGTCTGTCAGAAAAATGTTTGGACATTAGGCCTGGAGAGGATTTTTGCCTTAAGACATGCATTAGATGTAGAGCAGAGGGACATGGTAGAGTTAGATAATGGCTGGACTTGATTATCTTAAAGGTGAAAATCATTCAATGACAATTTATGACTGTGGATGAATGATTCGATCTGCAGTCATTAAGGGTCTTATAAATGCCTATTTCTACATCTATGCTTAACCAACTGTTTAGTTAAATCTTCCTTTCCCTCTCTTTTAAAGATTTTCACAAATGTGGGAATGGAAAGGTATTAACATTCCTTTAAAAAGTAAATTCTTCAGATGTTTTTGGTCTAACTGGAAGTATCACATTTCCTGCAAATGATTCTCTCCTTTGCAGACATTCTAAACCTCAGACACCTATGAGTTTTTCCACAAAGCATTGTAGTTTTTCAAGCTTCCACAGAGAATAACTGAATAGTGAACTTTTGAGTATGTTATCTCCTTGAATAGTGAACTTTTGAGTATGTTACCCCCTAACTATTTTTTATTTGGGATGATCTCTACTTTAGTACAGTATCAGTGTTATTACTGACGAGTATGCAGGCAACAAAATAGAGTTTCTAAAGTCACTCACAAAGCATCCTGAAAGTGTATTCAATCTCACACAAAGAAGACACTTTACCTTGCAGATCTGCCCTATTCTGGCATGAGTGGCTTTTCCAGTGTGCTCTCCATCAATTGCGTTTTCACGGAAGAAGAAATAGATTTTGTCATCTTCTGGATTGTCGCTTTCTGGTATCAGGTGAGCACTAACAAATCTAGGATCTGTGGAGACAATGCCATTGAGCATGTTAATATTCTGTCAGCTGAATGATTCACCTTTCTTAGACGAATGAGTTGTGGTTTTACTTCCCAAAAATCAACTCTTGCATCAAATGGTAAGGATACTCACATAAGTACATCATCATCAACATCTGACAGGTATTTACATTCCTCTTGCCTAAAGACACATAGAGGTGTTTGCTACAGATATTTAATGAACAGATGTTAATTTTATTGTTGAAGCAATTAAATATTCATGAAATATCTTTACAAGTGGTTATACATAACATCACAGCATGACATCCTAGTTCCATACATTTATTACTGACATTTTTTTTCATTTCTTTACATGTTTTGGCTTTGGTCAATAGTCTTTCTGTATACTACACAGATAAAATCAGAGAATTATTGAGACAAATATAATATTCCTAAATTTAGCAGTAAGGAAGGATATATACAGAAAACATTTTACATGCAGGAAAGGATTAATGTGTTACTGTAAAAAGAAAAAGAGCCCCAAATTTACAGGTTTTTATAGATATTTTCTACTTCTGCATTATGATAATCCAAACCCCAACAATTTTGCCTCCTCTTCAGAAAAGAAATGCATTTGTGAGTTTCTACTCAAGCTGTTGAAACACTTCATTTGTAGTTATTAATAGAAAACATTTATTTCTTGATAATTAGAGTGACAATATTGTCACTCTGCATAAGTAGCATACACCAACAAATGAAAAAACATAAATGCAGACAGCCTGATCAGTTGTGTAAAGAATGGTGGAAAAGAAGATTAGGGAGTGAATTCCTACCAGTGGTGAATCTGCCTCATCACTGTGTTTTACAGATACTTCAGCTGGTATGTTTCACTATCATAGAATCATAGAATCAACCAGGTTGGAAGAGACCTCCAGGATCATCGAGTCCAACCTAGCACCCAGCCCTATCCAATCAACTAGACCATGGCACTAAGTGCCTCAGCCAGTCTTTTTTTGAACACCTCCAGGGATGGTGACTCCACCACCTCCCTGGGCAGCCCATTCCAATGGCAAATCACTCTCTCGGCGAAGAGAGGCCTTGAGCAGCCATCTATTTGAGAGGTGTCCCTGTCCATGGCAAAATAATCTCAGTTCTTCTATCTGTTTTCAGTTAGCTGCTTCCTGGAGCTTAGTGGCCTTCTATGTGCTTAGTAACTCAATAGTTTTTGTATCCAGTTATCTCTCTGCACTATTCTTGAACCCATGCAAATTTCCAGGGTTCACAGTATCCATCTAGATTTTGTTCCTCACATCACTTGATTCCTTCTATTTCCTTTCTATTTCACACACAGAATTAAGGTGTAGATTAATTGTGCATCTATACAAGGACTATAGCAGTGCTCTTTGTTGAATTTTCTGGGGGGGTTGTGTTTTTTTTTTTTTTATTCTGGGTTTTTTTCATTTGGTCAGTTTGGTTTTGGTTTTTGTGGGTTTTGTCTTTTTTTCCTCTATTGATGTCTAGCATTTAATATGGATTTATCAGTTCCTTAAGTAGTAATCTGATTTTTTTAATGGAACTTTGTGTCAAAAGCCTCTCCATTGCAAAGACTCAATTCATAGCCCATCATTTTATATGTGAAGATAGGCCTGTTTTCCTCATGTTTTTCCCCATGGTTTATCATTCATCAAGAATAATTTAATTTGTCATCTGATTGCTTAGCTACCGTGTTGCATAAGAGTCTTTTGTAATTTTTCACAGCCTTCCTTTGTCTCAGTATGCTGAATAACTCTGTACCATGTGAAAAAAATTTCTCATCCTGCTGCTCAACCACTTTTTCAAGTTATTTATGGACCCACTGTCGAACAGCAGAGACCACAGAACAGATCTCTGTGGAACTGTTTCCATTACCTGTTTTCAGAAGTATCTGAAACCATCAAAAACCTGTAAGCAGCTTAAGCTTTTCAACCCACAACCCCATATCATAAACTAATACTGTAATTTGTTTCTAGCATGTATTTAATCCTCTTCAAGATACACTGACATGAGGATCAAGATAAATTATATCTGAACTATACTGTACCATGGTAAATATCTATTTTATATATGACCTACCAGGGCTTTGAATGGAATTTGTATCACTAGAGACAGAAAGCTACAGCTGGAAGAAAGTCTACATCACAACCTGTGGAAGGATATATTGAGAAAGAGGGCACTCATTAGAGTAGAATAGAATAGAATAGAATAGAATAGAATAGAATAGAATAGAATAGAATAGAATAGAATAGAATAGAATCAACCAGGTTAGAAGAGACCTCCAAGATCATCCAGTCCAACCTAGTACCCAGCCCTATCCAGTCATCTAAATCATGGCACTAAATGCCTCATCCAGTCTTTTCTTGAACACCTCCAGGGATGGTGACTCCACTACCTCCCTGGGCAGCCCATTCCAATGGCAAATCACTCTCTCTGGCAAGAACTTCCTCCTAACATCCAGCCTATATTTCCCCCAGCACAACTTAAGACTGTGTCCCCTTGTTCTATTGCCAGTTGCCTGGCAGAAGAGACCAACCCCCTCCTGGCTACAACCTCCCTTCAGGTACGTGTAGACAGCAATGAGGTAGTAGACACTATTCAGGGCTACTGGCTCTGCAGAACTTCTTGTCTGCATACACACTTTTTGCAGTCTTAAAGTCTTAACTAAAAGGTTAAGAAAAAATACTTCAACCAAAACTTCCCCAAATAGTTGAAGGATTTCTTTCTAGTGCAATGGGTTTTGTAAATCATGAGGTATCAAATTCTCAAATAAATCACCACATTATCAGACATCACAAAATCTAACTTTACATTGGTTTACAAAGATACTACTGGGGGGTGTTCCATTTGGGTCAATGATATTGCTGATAAAGAATAGGTTATATAAACTCGCCCTCGTCTAGCATATTATTATTATAATTATTTTCTTTCCTTTTCATAATTTTTTGGTTGAACCTAGAAACAATAAAAAGAGTCTAGTATTAAAGCAGGGCTGTTACCAAAATGATAGAAAAATGGTTCAAGAATATGTTAAAAAGAGCTATGTATTTCAACTAATTATGTCAGGGTGGTCTGAGGAGAGAAGTGTGAGAAAGGCAAATACAGCTAAGACCATAGCCAGAGTGCTTATGAATATGCACTTCATATATTTCTTACCAGTGCTCATCTGGGATGAATTCAAATTTTCAATTAGTTATTAATAATCCTAACTACATCACTCAAATTAAAGTGGTCACACAGATTCATATTAAAATGCATTCATTGTACATCATACAAGAGTTTCTGTTGAGTAACACTGGTGTTTGCTACTAAGCAAACCTCAGGTTGTTTCACCATTCAGTTAAATGGATGTTTTAGTCAATAAAAGAATGGTTCTTCACACTGTAGGTCCCTTGCTCTTGTCACCTGGTAGTGTTTGGGTTTTCCCTCTTGTCCATATAACCAATCTATGTTTACACAACGAAACAAGTAAAGGAAGAACAGGCTACACGTGGGGTTTTTTTTTGCATAGAGAAGTACTAATTTCTGTTCAAAATTAATATAATTACCATTAAAGCAACATCCTAATTATGTGTGTGGAGAGCGGGAGAGAAATAGGTTATAAAGCTAAGAAGTGGGTGGTGTGAACTAGGGATCTGAAGTATGCTCTTTGTTGTTTCATTAGCAGAGGTGCTGTTTGACTTGCCTGAGGCTTGATGCACACTTGCATTTAACTCCAGGGCTTCAGACCATGCTTACAACTATCTGTTAAGGGTCATGCTGAATCAATCAGCCAGATGGCCAGCAGTCACGCAACACAGCCCTCTCCACGGACTACACAGCATATTTTTTTTTATAGATCTTCTTTGAGAAAAAGTAGGGAGATGTCCACAGACGAAGTACTTCTCCTCGACTTTCCTAATTGCTCACTCGAGCAGCAGAAGAAAGAATGTCATCCATGAATGTGTATGTTCAAGTATTGAGACTGCTCTGCCTTAACCTGCAAAATTAAACAGGCTCGGTATCAAGGGATCCCCATGGGAAGTTTAAAATAATTCAGTCAGGGCTGACCTATTTCATACATTCCAGCAGCCATAAAAGAAATGCCAGGATGATCTTCAAAGAAGTTTTGCTGAACGAAAAGCAAGAGTTTGACCCACACCTGGCAGTGGCAACTGGAGAAGGTGGTGCACTGCACCTACTGTGGATAGATGGGATGACTTCAAATTTCTGTGTATGAATTATTGGGTATTCTGCTACCCTAAAACTGTTTGCAATCTGTGAGGCACTCAGAAATGCTGCTACAACAGTTCAACACTTTCTTGTTTAAAAGCAGTCTCATGTTTTGAGAAAATTAATTAAAAAAAATAATTTGACAGCAAGTATTTTGCAATGATTCATTGCTTTGTAAAAACACAATGTGGAAGAGTGCTTTAAAAAACAGCATACATCAAACAAGCATGTCTGAAGCATGCTTAAGCATGATCAAAGGAGAAACAAAGCCACAGCATAAACATGATCAAAATAAAAGCACGGCTAAAAACTTTTCTCTGATCTTGCAGCCAACGTGAACAAGCTAAAAATAAAAACTTAGATTTTTATTTAAAACAATCAGACTCAAGAAATAAATTATTAAAGCACACACCTTTCCCAATCTCATTTTTCCAGTTGTCTTGGCTGTGGGGCTATTCCTCAGATCTCACATGACACCTTTGTAGCACCAGTTTTTGTGTGCCCTCCTGCAATTACCAGCTCCGCAGACATTTCACTGGCAGCAGCCCATTAAACTGTCCTTCATGAGAAATCTGGCTCTTTATGAGAATGCCACCTTGGTCCAGCTGCCTTTATGATTTATATGCCATTGTTTGCTTAGTTAAGTAATGGAAACATGTTTGCTTGTCTCAGCACTTCAGGTTGAGAAAAAGCTATGGAAAAATCGATCTGCATTTGTTCTTGCACAAGTGTTGCTCTTTCACAGCAACAACCACACAAACACACACCCACCCCAGTAGCAAGAAACAATAAAAATCAGAAATTGGATTTCTAACTGAATTGTATTAGCATTTTAATGAAGAACTATAAGCTTGAAGGCACAGAAATTACTTTTAGCTGTCAAGACTGAGCAAGCTGAGGGATCAGAAGCTGGGGTCATTTCTTCATTACTTGACAGGAGCCAAAGGGCAGCTCTCTCCGGAAATGTCTTGTAAAGAGTTTAAACTGGATGCCCCTATTATTGTATATTTATGGTCAAAATGACTAATTTATCAGTTCACAGGAAGAAAATTCTGGGAAACTAGGGAAATTTTATGCTCAGTAAAATTGCTGTAATTGAATGAAAAGTACTGGAGGGTGACTGAGGCTCTGAGTAGAGGAGCAAGACTAGGGAAATAGAAATTAAAAATTTAACAACAACAACAAAAATAGACAGCTACTCAGGACTTCAGAGCCACCTGTCCACTGAGACCCAGCACAAAGAACAAAGCACTGTCCTCAAAAAGTCTGAACTTGCAATCGCAGTGAGCTCTACTACCCACAGACAGGAGGACTTGCAGCACTAATCTATGAACAGGTCACAACATTAATGATTCTAGGATTAATAGATGAGGGGCGAGCAACTGATGGCATTTACCTGGACCTCAGCAAAAGCCTTTCACATTGTCCCACACCACATCCTGGCATCCAAGGTGGTAAAACATGGGTTTGATGGGTGGAGCAGTAGATGGATAAAGGACTAGATTGATGGCCACACACATGCGTCTCCCTTTTTTGGTGAAATAACTTAGGATTGGTTCTAGAGGTGATTTTATCTGTTGCTGTTGGTCAAAGACACTTGTCAAAATGCTTAAAACCTAGCCAACTTGTTTGTTAAATAACTTAGGATTGGTTCTAGAGGTGATCTTATCTGTTGCTGTTGGTCAAAGACACTTGTCAAAATGCTTAAAACCTAGCCAACTTGTTTGTTAAATAACTTAGGATTGGTTCTAGAGGTGATTTTATCTGTTGCTGTTGGTCAAAGACACTTGTCAAAATGCTTAAAACCTAGCCAACTTGTTTGTTAAATAACTTAGGATTGGTTCTAGAGGTGATCTTATCTGTTGCTGTTGGTCAAAGACACTTGTCAAAATGCTTAAAACCTAGCCAACTTATTTGTTTGCTGCTGCTGCCTTTGTTTTGTCCACTACCTGTTTGCCTTATGTGCCTTTACACCGCACGCAGCTGGGGACTTGCCTCCTCCATGAAAGGAAGACCTGACCTTGCCCATCTTCTGCACTGAGCCATGGGACTGAAAGCTTGCCCTGCACGGAGATACAGTCGTTCACTTGAGCTCAGCCCATCCTGAGTCCGTTTGACTCTGGCCGAGTCTAGGCAACAGCCTAGCAGCAGCCTAGCAATGAGTTGCAACATCGGGGCCTGCCAGCCCAACGCTCCAGCCCGAGGGCTGACTCCTTTGCTATACACAGCACCTGATTAGACCGCTCCAGCCCATAAACCTGGATCCTGTTTCACCCAGGTGGCTGACCACTCCAATGACCTCTTGAGAGCCATGGAGGATTTGCCTCGTGTCTGTGGATCTTCTCAGACAACTTGCTCAATCTGAGCTACACGAGCAGCAAAGCCCAACCACATCATCACCACGTGGAAGGCACCACGTAGCTGGGACTATATTTTCCTCATTTATGCTTCTACATAGACTTTTGGGTTACAAATATTGAGACTCTGACCAGTGAGTAAGCAAACTCTTTTCTGAAGTTTGTGGAAGTTTATGTTTAACATTTAAGCAGCAGATTGTGCTGCAGGACTCTCCAGTTGCTTAAATTTTCTAAAACCTTTCCTAAATCCTTTAAATTTAATCTGATTCTATAGATACATTCTGCATAAAATAGTTTTACCAAGCACATAATAGAATCTGTGTGTTAATGGTAAATAAGTTTGGGGAATTTTTCTTTATATATTTAACAAACTATTTAATAATTTTTATATCAGCCTCATTACAGTTCACTTCTAACCCAGATTCAAACCCCTCCTTTACACTGTCTCAGACAACACAGAATCATAGAATCAACCAGGTTGAAAGAGACCTCCAAGATCATCCAGTCCAACCTAGCACCCAGCCCTAGCCAGTCAACTAGACCATGGCACTAAGTGCCTCATCCAGGCTTTTCCTGAACACCTCCAGGGACAGTGACTCCACCACCTCCCTGGGCAAATCCTTAAGGTGAGAACATGCTTTGCACAAGGGATAGCTTGTGGCTGTTATGGAGCTAATAAAAGAATTTTGTGTCAACTTGTTTTCAGACAGTGACATAGAGAATAGTACCAGAGGCAGACTGCAAAGCAGAATTGTGATGTAGAGACACTGTTTTCAAAGCAATGGATAGGCAGAGGTGGATGTTGGCCTGATCTAGGGTAGGGTGTCCCTGCCCGTGGCAGGGGGATTGGAATTACTGATTCTATGATTCCATGATTCTAAGATTCTATGTGTGGCATGCAGGCCACAGAATATTGAGATGTTAGCAGCTGTTGAAGGATAAGAAGCATTATGGTCACTCACTGATCTTGCAATGGAAATTTTAATCAGAAAGTATTTTAAGAACTTGTTATATTTATTAAGCAGTTTGGTTTTGAGTCACGTCAGACTGATATTGAGGATCAATGATCTTAATATAATGTGTAAATTATGCAAATTTCCTTCTCCTTAAAATCATATCTCATGTTTCTCTTTAATTTTGCAAAGACTAGTAAATTAATGTTGGTAACACAACAATTACATGGGCTAATAAGTTTAAAAATTAGTTGTAACTTCTTGCAATTTCAGTAACATACCATTTTTTTTTTCTGTTTCAAAATGCTTTTCTGAACTGAGGAAAAAAATCTTCCAGTCTGCAGAATCTGATCTGTTCCTGCAGAAGGCTTTTGTGGCATACAAAGACGGCAGATTTTTAGAGATTTTCATGAACTAAATCTGCCAAAAATCATATGAACGTATCGCTCCTGCATCATTTTAAGATGCAACATAGATGTGGCACCATAGATGCCTAGATAGAGATGCATAGATGTATATTTGTAGAGGCAACAGAATCATAGAATCAACCAGGTTGGAAGAGAACTCCAGTCCAACCTAGCACCCAGCCCTGTCCAAACAACTAGACCATGGCACTAAGTGCCCCATCCAGTCTTTTTTCGAACACCTCCAGCAAAAAGACATACACAAACAAGGTGCACAATATTTTTATGCATATCTCAGTGATACTCTAATATATATGACAACAGAAATCTAGTCATTGCAGCTTTTCAGTGCTTTGGCCTTGAGCATCACCTATGGATCAGTCTCAATGTAAGAGACATTAAAACAGAATTAAATTACGTGGGGTTTAAGGAATTACCAATTTATGACTGAGGCAAAAGCAAAGAAAGGCAAGTGTAATTTGGAATGTTAATGGCATATAATAATACATATTATTAATATAATAAATAACAAGAGGAACACAACCTTAATCTGCAGTACTTAACACCTCTGAAATACCGTAAATGAACCTCTCAGTACCAGACAAGGCTTAAATCTCGGTTCCACTGCCTGAGATCTCTTTCCTCCCCTGCCCTAGAGGTACAATTTGATGTATTTCTTGGGAGCAACATTTTAGCTCATGCAAGAAAATGTTGACCTCTGATGCAATTATCAGTTTCTTAAGCCTTTATTCTAAAAAGACAACAATAATTTTGATTCACTGAAATTACTAATTATATGGTGAAGAAAAGTGAATACAAAAGTTCAGTAAAATTAGAGCTTAATTCTCAACTTAAATTAAACTTCTCACAAAACAATGCTTATGATCTACCCATCCTATTTAATTTAAAAGAGGTGATTATTATCTCTTTACAGAGCAACAACCAAAATTAACACCTCTTTTCCATTACTGACTATGCTTAAAGGTATTGTGTATCTATCAACACTGTTAATTTTAATCTAATATACTTGTCCCTCAGAGAGAGTAACTGGGCAACTGAGGAAACAAGTGTCCTTAATAGAACAGAACGGAAGGCTTGCAGCATGTTTTCTCCACTTAGGAATGCTTTAATCTCAGTTTTCTGTATTTCTTGACCTCTGTGCACAAAAAGCTAATAAGAGTTCCAGCTATGAGCTTGTTCCTCTCTCACTCATTTATCTAAAGGTTTGGACATTGATGGCTGGAAATAAAAACAATGGGAAGCCTGAGCCCTAACTGTGGAACCTACATCTTTAGCATTCTAGATAAGTGACAAAAACGAAGTATCACAGTTGTTATGTTAAAAAGTAATGTATTAGGGAAGGAAGTGAAGTATGGAGGCACTGAAGACAAAAGATGTTTCTGATTTGGGGTATTACACACTTCTGGCAATCAAACCCATGGTCTTGGCCTGTCTTTCATAAACTTTGAATATTCACAAGTGGAGCATAAATCCTTGGAGATGCCTAAGCTGATCCAAAACTCAGAAACCAAACCTGTTCCTCTCCACTAATGTGATTTTCTCAGACCTTTCAGAACGCTGAGAGATGTGTGGTTATGTCTGGATGGAATTTTCTTCCTCTTGGCAACTTGGAAATTAGAGAATAGAAGTGTTCTGAAGGAAGAAAGAGCATACTGCAGCAACATCATCAGCCAAATTCCTGATACATTGCAGGAGAGAAGTCCCTGGCTTAGTGTGAGGAATAGGCATTAACGAGGCAAACATTTCACTAGGAAAGTGGGACAGTTTTCAGAAGTATGTTTGGCATTAAACCCCAAACTGAACAATGGTGGCTTGACAAATATGTCTTCAGTCTCCATACATCTCCCGAGACCTAAATCCTTCAGGTTTCTCTGTCAGAAATCTGTGCACAGCCCTGTTTCTAGCAGGATCCTTTCTCCATACATATATTACTTTTTTCCTACCTAAACTGTGAACAAATATGGCCACTGTGTCAAAAAGAATCTATTTTCAAAATAGGAAGAAAACCTTTGAATTTTGAGCTGCCAGGTTCAATCCAAAATGTTTGGAAGGGGCTATGTAGCTGCAAAAGCAATCACCTCTCAACATCATGTCAAAAACACAGACAGGACTCCACCATCATCTCAATTCTCAGCGAGGGATGTTCATTCATCGAGAAATGGCCATGAGTCTGAGCCAGTTCCCATGGAATAATCCAGCAGACAACAGTCCTGTAGCAATTTCCTAACCTGTCCAGTCCCCTGTATTTTAATTTCTCTATTAAATCCTTTAGATTTGGCCACAAAAATGAGGTAATTTTGTCAAACTATGAAAAAGGCTTTGTTGTTATAATTAACTTTTACAGCTAGAGCAGAGCAACTTGACATAAAATCCATTAAAGTAAGATTAATGTGGGATGGCAGCAAAGACTGAAAAAAGGGCTGGTTGCAGAACTGGTTTTAAGTGATCTGTCAGTGTAGCCCAGCAACAAAATGCAGTAAGGCATCTGTAAGAGGAAGCAAAATCCCTCAGCACACAACCTGAGGTATTCAGTGTGATAACATCAGTTATGATAACCTCTTTCAATAGTCGTGTGAGCATGGTATGTGATTCCAACTTAATTTAGCTTCATTCAGTATAAGGTTTTGACAGGATTTGTAATAAGGTACTAGTTTAGTGATGTTGTGAAATTCAGTTCTGTTCTTAAAAAAAAATTGACAGAACAAATGCAATGAAGACCATGCACTTGCTTAAGATAGAAAAATTATCTTTTTAAACTTCTTTGTCCGAAAGTTGTTTGCAAAATCTATTTCATTAGTATGTACTTTGATTTGGCGCAATTAAATCCTCTTTTGTGTTTGTTTTTTGTTTGTTTTTTTGGTGGGTTTTTTTGTGTTTTTTTTTTTACTTTTTAATTGACTAACAGCATGTCAGAAATATTGTCCAGAGAAGGATGACAAAGCTGGTGAGGGGCCTGGAACACAAACCCCATGAGGACAAGCTGAGGGAGCTGGGGTTGTTTAGCCTGGAGAAGAGGAGGCTCAGGGGTGACCTCATTGCTGTCTACAACTACCTGAAGGGAGGCTGTAGCCAGGTGGGAGTTGGTCACTTCTCCCAGGCAACCAGCAACAGAACAAGGGGACACAGTCTTAAGTTGTGCCAGGGGAGGTCTAGGCTGGATGTTAGGAGGAAGTTCTTGCCAGAGAGAGTGATTGGAATGGGCATTGGAATGGGCATTGGAATGGGCTGCCCAGGGAGGTGGTGGAGGCACCGTCCCTGGAGGTGTTCAAGAAAAGCCTGGATGAGGCACTGGGTGCCATGGTCTAGTTGACTGGCTAGGGCTGGGTGCTAGATTGGACTGGATGATCTTGGAGGTCTCATTCAATCTGGTTGATTCTATGATTCTATGATTCCTGTGACTTTTAGGAATAAAAACCATTCTTGGAGTAGCATTGCAACAGGTTCAAAAATATAGCATTTTTTACATGGAGTGAGGAAGGAGTTTGCAGCACATATGCTTACAACACATAAACAGCAGGGAGAGAAATCAGCAAAAGCTTTAGCAGCATTATTTCAAAAGTAATAAAAAAATAGGTCCTATAATAAATGGAAAACCATGGATTTTATTTTTTTTTAAAGAATGCTTTCTCCTGACAGGTTGGGGGAAGAAAAAAAAAAATAGAAAGAAAAAAAAAACCAGGATGGTTGGAACTAGATGATCTTGAAGGTCCCTTCTAACCTAAACCCTAGGAATCTACGAAAACCCATTGACACAATTTCATGACAAAAGTTTATGACTCCTCGTTGTAAAATATCTCAGCTTTTGCACTTTTCCCTCTCGTGGTGGTTTTTCTGCCTTTGGTGAAAGTTCCTTTGGAGAAACAGGACAATAGGAAACAGAGATCACCAGGAGCAGGTAAGCGCAGAGAGCTGCACCTCGTGACTGTTAGATTTTACCACATGTCATATGTTATCACAGAGCTGAGGAAATCTGACTAACCACACTGACATCAGTGGAACACATTAATGTTTATGCATGTGATGGTTTGGGTGTTCCCCGCCCCACACACACTTTAGAAATCACCCAGACAAGACTCAGCTGGCTCTGGAAATATGAATGAAGCTTATATTTACAGCTTAGCACAATATACAAGCAGATATTTACAGTATATACAGTTATAGACAGAAACATACAAGGTAAAAGGTAATACAGAAAACACAACTCCCCTCCCAGAAACCTGAGTCCCCAGGAGGGGCTCTCAACTGCTCCTTCACCTTCCCCCTACCCCTCTCAACCTTACCCCAGTCCCAAGGAAGAATAGAGGCTTGGCCAGGGGGTTAGGAAGCAAAGTGGATTAGTCCAAAATGGAGGGTGAGGTTAGAGAGATGCAGCTCAGCCAGCAGCCCGAGTGAGAGTGGTTATCTAGTGCTTTTATTTCTTGTTCCTGTACATCTCAGCAAGCCTATGAGCGAAGTGTCCATCACCATTGTTTTCCTTTTACAGCCTGTAATCTAGTTCTTCTCACCAAAGCATTCTAGCCTGCTTTAAACTAGCACAATACAGATACTGAATTTTGTTCAAACAGCAGTAACAGAATCTATAAACACCAATCCTCATATAGAAGGCCATATTCACAGATAATGTATTATCACTGAATACTTTCAAATATTTCATAAGAGCTGTGGAATGAGTGGCAATAAAATGTAATCCAATCTTTAAAATAACTTTTCTTCTGGTTTTGGCCAGTTTTTTTTCTGAATAATCATCTGTTTAAAAAAGCCTGTCCCTGAAAAAAATATTTGGTTTCTTCTTATATCAATACATCTAATAAAAATCTTCCTACAAATCTTCCTGCCTTTATCAGAACATAAAACTTTACAAACAGGAAATTAAGTTTATACGTATAAACATATGTTAAAAATACCCATTTCCATAATCCAGAAATGTAACAAAACCACAGGTCTGCCTATCACTTTAAAAGGTGAATCAGAAAGGGAACTATTTTGTCTTCATTTACTGAGTATTTTTGAGGCAGCCCTAAGGGCTCAGGAATATCAAATACTGATTTTGGAGGATGCTGTACAAAAGATGGTGGTCTCAGAGATTCATGGTTTAATCCACACCTATGAAAGAAGTCATTTCCCTGATAACATTGCAAGATGATTCACCTTTCTAATACATGAAACTTTCAGCCTACAGCCACCAACAACACAGCTGAGAGATCTGAGAGAAGAGGAAGAAAGAGCTAAAAAGCTGTATTGGACTGTTAGCCTGGTGAATATCTGCATACTTTGACATACCCTAGATGTTATCATAAACATTAAAAATATTAAGGTAGCCTTCAGTTGCAGGGCTTTCAGGATTGATATATCATAGTACTTCAGAAATAATGAAGCTATCAAATATGAAAAAAACCCTTAATAAATCGAAATTTAACTTCAACAGATGCTTTATTTCTTGATCTCACATGCTGTTTGTGTCTTGCCTACCAAAATCACAAAGTACTCCAGTAGGCCCAGCCCTGCTCTTGTAAAGCCAATAGCCATAACTCTGCTAAATCACTGAAGTCAGAATATATCCTTGAGAATGGAGCTTAATATTAGCTTTGCAATTCTTTTGTAGTGTGACTTTTGAATTGTGCTCTTGAACTACCTGACTGTGTTATCAATGTTTTAAATGTAGCAATGCTTCTACTTGGCTGTAAAAATAGGCTTTTAATACAAGATAGTATTTAGCAATGTAGTACCAGCCATCAGTTTGATATCAGCCGTGACATTATTTAATTTTCAGAATCACAGAGGTTAAAGCTCACTGAACTATAAACAGTTGGAAACATGGAGTGTAATCCCAAGGCACAGCTCTGCACAAGCTGTAATTTAAATCATATTGCATGCTAAGCTGAAAAGGCAGTGTAGGTCCCAGAGGGTATGAATAAATCTGCAGTCACTGATTTGCCACACACATTTGTGTTAGGATTCTGTAACTGTGCAAATGCGATGTCTTCCTTTAGTGCAGAGGACTTGTCATCTACTGAGATTTGTAATTAAATAACTCAAAGAACAAAAGCAATTACTTAGCCTTACAAGTATTCAGACTGGAATTTACATGATTTCATGAACAAAGAGAAGGGGAAGTCATGGAGACAGAGAGAAAGGGAGGCTTTGAGTCTGCAGTTTAATTAACCCGTGTCTAGTGCTAGTTGATATTTTAATGTATAGACCAGGTACTCAAATACCTGGCTTACTTTGAACTAGTAATTCCATCATTGCAAACTCCACTGTGAAGTGGATGTTTCTCCATCTAAGGAGCCAATTATGCTTCCAGCTGGCTACGTGCCACATCAGGTGTCAGCTTTGAGCAATCAGTTGTGTTAATTGCAAGCAATACTGAATGCCTTTTGGGACAAGCAATTCATGGTTCAGGAATGTTAGCGTAAAGGGGGTAAGGTTCAGTCCCATTACTAAGAACAACTCGCAAAGTCTGTATAGGTTGCAGACTAACAACTGTAATTTTGTGAAATGAGGAAAAGAAGTAAGAACAGACTAGAGGGCTGTATCCTCACATCATTAACTCTTAAGTGTGCTGGGCATCTCAGTTACTTGTTTGGCTTCTGGCTATGTAATGGCAGAGTCCACGTCTTCAGATCAGCAGCTTTGTCCTCCCATTCCCCTGGTTCTGTCAGGTATTCCGATCCAGGACCATAGGTTCAAGACATAAGCTCAAGAGAAAACTGTATCAACTGCACATGAACAAGGTCTCCTCCACATTTTTTGGTATTTTCTTTTTTTTTTTTTCTGATATACTTGGAAAATAATATTTTTTTAAAATGGGTAGGAGTTGTTTGATGTAAAGGAAATATTTATAAAGGCATAAATAACAGTGAATGACATAAATGGATGTTGAAGGGCAGATTGATATAAAAAAGAATAGCCATTGAAGAAATAGAGCATACTAATGTAGTTAACACTACAATGAGTTGAAATCTGCAGATCTTTCTTGGCTTCATTGAGGATATTCTCATTTACTGTCAACTAAAGATCTGATTCGTGGTATTTTTTAGTAAGCAACTTTTGTCTCAGTACACAAATAACAGCTTTTATCTAGTCTATCTATTTGCAAGGGTTGATTTCTAACATGTTGGTCTGTGAGTCTTGGCACTAGCACTGTTTAAAAGATGAAACCTCTCCCAGTGGTGGAGGTGATGAATGGAAAGCTTGGATTGAGCCTTTAGAGAAAAAAGAGAGCCAGTGTGTGGTAGGGAGGAACTAGGATAAACCTCAAAGTCTGCAGGTGCTTAGAAACAGTGTGGAGGCTCAGGAAGTGTCTGTAATACCCTTTAAAGGCCCAATCTCTAGTGTCCCACATGGCTGTACAAAGAAAACTTCTTAAAACAAAGCCATCTTATTTCTCCCTGTAACGCAGACTAAAACATTGCCAAACACTTCTGCGTCTGAAGCTGTGAATTTCATTAAATTCAATGCAACTTGCTCAGCACTCTCTGGTTTTGTGTGGCTGGAATCTCTAATTCTCCTCCCACTGCCCCACGGCCAGCATGCTCTAGTCACATCACACTTAACCTTTGCCTTGGCTTCTCAAGAAAGAATTTGTTTCACTCTATTCACGGCTTCAACAGTTTGGCAAACCGCTCTTGAGTGCCGCGCTGGGCTTTTATACTGAACACACTAATCTGATTGTTTTTCCACTCTACAAACTTTGGGTCAACAATCAAGCTGCTGCCAGAAACTAATTAATTTGCAAACAGGCCCCATTTTCACAGGGGGAGAGCTTTTGAAACCTATGTCAGCAGAGCTGGTCACACCATGGTGACATGCATTGTCATGGCATCCACTTTTCTGGGTAATTCTCCTCACTAATTTTTCACCACACACATGAACTCAAATTACCCAGTCGACAGTAAATCTCTATTGAATGCCCACCAAACTCTGAACCTGGTGGCCTGAGAAGAGGAAATTGGTATTGCCAGGGCCAACACTCATTAAATTGATGGCTAGAGCAGAAGAGAAAATGACAACAACCACAAAAAAACCCACAACACAAGAACATGAAAAAAGAAAAGACTGAGGTGTATGTCATATCTCAATGAAGGGGGCTGTAACAGACCCACTTCAGCTTTGTATAAATCCATTAGTATTCTGCTGTGTGATTCCTTACAAGAGGATTTCTGCTTAACTTTTCCTGAAAAACTGGTTAGCTACCTTTGTGAGCAGAAAAGGAGGCATAATTTGGTAGCCAAAAGTCACTGTTTTCCAAACATCAGAGCTGGGATGAATCCACATAGAGATCTCAGAGATCACACGAAACTGCCTTGAATCTGCAATGCCTGTAACATAAGATTCGTCTTTGGCATCCTGCTACCTAGTCTAAACCTTTCTCTTGCTTCAGTTGATTTAGATCTTTGTAAAAATCACAACTACAGAAAAATCTGTACTGTGTAATTTAAAGTAAGGCCTACACCAGAAGTAATACTAAGTGCAGCTTCAGAACCTTAACACCTCACCTCTTCTGGACAAATTACCTTTTTTTTCTCTATTGACATTCACCTTCAGGGCCAAGAGGAGAGGATTCCTATGAACTGATGCAGGTGGCTAATATATTTATTTTTATACATATTTATATAGATAGATATGGTCCTTTTAATCATGTGTTAACTGAATGGAGCACATGAAGCTTTCACTACAGGTTCCACTGCGTGAGTTATGTTCTGATTTTGCCAACTTAACATTGGCACTTTACAAAGCTGGTGAAAGGCCTGGAACACAAACCCCATGAGGAGAGGCTGAGGGAGCTGGGGTTGTTTAGCCTGGAGAAGAGGAGGCTCAGGGGTGAACTCACTGCTGTCTACAACTACCTGAAGGGAGGCTGTAGCCAGGTCGGGGTTGGTCTTTCTCCCAGGCAACCAGCAATAGAACAAGGGGACACAGTCTCAAGTTGTGCCAGGGGAGATATAGACTGGATGTTAGGAGGAAGTTCTTCCCAGAGAGAGTGATTTGCCATTGGAATGGGCTGCCCAGGGAGGTGGTGGAGTCACCATCCCTGGAGGTGTTCAAGAAAAGCCTGGATGAGGCAGTTAGTGCTATGGTCTGGTGAACTGTATAGGGCTGGGTGCTAGATTGGACTGGATGATCTTGGAAGTCTCTTCTAACCTGGTTGTTTCTATGATTCTAAGTTGTCCACTGCCAATTCTACAAGTCATCCATTGAAATAAATGCATACAAATAAGCAAAACACACACACACAAACAAATAAACCCCTCACCCTTTCTAGAGTGCATAGAATATTACTGGTGTATTACAGCTAATCAGACAGTTACTGGTGTTTATCAGTATGAGAAGGCTGCAGAGCTGGAGACATGCAGGAGTGAGAATGCTATTCCTGGAGTGAACTCATGCAACCAAAAAGTAACTCACCTGAATCATCAAATTTAATTTTGAACACCCAAGCATGATCGCCTGATTTGCTCTGTACAGCCAGGAACACTTCTTTATCCACATCTAGCACCTACCCAGAGCTTGTTACAGCTCATTTGTCCAATTTCTTCCCCAGAAAAGTCAGAGTATAGATGATGGAGAGGGCTATGATCAGACCTCACCTCACCACAAGGCTCACCAGGATTTACTAGGTTGTTGACTTGGCATTGTGTTCACCACTCACATAAACTCCCTAAAGTTTAGCAATTCTAAGGAGCATCGCCATAGATCATTTTCTTGTACATGAGTGAGCATAGATCCACAAGATGATAATCAGATCCAAGTCTGTTTATAGAAAGACTATGCATTAATCTCTTTGGGATGAGGTCATATTCCATAGTGCTTGTTTTGAGAGCCAGGAACTTTTTTCTTAAAGAAAGGAGACAAAATTCTCAGTGTACAAAGCACTCTGAGCTCTTTCATTATTTTTGATCCTATATGCTCTATAAAGAAAGTCATGGTATGAATTGCAGAAAAGCATGGCTTTTAGTCTCCACTCCCAGTTACTATTTTTTGCTGTGGGTAATAAGGCTGACCCAGCTAAAACTCGTAAACGGTGCCATGGTTAACAATGTCATATTCCCATACAGTCAGCTGTTCCAGGAGTCATTTGTATCTTAACTTCCCTAAGCATAATGTGGCTATAGCCAAGACCAGAATGTTTACTGATGCAAGAAGTCCTTTTGCCTCAGGTCATAGTTCGTATTCTCTAGAGTGTCAGGAAGTCTTCAACATGTGCAGTCAAACCAGGGGAATGTCCTCTTCTGATTTGTCTTTCCTACCTTGCCTTTTCCACTTTCAGCCTCAAAATTTGTCCTCTGCCTAATTTTACCAATTTTTCACACATAAATACAACAAAACCCAAGCAGCAGTACTGAAATTTAAATAAGTACTTATTTGAATTCTTATTTAAATAAATAAGAGAGAGGAGAGGTAGTGAGAAGAGAGAGATCTGTTTTTCAGAAGAAATTGATATTATTTTATTTAGGCCACTTGATAGATCGGAATTTTTCCAGCTGATTGTCATGATCTTCCTCACTTCTACAGGAACTGTAGGATGTACTCTCCAATACTAATTTGGTCTTTGATTTCTGAATCAAATGCTTCTCTTATTTTGTACAAAGACACAGGGAGCAGTTATCAGACAACATGAAATCAGTTGGTTCAAATATGTATCATCTGATCAAGTATTCAGATGGACCTACGTCTTCCTAAGTCATAACCATGTCAGGTTAGTGACAGCAATCAAGTAATAAACATTAAGAAAGAAGAGATTATTTTGTAATTTCATAAATTCTACATTTCTTCCAAGACAGAAAGGATGTGTTGCAATAAAAAAGACTTGTTAGATTGCAATAAGAAAAAAAAAACAATTTACAATTCATATTAAATCTCTCAAATTAGGAGCTATAGTCTTAAGGGAGAAAAAAAAATCTTGTAAATTGAGTTTGTATGCCATTCTGTTCACAACTATTATGCCACCGTCACCATAGTTTCTGAGTACTTCTTAGCACTGTGTTAGGTGACATTAGCATTTGTCACACATGGAATTTATCACTGTGAAATTATTTATTACTATTCTTAGCAATGAAGATAATGGGAGTGGCAGTGGGAGGATGTATCGGGTGAGAAATGAGACTTGTATATATGGACATGTTTTGCTCCTGCATGGGTCTGAGTTGTTCATGCCTGTACAAGCAGCAGTGGGAAAGTGTGGGACCTAGTCCATACTATAGCCTACATGATGGATATGTCAGCTGAAAAATTTGGTTTAAATATGGAAACCGAAATAACAAACCACCAAAAAAAACCAACAACAAAAAAAATCACACACACACACAAATTACCTTCACTGTTTTTACAGGTGACGTTTAAGTATGCCCTTGCAAACTTATGGGGATGCAGACCTAAATGAGACTTCTTGTTCTACCCATTGCAGTCCCTCGTGGTGTCAGGCAAGTGTGCTACATTACAACACATAAAATATTACCTAAATTCCTCTTAACATCAGCCAGGCTGTCTCACTGACTCCTTTTATTAGGCAGCTTTTTCTAATTTCATTCCCTCCATGATTCAAAATGTCTAAACTGAAGGCTAAATATATCCTGATGTAATTCATACTCTATCTTGGGGGCATGGAAAGGTGCTGTTTGTATTTTTAAATGTCCTTTGTTTCAATATATCTTTTTTTTTTTTTTTAATGGAGATTTTATTTTATTTATAGCATCCATCATCTCCTTTCCCCAAGAACATCTCAGATATATTCTGTGAAATAGATCCCAAGTGCCAGGGTGTTTGGAACCTGTTTGTGCTGGCAGGCCAGCCATTTTCCCTTCATGCTTACCTCTGATAGCATATATTTTAGTGCCTTTTGTGTATCTGGACTGGGAATGTGTAGGAGATAAACTGAGAGGTGGGAAACTAGAAAAGCATTTAGGGACATGGAATAGGGGGACATCAGTAGGCATGCACAGGTGGGAAAAGGGTTTGGTGTGGGTGACCAAAACCAAATTACAGATTCAAGGATGCAGCAAATGAACACATTTAAGCCTCAACAGGAGTAACTGGAAGAAAGCAAATATTAGTTTCTAAGCATCTTGGCATCTTAATGGAGAGGTAAAAATCCTACAAACTAGATGCAGTCTTGTTTTTCTCTTGCCATGAATTCCTCTACTGTTCAATATACATATATTCAAAATTATACATGTAGGTGGCCAGTGCTGGGACATTCTAAAAGCCTTTATAAGCAGAAACATAAAGTGATGGCTGAAGTTCTGTATGGATGCCAGGAGAGTGCCAAGCTTGTGCCTTGGAGATTGCAAAATTTAAGAGGGCATTTTCTTATTTTCCTATTGAACAGTCACTCAGCTTCTGTAATTCTCAGCGGTTTATGTAACTGTAAAGATTACCAAGGACAATAACTTCAGGGGAGTAAGCACAGCAAATGCACCACTTCAAAAATTAAGCCATGGAAAGTATGTTAAAATAATATCAGAGATGGTCTAAACCCATAAAAAGCAAGAAAATTCCAAGCCAAGGCTGGAAGTCCAGACTGACAATCTCTCTCAGCTGTCTAGTAAAGAGCGTGAGTAAGGCCAATATTCTCCTACTTTTCTGGGATGCAAATTCATAATACTCTCTTAAGTCAACTTTTGTGCCTTCATTTCCTTACAGAGCTTCTGCAACCCAAGTCTATTTTGCCTTTAAAGTAAATGTTTATAGTTATTCATTTCACAAAATGTTAGCAACTTACAGTCGGATCGCCTGTGCTTAAGGCAGGGAAGGTAAGAGCGGCTCCAGGCTTTCCTTCTACTCCCTTAATCTTCAGTTTGAAAACTGCTTTCAGTACAATGCTTAGCATTTGCTTTGGTACACTGCACTGTCATTTCTGCCTTCTTGCCTCTAGCCATGCCCTCAGCCCTTCCAGGAATGCTACTAGGACAGTGTATAGCAAACACTGTGTATGGTTCACCAGGGAACTCCCTAGTACCAGGACAAGATGCTCCAGCCTGCTCAGGCCTCCTACCATTTTTGTTTTTTCCTATTTTATTTTATTTTAATTACTATTTTTAATTGTGTTTCGGAAGCAATTCATGAAAGCAGGACCTGATCTACAGTTTGGTGAACTAACGCTGCTTCTGATGGCTCTGAACTGGATTTTGCCTATAGGCAAGACTCTGTAAGTTGTATGTGTAACATAAAACCATCGCTACTTACAGTAACACTAAACAAGACATTTTCTTTTCAATTTCAGATTTTTTTTTCCCCTTGACCCTCACTAGGACTGACTAAGACTGTCAAAACTTTTTGTGCAGAGAAAGTCCATGATCTTACCAGAGGAGCCAACAATGTCTAGAGTAAGCACGCATATGGCTTATAACAAAGTATATGATTCAGTCCAGGGCACTGGACTGCAGCTTTTTATATCCAAGATTACTTCCCTTAGCACCAACTTATTTTACTGTGTTTTTGCAAATACCTCCATATCACATCTGGCCAATACTGTAACCATAATGAAATATATACTGCTACAGTGACTGATGTACAGTTCCTTACCTTCTAGATTAATGCAACTACAAGGCTGTGGAATCAGTCTCCCTTGCTTTATTTGGCTTAGTGACTGTTTAATTATTTATACAAAATGAAATGTCTTTAGAAGCCTGTGAGTATTTAATATTTTTAAAAGTCTTTAAAAGCCTTTAAGAGCTGCTGGTCAGCACCTTCCCTTGGGCTGGGCACAGTTCAAAGCCCGCTTCCCAGCAACATTTAACTTTTCACAAAGGTGGAGCCTCTCCAGAAAGTCACTGCGTGATCTCTGTAGAAATTCTGTGTTCATACTTAAATCAAAAAATCTTAATCACTCTGTGCAATGTCCTCTTCCTTTTACACCACTTAAGGATAATGTTTAAATTCTGGGGAAAGTTTTCTTCATGTGCATCTCCTCTCCATTTTTTGGTACCAAACATCTGAGTTTTCTGCATCCTGTCAGTTCTTAGCCTTAGTATGAAAAAAAAAATACAGTCTTCCTCTGAATGGAATAAACATTAGCAAGGACTTAAAATTGGATGTCTCTCCACCTAGCTATTAAACTGCCCAAGGATGAGGATTTCTCTTTCTAAGTTTGATCAGGTTGTTTAGCCTAGAGAAGATGAGGCTCAGGGGTGAACTCATTGCTGTCTACAACTACCTGAAGGGAGGTTGTAGCCAGGTGGGGGTTGGTCTCTTCTCCCAGGCAACCAGCAATAGAACAAGGGGACACAGTCTCAAGTTGTGCCAGGGGAGGTCTAGGCTGGATGTCAGGAGGAAGTTCTTGCCAGGGAGAGTGATCTGTCATTGGAATGGGCTGCCCAGGGAGGTGGTGGAGTCACCGTCCCTGGAGGTGTGCAAGAAAAGCCTGGATGAGGCACTTAGTGCCATGGTCTAGTTGACTGGATAGGGCTGGGAGCTAGGTTGGACTGGATGATCTTGAAGGTCTCTTCCAACCTGGTTGATTCTATGATTCTATGATTCTTGTCCAGCCTTCAGTATATGCCCATTAGAATAGTGATTTTCAACCCAAGGGTAAGCACACTGCAGAAAGCAATTATAAAAACAAACTTGCCACTACACAGCAATCTGTTTTTACTAAAAACTCAGCATGGAAACTTAGGATTCAAAATCTATACAGATCTTTAAGAAAGCAGAGTACACCTTATCCTTCAATAAAAACTTGTTCATTAGAAGTATATCCCCTTTAAAAGCATGCAAATACAAAACTTCTTTTAGAATAATATCTAAAATAGACAAATGACAAAAGAGAAAAAAAAGTGTCATCAAAGGACTGGCAAGTCTGCAGAGCTTCAAACCCTAACTGTTATCAGGTTTGGATTTCCCTGTCAGATGCTGAAATAAGGAGTACTGCATGGAAAGGCTGCCAGGATGTTATCACTGGGAAATTATGAGTAGTCTTAGAGCCTTTACTATGAACAATGCAGTGCAGATTTTGATAATCTTTTTGTCTTAGGAAGTTAAATTAATTAAGTTGCAACAGAGAGATAGGTTTTTAAAATGCACTTAAGGACCATTCTTTATTAAGTTATAGACAGTTATGTGAATAATTTCTACAAGCATCAGTTTGATTCTTACCTTTCTTTTTAAATTAGCTTGAAACTTTCCACTCAGGAATATAGCGTAAGGACTAACCGTATCAAATTGAAAAACATCTTCACTGCATGCTATGACAAATACTGACTTTCTACTTCATTTTGGACAATACTTAAATTCTAAAGAGCTTAAGTTTGTCATCTCTTTATGTGCAACTGTCTTCTCCTCTGCCAGAGCTCCAAGCAGTTTTGGTTTCTGCACCCTATCAGATGTAACCTTAGTGCTAATTTGGGAAAAGCAGTTCTCACATTCAGTGCTGAAAGACTGATAACCCAATCCACAAAGGAATGATATATTTTCAGCAATGAGGTACAGGGGCTGTTGACAATGGCTGTGCTTTTCCACTACATAAATCCACCTGACTCAGCTGTCATTGCGCAATTCTACTGCACAAAAGCAGATTCTGCTTGCATGATTGGACTTTATGTCACTGTGACTATCATAACAAAAGTGGGTGTTATGTTATCTTTAGCATATTACTACTACTCTACTAGGTACCAAGACAAATGGATATGCCTATAACCTTTGTACTTCACTGTCTCCTGAAGTCCAGAAGTCTTGTTTATTATTATAATAAAATAACCCAATGAACAATATTTCTGGGTTACTGGACAAGCATGAACTGTAGAACTGAAATATGACAGATCTGAATCTTGTTTCACAAGTCCTGGCAAATTAACCAGGACTAAAATCATATTCATACAGCTTGTCATATTAAAATGCAGATTCATACACGTCATTAAATACACATTTATCTGACACATATATTCAATACATTTGTCATATGCAGAGTTTTTCCAACATGCAGTAACAGTTTGTGCTTTTAATTAAGAGTCAGGGACTGGTTTTGCTTTGGATTGTATATGGTTAATATGATAGCAAGTATGATACTAGAAATTCCTAAACAGAACTAGTAAGAAACTGTTGTTAAACGTTGTCTGCTCTAACACATTAAAAATGTGTGAACAGTTTGCAGTAAGTTGCAAAGATGCATAAGGAACCTAGACCTTAGCACAGATATAAATAATGTGGCTAGTAAGTAAAAAAATATAACAAAATACCTTGTGGATTAAAAAACAGGACTGCAGATGCAAGCAGCATATACAGCAAATGTGGCTAGTTAACTCTTCAAATACTAGACTATAAATTAACTCAAGGGAAGTACAATCAGTATTACCGGCTTACTTAAATCATATGTCAGCTTTCTCAGATTGATGCATTCTTACTGCCATAATGCTCACATTCTTGTGTAGCTAAAGCCAAGTTTAATTCCATTTAAGTTATTGGAACTCTGACTTCAGTAGAACTTGGATAGAGTACTCATATGCAATTTAAGTATTTTTGGTACGTGAAGCCAAAACCAGATTTTCTCCAGAAACTACTCCTCCTCATACATGCAAACAAACAAATACAGCCCTGACTAGCAATACCCATACTATAACATCATTTATTGTTCCTTATTAAACTATTGAATATTTTGAAACCAAATAATTGGGAATGCCCAGGTCTCTTTTCACTTTTGCCAAAGTATGGACAGATCTGGCCTAATCAGAGAAATCCACTAATTCATTTTCTGCTGGACCTTGGTCATCAACATCAGATTCCCTTCAATCTAGTAAAAAAATATTGTACAGGGCACAGACCTGCCCAAGTGTCTGTAGTTATTTGATGTCATTATGTGGCTGATGCATCAAGCTTCTGCTCAGCTTGCACTCTACATCATTCTGCTTCTGTGGCATTAGCCATAGTGTCTGTATATGTTTTAAATTTACTGACACCCCACAAATCTCAATGTAATTAAACTAAAAATGCCTCTTTATAAATCACTTTTGATTAGCTTAACTGGTTTAAGACAAAACTCTGCTCCAAATAAAAGAGGGGTGTATATGTCACAGATGTTGCTGGAACAAAGCTGTGTCGCTGGTCTTTAAAGGCTAGATTAATGTAACTGGGTAAATGCACATTTTACATACCATTTAGCCACCGGGAATCATGCTGCTCTGTTCTGATTGGATGGTGATGCCCCAGAGTTCGGAAAATGGCAAAATCCCTGCCCATGAAGTCTGCTGCTGTGCCAGAGTACAGTTCTCCATCTGCGGGAGGACATAATTGTAAGCAACACTTCTCAATTTTCCAGTCATGGTAAGTCAGAAAAAGCTGTCAGTCCTATATTTATACTACACTAATAAGGATAATGAGAAAATTACAAAGCAGCAAGCCATATGCAATGTATTGTCATTGAAAAGACATTAGGCCCATTTTCTCACTGCAGACCTTAACTGTAACCTCTCTCAAATGAGCTGCATCTTGTGACTGCTAATGCACATCTCAAAAATATGTTTAAATTCTTAGACTGAAAGAGCGACAGCTATCCTTGTACACCTGTCCTTGGGCAGGCAATGATATGCACACACCCCCTACACCCCCCCCCCCCAAAATCTGCTTAACTCTAGTTACCCTGTTTTGAACAAAAATTTGGATAGGAGATCTCAAGAGGTTTCTTCCAACCTCTTAGGCATTTTTGACTGTATTGTGATTTAGAAACATAGACTCATAGAATGTCAGTGGCTGCAAAGGACCTCGAAAGATCATCTGGTCCAGTCCCTCTGCCAGAGCAGGATCACCTAGAGCAGATCACACTGGAATGCATCCACATGGTTACTGAATATCTCCAGAGAGAGAGAGACTCCACAATCCCCCTGGGTAGCTGGTTCTAGTGCTCTGTCAGTCTCACAGTGGAAAAAAATCTTCCTCAGGTTCACATGGAACCTCCTATTCCTCAACTTCCACCATTGCCCCTTGTCCTGTCACTAGAATCCAGCTCATTTAATCTTGGCTCAGAAAGTCCTTCAGTCCCTTCAATTTTTAATTTAGAAAATGACTTTAGGCAATTTTCTGCTTGTTTGTGGTTGTTTTCCTTTCCCTTTTCCCCTCTTCCTTGACTTTATTTATTTTTATAAGTAAACAGACCCTCAAAAAGCAGTATCTTTTAAGGGAAATACAAAACATGTCTTTCTCCTTTCTTCTCTTGCCGCCTTTTGTAACGGAGATACTGGCAAAGGGTAACAGCTAAGGGAGAAAATAAATGAGATCATTCCCTGCTAGCTTGACCTCATGTATATTACAATGAACAAATGAGTTAAAAATTGACCTGTGATACTTCAGCCCATAAATGACATATACCATCTCCCTGTTGGAGATGAAGTATTAGAGTACCCATGTGCCTCACCTCTGTCACATAGAACTATCTTGGAGGAGACAAATAAAGAGTTTAAATTCAAAGGACTGGGTATGGTTAAATACCCATCAACCAGTAGAGAGAAGAATAAGAAGTAATTAGAGCCAAAAAATAACAAGTAGAGATCAAAGCATAACACATTTTTCTGGCATTAATTTAGAGATTATTCATCAAAGTACTCAGAGTTCAATTTTGTAGAAATGTGCCCTTTTACATCTGTATGTGAGATGAGATACCTTACCCTACACTTCCAATATAGAATTAAAGAGTATTAATGCTTCCAGACATTGGAATGGGCTGCCCAGGGAGGTGGTGGAGTCACCCTCCCTGCAGGTGTTCAAGAAAAGCCTGGATGAGGCACTTAGTGCCATGGTCTAATTGATTGTTTAGGGCTGGGTGCTAGGTTGGACTGGATGATCTTGGAGGTCTCTTCCAACCTGGCTGATTCTATGATTCCATTTTCAACCTATTCATCTTAAATGGGTCTCCTGTGAAAAATACACATTTGAAGATAAAATTACTCTTTCTTCAAGCTAAGGTAATAAATTTTTCATGGTCATGATGAATTCTACCATATCCTAATTTTAAATCGCTCTTTAGGAGCAAGTTTATAATTTTCATGGCAATTTTAGGTATTTCCATGGTGGGATAACCAGATCCAAGCATGTCTATTGGATATCACAAGCATCTTTACCCAAACACTGACACCATGAAATTATCAATTGAACCTACAATGGCTCTGTACCATATGATAGTCATGAAAGTCAGGAAGGGAGAGAACATGATAGTGGAAAGGTGTGGAACTGAAAGAATTCACAGCAGAGACTGGAAGCAAATAGACCATTTGTGCCCAGCAGGAGGTGCAATCGGAAGTGAAACAGAACAGCATATCATTAATTAACAATTTATGATTTCTATATATAATTTTCAATTATGATTTCTTTTTTTTTTTTTTTTTTTAGGAAGACAGGCATTTAATTACAGTGATTATAATGTACAGTGTTTGCAGATGAGATTTTAAAGAATGCAAAATGATTTGCTTGTAAAAAGAGCTTCAATGCTATGCTTTAACCTTTCTTTAACCTTATCTTCATTTTCTTGTCTTTCAGTCCCTAGTGAGTTCTGATAAATCAATATAAATCAAAGGAAGAAAGAAAAAAAACAGGGTATATTTTGCTTCCTACTTATCCACAGATCTAAAGGTCAGTCAGTCAAGAAAAAAAAAAAAGAAGATTTAATATTGAATTCTTAAAATTAAAACAAATATAGATCAGAAACTCATTACAATTATATTTTTGCAATATTCTGAATTGTAATGGATTTTGGCTTCTAACTCAATATGTAACTACCACTGAAAGTAACATGTCTTCCAGGTTTTACTGAGTTCAGCCAGTAACTTCTCACACCATGAGGCTCTTATGTTTGGTACTTTGTCATCAGTGGTGACAGAGTGAAAGTTTTCTAATAATGGACTTCAGCGTGTTCCAAAGGGGGAAGGGTCTGTAGGAAACTAATTGACCTTTCTTTGCTTTATACCACAGCCCCTCCAAGTTCCAGTATAGCTAAATCAGTGCCTGAAGTTTCAACTGATTTTCTGTAGTCGTGCAAAAAGGGGATTTTGACTTCTCCCAGATAGAAATACCAAGGAATACCATTTATTTTTGTAAGGGCTATAGATAATTTTTGCTAAATCAAGGTGAGTCTCAAATCATGTCCCAGATGTGCACATCCTTTAACTAAGTACTATTTAAAAGCTATATGAGAAGCTACAAAGAAGTACATTCATCTTTATTATCCTATGCTGATGTTTTGGACTGAAATCTACTCAATGTTGTTCTAGAAAAATATACTTTAATGTCATGGATAGTTTTCATTGCACTATTTCCATTGACAGTAATTTAAAAAGCAATTTTCACTAACTTTAAGAGGAAAGTGGAAATGAACAGTTTGAAATCTGACAAACTTTTCTTAAGGTGAAATAAAATGAAGGAAAAAAGTAATAATTAACATTGTCATTTTGTGTTTTTCCCCCCAGGAGCATAAAGCAAAAACTATCCAGAACAAGATGATGGACCCAAGTTGTTTTAATAGGAATAAGGTTTTATGTTTTAGACACAAACCACTTTATTCTAAAGGAGTGTCAAACTGACATGTAAATGCAAACAGAAATATATATATTGATTTTACTAAATAAAGAAGAGAAAAAATTAAGGGCCATTTTCCCACATAGTGTACACAAGCAGCATGGAACTGTGAATATCTCTTTAAGTTCACTAGATGCAAAGATTATAAAATTAAGATTCATAGATTCATAGAATGGTTTGGGTTGGAAGGGACCTTAAAGATCATCTAGTTCCAACCCCTTGCATGGGCAGAGACACCTCTCATGAGACTAGGTTGCTCAAGGGATCAAAATTTAATTGTAACTGCTGTCTCATTGACTTTGCCACTGTCTAAAGACTTTTCTTTTTGTTTTCCCCTGTGAATGTGGGTTTTTTACTTGAAAACATCCAGGTAATTTTAACTGTCTCACTGGATTCATGGCAGCTGGACAAGCTGATCCATTAGAATTGTTCTAAAATACCTTCTCTGCTGATTCCTTCATAATTGTGATGAAGTACCTTAATTTGATTAATTGCTTCCATTCAGCTGTCAAAGTAGACTGCACAGTGCAGAAGCATAAGCTGACTTTGGAAGAAGTAAGAAATTTGAATGGATGGGAAATATAGGCAAACCCAAGCTTTGAATGTCCTCATTGCTTTCAGTGGTAAAAAGGTTCCCAAACAAAATCTGCTACTTTTATTTGCTAAAGTTAAGATTTTCAGGCATACATAGAGGTGGTTTGACTTCACTCTTTTTAAAGGTAACAACCCAAACTTTCTAGAAAGAAGAATAATTCTAAAATCCTGAACCTCATCTGCACTTAATAACTAAATTCTAACTAAGATAGTGCAGTGCTTCACTGGTAAGAAGCTGCTGTATTTGATATCACATTGGTACATATTTGGAACTATTAAGGCATATAAACTGAGTTATAATAAAACCCCAAACTGTAAATTTGGAAATAAATAAAAAAAACCCAAACCCAAAACAAATCAGCTTTGAGGATTATGAATCATAAGATCTTTTGAATGATCCAAAAGAGTCATCTCCCAGTATGACTGATAATGGAAAAATGCTGTCTCCGTATCAATTTTTTCCTCACCTATCCCAATACAACTGCTTTAGACTAACACATTCAGTGATATGCCCTCCTGTGATTACATTCCTAATGCTGCCTTACATTTTCCTCCAGCCCTGGAATACACACTAGCAGTGCCCAGGGACTGCTTAGTCTCCACATTTTCATGCATTAGCCTGCTCAAATGGAAGTTGTTTACTTAGCAGCACATAGATGGGAATGGATGAACAACGTCTTCTGTTTCTAGGAACTAGTTATATTACGTTCCCAGCTGGCATTTACTTTAAAGTAGAGTAGCAATAATGACCTTTAATGAACAACTCTTAAAAAAATAATGAAAAATGTTTGCAGGTGGATGGAACAAGGAATGTATGCTAGAAAAATACTGGAACAATTTAATAATGATGAACTGTTTGCTTTGGTTTTGTTTTGTGTTAGTTTCTAAAAAAATTAAAATATTTGGAGAGTAGGAAAAATGAAAATATTTTTTATACATATATGAGTTTATTTCACTTGAAATGTAAAATAGGAATTTTGAGTACTAACAGCTATTAAAGGTCCCTCTTTGCAAATTAACCTTGGTGTTCTGCCCAAATTCCATCTTGAGTAATTACATTTCACTTACCTAAGATTCACCTTCTAGTGATAGAGTCAAGAACATACTCTTCACTTTGCACATCTCTGTTTAGTGCTTCTGATGAAGAACAGAAGTTATTTTTGCCTTCTGTATTTAAATACATAAATTACTCTTACTTATCAGCCCTCCTCTGCCTTCCAGATACTTGCACTGTGTTGTTAATTATAGCACTTCATTGTAATGAGTGCTGGATAATTGTTTTACACAGTTGCCTTCTTGAACCTAAGGTACCATGGTTGCTTGTGAGGACAGCTACTTCTACCATGTGAGGTACCAGGAGTAGCTGAGCTATTATTCAGCTCAGGAGAAGGGAAGAAGCAGCCCATTCATGTTCCTTTTGGTGTTAGGCATTTGTTAGAAGGCTCACATGCCCTTCACAGCTCTCTCTATTCACTTCTTTACTCCAGCACTGCCTCCTTCAGAAAGCAGCAGGACCAAAAGTCTCCATGCAGTCACCAGCAAAACTGGCCAGTTCATTTCCTGTTCCTCACTGATTTTGGAGGGAGGAAATTATTTTGCCTCAGGTCATCATTTTAACCATAAACATTTACCATTTATGCTTTTTTTGGCAAAGATAAAGAGTAAGTCACTCTGAACAAATCATGAATCTGGTGTACACTTTCTGAAATACACAGAGAACCTCTGCAGTAAAGGACTGAAGTAAATGCAACACCATAATCACTAACACAAGATGATTGTGAGGCAGCCATGAGGAGGCAGAGATGAAAGGGTGTTCATGGTCAGGATGTGGGAATGTTAATTTCAGCATCACTCTGAGTTTTGTATAAGTCACTAAAGTAGAAATCGGTCGCTGGCTTAGAATGTTGAATTTGTGCCACTTTCTATAGTGCTAATACACCCATGGCTCTAATTATAGCCTGATTCAAAACACAATATCATACTCAGTCTACTGTTTATTAGGAGGAAAAAAATCATGGGTTGAAAATTATAGTGATAGGAAGTGGGCTCAAGAAAAAAAAGATGTTTTAAAGATATGAAATCTAAGCCAAGGGAAATAGGATAATCATATTTGTGTCAGACAGAGAGAAAAGAAAAGAAAAGAAAAGAAAAGGAGAGGAGAGAAGAGGAGAGGAGAGGAGAGGAGAGGAGAGGAGAGGAGAGGAGAGGAGAGGAGAGGAGAGGAGAGGAGAGGAGAGGAGAGGAGAGGAGAGGAGAGGAGAGGAGAGGAGAGGAGAGGAGAGGAGAGGAGAGGAGAGGAGAGGAGAGGAGAGGAGAGGAGAGGAGAGGAGAGGAGAGGAGAGGAGAGGAGAGGAGAGGAGAGGAGAGGAGAGGAGAGGAGAGGAGAGGAGAGGAGAGGAGAGGAGAGGAGAGGAGAGGAGAGGAGAGGAGAGGAGAGGAGAGGAAAGGAAAGGAAAGGAAAGGAAAGGAAAGGAAAGGAAAGGAAAGGAAAGGAAAGGAAAGGAAAGGAAAGGAAAGGAAAGGAAAGGAAAGGAAAGGAAAGGAAAGGAAAGGAAAGGAAAGGAAAGGAAAGGAAAGGAAAGGAAAGGAAAGGAAAGGAAAGGAAAGGAAAGGAAAGGAAAGGAGAGAAGAAAGGAAAGGAGAGAAGAAAGAAAAAAGAAAAGAAAAGAAAAGAAAAGAAAAGAAAAGAAAAGAAAAGAAAAGAAAAGAAAAGAAAAGAAAAGAAAAGAAAAGAAAAGAAAAGAAAAGAAAAGAAAAGAAAAGAAAAGAAAAGAAAAGAAAAGAAAAGAAAAGAAAAGAAAAGAAAAGAAGAGAAGAGAAGAGAAGAGAAGAGAAAAGAAAAGAAAAGAAAAGAAAAGAAAAGAAAAGAAAAGAAAAGAAAAGAAAAGAAAAGAAAAGAAAAGAAAAGAAAAGAAAAGAAAAGAAAAGAAAAGAAAAGAAAAGAAAAGAAAAGAAAAGAAAAGAAAAGAAAAGAAAAGAAAAGAAAAGGAGAGGAATGTGAAAAGCTAGACATTGTTGACTTTGTGCAGTTGCAGTCTGGGTATACCATGTAATACTGGCTTGTCATCATTCTCTTTCTTTATTGTATATTAAAGTAAATAGTAAAGGTATTTCCTTGAGAGTAGCTCTGCCACAAATTCAAGTTGCTCCGGGCACTAATTTATAAACTGGCCTTTTACACACACATTTTCTCCCTCTCTTGTTTGTACAGGGCACAAGTCAGAGCAAGATGTGGACTTCTTTCCTGTTTTTCCTGTTAAAAAGTGCATGTCCCCAGGGTGGCTCATCACCTGTGTTCATTAGGGGCTTCCAAGATCAGGAAATGAGGCAGACTTAGGACTAAGTTTCTGTTGGTATTTCAAATAGCTTCGTTTTAAAATATGCTGTAAACATGAGGAGGGTAGATGGTAGGCAAGGCCCTAGACTGGCAATATGGACAGAGTTCTGGAGTTAGTGCAGCTAGCTGCCTGCTACTTCCCAGAGCCTTCTGAGATAAGAGAATCTTCAGTTTTCTGAAACTGTTGCCCCCTTCGATTTGAAGTTGCAATAAACTGCTAGAAAAGTCCACTGTAAGGATAAAGTGCCTACACTTGGGCAGAGTCATTAAACAAACAAGAAACCATTTGTTTCACTTTGAATTTGTTCTCACATAACATCTTTTTCCTCTTTCTTTTTTTAACAGGAGAAGGAAGAACAATGATCACAATTAATTTAATTAGATAAATTCAATTAATTAGATAAATTCAATCAACTGGATTAGTTCAAGTACATTAACACAGTCCAGGTGCTCTATACTGTATTCCACAAAACAAAGTGTTACTAATTTAGAAACAGCTAATTCATTGAAATCCCTCTGCTCTGGCCAGGAGTTCTCTACTGTCAGATAGATCTCACAGATGAAACAGCATCTTAGGACCTAGAACTGTGGCTGCTTGTATACCTGCAGCTCACATTCAGGTACAGCTGGCTGACAGACCTTCATTGGCAGGAAAACTGATGTAAGAAACTACTTATTCCTGCTTTCCATTTGCTCTTAGCTGTTTTGGTGTGACCATCAGTGTGGCCAGTTTGTAAACTGGGCAATTAAAATGCCTCCACAGTCACCTAGATCTAAGGAGGAGAAACACTTTGAAGAATCAAGTGTTTACAGAGGTACAAAGCAGCTTTTGTGATACTTGAATCTTGGTTTATATACACCTTGTTTCTCAAGGCATCTGGGTCAACTACATTGAAAATGAAAACAAAATGACTTTATCCTGGAATTAAAATGCGTAAACCAAAGCCTATCACAGGTGCTACAAGAAGGAAGAAAAAAAAAAAAGGAGGAAAAAAAAGGTAGAAAACTGGCAACTATGGTGAACACACATCTCATTGAATTTTTATTGTGGCACTTACCAACTAAAAGAGAAGCTGTCAGCAGTTTAGGATCGTAAGGGCTTTTCCCTCGGCCGTTTTCAAAATGTGAGTCTTCCATTCTAAAAATGTTGTCCTGTGATGCAGGGTGGGGGGGGAAAGAAAAGAAAAAGCAACATTATTTGATGAAAGAACATTAAAAATAAATAGAATTGAAGAGACTGAAGTATATATGATTTATAATAGGTTCTGTGACTTCAAGGAAGTCAGATAGCATTAGGTGAGGAGCTGGTAAAAGTGCGAGCCTTCTAATCAGTATTGTGCTGAAGGCTACTGCAAAGCATAAATACACATGCATAACTTCTGTCTCATCTATTCATACAAGATTTACATGGTTTCACCAAATTCTGTTTGTTTTTTACTGAGAATATATCTGAGTAAGGGAAGAAGATGGAATTTTAAACTTTTATATGAGAAAAGGTAAAACCTACTTTTGTCTGACTTACTTTCATGAAACATCCTGCAAGTGCAGATTAGGACATAATACAATGCTAAATTCTGCCTTTTCTATCCTGAGTATTTAGTCACTGTTTCACACAGCCTCAAATTCAATTTAAATTGCATCAGGAAAGCTTTAATTTTTTTCACTACCATACAATGAAATATATAAATATATACACACATATATAGAGATATATATAGAAAGTGAGTGAGATAGATAGATAGATAGATAGATATATAGATAATTAAAAAGTTGCTAAGAAGATGTTACAATATTTTATTGTTACTTCATAACCCTGATTCTCAAGTGCCTACAGAACTCATTGCTTCCACAGACAAATAATTTCCTCCTTTCTTATTCTCATCATCCCTCTCCAAAGACAGATTCATAGAGCTGCTGGCTGGAAGCGCTCTCTAGATATTAAATCCAGGAGGAATTTTGTCAGCAGGAAGACAGTTAATAAAGGGTATGGTCAGAACTGACTTTGTCTTGCCAGGTTGTAAAAATCTTCAGAAATGGGCTATAGAACTTTTCTGAATAACTTCCTTTTCCTCCTTATGGAATTTTCCATGAAACAACTTGTGATTTTTGGTCCTTACTATATCATCTGCAATATTGACAAAGAGTGATGGTCTGTCATTTTCAGAGCTACACTTGAAGAAGTTATGAGCTGTTCCTAAGCTGCCCATTCAGCTTCACTTCCCCAGGCTAACTCTAAGGCTAGAACTTCATGAAAGCTTATCTAGTGTGTAAACTCTAGAGTCTTAATATTGCCTTGGGTTTGCAAGTGAAAGTCTCAGAGTCATACACAGATATTTTCACTCTCAAGGGCAACACTCCAGTGCCCAGTGCTGGAGACTTGGTACTCTGCAGTGCTCTGGAGGACACAAATAAAATAAAATAAAACAAAACAACTCAAACCCCCTCAGTAATCACTTTAGTAATGTTTATTTAATGTGAAGGCCATCAAGACAAATAGCTAAGAGAGAATTCAAACGTTTGGAAGCAGCATTCTCACTGGCAACCTGCCTTCCCTGTCTTCCTCATCCATACTGGCCAGGCCAGAGACCAAACACACTTCCAAATGGTATTATTTTAAACCCAATGAATTCATGTTTCTGTACCACAGGTTACAGTTTGAATTCTAGTACTTGATGATCTGTGAGGTCTCTTCCAACCCTGATGATACTGTGATACTGTGTGATAGTCTTGTTTAATTACATCATGCAAACACATATCTCTGTGTGTATATTACACATTTTTCAAAGGAATATCAGAAGGACTTCATATGTCACTCCATTTACTGGAGAAAAAGTGGAAGGGAAGATGGCCTGTTAGCAGGATGGTCTATCTGGAAGGGTTTACTGCTGTGTAAGATAACAAGTTTGGACACCACTTTGTGAAGTTTGATCCCAGAAGTCAAGCTCAATCTCCTAAGTCATGTTCTTGTAGATGTAGCCTGCCAGATTATATTTATGCAGTCACAGTATCACAGTATCACAGTATCATCAGGGTTGGAAGAGACCTCACAGATCATCAAGTCCAACCCTTTACCACAGAGCTCAAGGCTAGACCATGGCACCAAGTGCCACGTCCAACCTTGCCTTGAACAGCCCCAGGGACGGCGACTCCACCACCTCCCTGGGCAGCCCATTCCAGTGTCCAATGACTCTCTCAGTGAAGAACTTTCTCCTCACCTCGAGCCTAAATCTCCCCTAGTGCAGCCTGAGGCTGTGTCCTCTTGTTCTGGTGCTGGCCACCTGAGAGAAGAGAGCAACCTCCTCCTGGCCACAACCACCCCTCAGGTAGTTGTAGACAGCAATAAGGTCACCCCTGAGCCTCCTCTTCTCCAGGCTAAACAATCCCAGCTCCCTCAGCCTCTCCTCATAGGGCTGTGCTCAAGGCCTCTCACCAGCCTCGTCGCCCTTCTCTGGACACGCTCAAGCATCTCAATGTCCCTCCTAAACTGGGGGCCCCAAAACTGAACACAGTACTCAAGGTGAGGTCTAACCAGTGCAGAGTACAGGGGCAGAATGACCTCTCTGCTCCTGCTGACCACACCATTCCTGATGCAGGCCAGGATGCCACTGGCTCTCTTGGCCACCTGGGCACACTGCTGGCTCATGTTCAGGCGGGTATCAATCAGCACCCCCAGATCCCTCCCTGTTTGGCTGCTCTCCAGCCACTCCAACCCTAGCCTGTATCTCTGCATGGGGTTGTTGTGGCCAAAGTGCAGCACCCTGCACTTGGAGCTATTGAACCCCATCCCATTGGACTCTGCCCATCTGTCCAGGCGGTCAAGGTCCCGCTGCAGAGCCCTTCTGCCCTCCAACTCAGTCACATCTGCCCCCAGCTTAGTGTCATCTGCAAACTTGCTGATGACTGACTCCATGCCCTCATCCAGGTCATCTATGAAGATGTTAAAGAGGATGGGGCCCAGCACTGATCCCTGAGGGACACCACTAGTGCCTGGCTGCCAGCTGGATGTGGCACCATTCACCACCACTCTCTGGGCTCGGCCCTCCAGCCAGTTCCTAACCCAGCATATTTCTTTCCCTTTGTCTTTCTTCCTGTCTCTTAATAGTTGAGACACATTCCTTGCCTCTATCCAGTCTACTGACTTTGCTCCTTTTTAAAGAGACACAAATAAATAAATAATGAAAACTAGTTCTGAAATTCTGCTCTAAAGTTCATATCCAGTGGTAAATTAAGGTGAACACTAGGCCTCAACTTCAATAATAGAAAATGGCACTAATGCTATAAGACATTATTGAAAAATGTTATTATCAATCTGTGTTTTCTTGGGATTTCATCTTTGTAGATGATAATTGCTCAACCTGCATAGCAATGGATATTTGATAAGGCTATAAAGTCAATGGCATGACAGTTAAAGCAGAATAATCCCATGTGTCATTATAAGACAAATATGAAACAGATGTGGAAAGTGATTTGGTGTAGGAAGGACCTGATTTTTGATTGTATTCTTCTGGTGTATGTCACTGTAACTCTACTGATATTGGTGTGTAGCAAGCAAGAATGAGCAGAGAACTGGGTCAGCATAAGTCAGAGATGATCTACACTTCTTCTTGTGTTTGTGGAATAAAACATTTGAAACAAGAGACATGACAGGGAAATCCCACAGTGTTCTCATAATTCAGTTAAAATGCAATGCAGAGATCTCTTCCAACCTTGGTGATACTGTGATACTGTGATACTGTGATAAGTTTCCAAATGTATAGGCGAGTATTAACAACAATAAATACATCACTGTTAAGTGCCAAATAAATGCATTGTGATTAGTCTGAAACCCCAAGGAGTTTCAATAAACATGCTGTAGGAAGTCTAACCTGTCACAAAAAAGTTAACATGTCCAAATAGCTTTCTGGGTGCTCAAGTCAAAAAACCTCTGGGTACAAAATAACAATAAACATAGGCAAAAAAAAAAAAAAAAGAAGAAGAAATAGTTTTTTCCATGTAATTCTCCAGCTCCCTTTTAAAAACCTGGGAAGGAATATGACACGTGATACACACTTGTGCATATTTGTCACTGGTCTATGGCACTTAAACCCAAGTTATACCCTGAGCTGCCGCATCAGCAGATATGAGAAGTCAGTGTCAATATCTGACGGCAAAATTTGTCCTCTTCTCTTTTATAAAAGGTGTGCTTGATCATTTTCCAGAGAGTTAGTCTCCATATCAGTCTAAAAATTCAGGCTATGCTACTGGTGCTGTAAGTCCTGTCTGTATAAATTACACCTGAAAAGCTGTGTACACACAGCAGAGTGAGAACAACTCTTGGGTAAAGTCTCGGTATCAGAACCAGTCTGCCTGGAGACAGATAGCAAAGACCAAGGCTTTGCTTAGAGTCTTAGAAGGACTTTGAACTTTTTGAGTATGGCCCTCTATTGCACAGTGCAGACAAGAGTTTTAGTTAGAAAAATAGTTTTAGTTAGAAAAATAACTCACTATTTGCTTTCATGAAAAAAAAATCTGATCAGTTTATAATTTCACTACCTCTTGAGTTTTGCAGTGAATTGAATGCAAAGAATGATACTGCACCAAGTCAGCAAATACTTTAGCTATAAATGGTGGGAAAAACTGTATTCACCAAATGCTCAGTTTCAAAGTTTCTAGATTTCCTGCAGGATTCCTTCAGGTATTGTAAGGCTGGTCTAAGGTTCCCCCAGAGTCTTCTCTTCTCTAAGCTGAACCCCAGTTTCTTGGTCTATCCTCATAGGAGCATTGTTCCAGTCCTTGGATCATCTTTGTGGCCCTCCTGTGAACTTGCTCCAGCAGTTCTGTGTTCTTCCTATGATGAGGACACCAGAACTGGATGCTGTATTTAACATGAGGTCTCAAAAGAGCAGAATAAAGAGGCAGAATTACCTCTCTTGACCTGCTGGACACACACCTTGATGCAGTCTTGGGTATGATTATATACACATTTAACCATAACCACATTTAACCACAAACCAACTATATACACATATAAAAAAATATATAGATATACCCAGTATGCTAATTTTTGACACCATTTGTTGTAACTCTTTCATCAGCTAGCCTATCCAGAACTGTCTCTACAAAACAAGGATGAGAAGACAAAAGCATCCATTAGGTTTTTTTGTTTGATTGATTGATTGTTTTTATTAAAACAAAATAAAAAACAAACCCAAAAACTTTCTTAGTTTAATCTATTTCTGGCTTATGAGAAAACATAAAGTTAGTGGGAAAGAGCTGATCTACCCAAATGAATAGCACTGACTGCTGTGTTTCAGAGTGGTTTTATTTCCCTGAAACCTTTCTGGCAACACAGAAACCATCACAGAATTGCAGAGCTTACTGCAGTGAAACCACTGCTGGTCAACAATGAATCAGTGCAAGATGATGATCTTTAAAGGCTGTGTTGATGGAGCATGTGCAGCTACTAAGAAGGTATTGCTGGTTTAAATTATACGGCACAGAAAACGTAGAGGAGTTTGACAGCAATGATGCTCCCCAGCTGCCTTATTGCAATTGGAGGAACTCCTTAGTCTTGTAACCCCCAAACTACCACTAGAAATAACACACCTCCAGAGTAACTTCCAGTGGCTAGCTGATTTCCACAACAAACTGCCTAACAGTAGCACAGCATAGTCTAGAAACACCGAAGATGTCAAAAGCCTTAGGAACTATCACTCCTTTGTTTAACAGCAGGGTTGGCCACAGCTGTTAGCATTACTGATACTAACATTTCACTTGTTTTCACAGACTCATGCAGCCATGAAGCAAGTAGATTACAAGGGAAAGCAACAAACAAAAAAACCCACAACACCCCCAAACCCCAGAAAAAATAACCCCAAAAGATTATCAGTCGAGTGCCTGGAGTATAACATTGCAACAGGAAGGAGCATCCATTTGGAGAACTGAATCAGAAGTTGGTGGCCTTGAAATATTATGTTCAATGCATTATTTGGCATTAGTAAGAACAAAAAGAACAACCTTACTTCCCACTCAGAGGAAAAACTTTCAAGCTTATTAAGGTCTGGATTTATCTTCTCTATATAGAGGCATTAATTAGGGTGGCTGAATTTGCTGCCCTAGTCAGAGTCAGCAGAAAGCAAGTGATTCCTCCGAACGATGATTCAGACCAGCTCAGAACAGCAATTCCCAAGGGCGAGGTGTCTTTTCACTTGACCACAGAGGAATCTTCATGTCAGTTTAGGTCTGAACTAAGAGCCTATATGAGGCAGCTGATTGGAGACATCTGTCTATCAGGTAGCCACAGGACTAGGGGGAGCAAAGCTGGAGGTGGGGAGATTCAGACTGGACGTGAGGAGGAAGTTGTTCAGCATGAGAGTGGTGAGAACCTGGAATGGGTTGCCCAGGGAGGTGGTTGAAGCCCTGTCCTTGGAGGTGTTTAAGCCCAGGCTGGATGAGGCTGTGGCCAGCCTGCTCTAGGGTAGGGTGCCCCTGGGCACAGCAGGGGGGTTGGAACTAGCTGATCCTTGTGGTGCCTTCCAACCCTGACTGATTCTATCATTCTATGACTTTGAAAAAAGACAGTGGTGGCTCTTCTGTTTGCTGTGAGTTGATTTTGGTTTGGGAGATTTATGTTTGGGCTTTTTTGGGGGTTGTTGTCAGTTTAATTTTTGGTTGGTTGGGGAGGGTTGTTGGGTTTTGTTTGTTTTGTTCATTTCTTCTTTGGTTGTTTCTTTGTTAGTTGTTTCTTTCCACCTCCCTCAATATACTAATTTCAGTGGATTCTGATTCTCCTCTTGCCCAGCACAACTTTCTGGGCACATATTTTATGACTATATAAAGAATATTTTGCAGAGTCTTTTAAGTATGTGAAATGAGAAGTGATTTATTTATGAATTGTGTTACTTTTCAAGAATAATTTTAAGTGGAACAACTGTGCAGGATACAGCTATGTTCTTATTGTTATTATATTTCCTACTTCACACTTAATCTATTGAGTCATGAAAACTGTTAAATAGGAGAACTTTGGATTCAGGTTTGGGAATCAGGCCGTTATGGAAGTTTTAATAAGAAACTTTTATTAAAGTCATCCCCACAGAATGCTTGCTTTCTTTTAAAAAACATCCAAGTGCAAATAAATATAATGCGAGAAATCACTCAAAAAATACAAACATTAAAGCAAATATGAACATTGTGGCAAGTGGTAATCACTGGGGAAATAGGTGAAAAGTGATTGAAAGTTTAAATCATTAATTATTAAACACAGTTTTTAACAATGCACACAATGAATGGGCTTCTGACTCGTAGTGTTCAGGTTCTGTATGTTACAGAATTTTGCCTGCACACATGTGTGAGATACTGAGCTCTGCAACACCTTTGTTAGATTTTGTTTTTCCAACTTGAGGCTTAGCAAACTTGAGTGGTAGGAAACCAGTTTTAAAATCCTGTGGGAAATCACAGTTCTTTAGTAAAATGATGTTCCCAAACACAGACCTCCAGATTCTGTATGACCTGGAACTAAACTGGACTGCTATGTTGTGCCAAAGGGAACAGAAAATAAACCTTGTTGAAGTGTTTACCTGATAAACAGTCCTGAGCATCTAACATCTGTCCACCTCTCTACCTCTGCAGTCATATAATCATAGAATGGTTTAGGTTGGAAGGGACCTCAAAGATCATCCAGTTCCAACTCTCCACCACAGGCAAGGACACCTCCCACTAGAACAGGTTGCTCAAGGTCTCATCTAACCTAGCCTTGAACACCTCCAGGGAGGGAGCAGCCACAACCTCCCTGGGCAACCTGTGCCAGTGGCTCACCACCCTTGCTGTGAAGAACTTCTTCCTAATATCTAGTTTAAATCTCCCCTCTTCCAGTTTAAATCCACTACCCCTCATCCTATCATTACAAGACCTTGTAAATGGTCCCTCTCTAGCCCTCTTGTAGGCCCCCTTCAGATACTGGAAGGCCACTACAAGGTCTCCTTGAAGCCTCCTCCAGGCTGAAGAGCCCCAACTCTTGTAGCCTGTCCTCATAGGAGAGTTGCTTCAGCCCTCTGACCATGTTCACGCAGTTCTGTAGTTTCCTGACCATTGAAAGACCTCTCAGTCTCTGTGTTAATCTGTGCCCTCTTTTACACACTCAAGAAATACACTTTCCATTGAGTTGCTCTGCTTGTAGATATTCACTGACAGTTTAGCACCTGGAAATGTTGTTCTTGAAATTGACACAAGAAAGCTGTTGAGATGATATCCAGCTACATGCCTCATTCATTTGAGCTAATGAAAACAGAGCAGAGCTCTTGTTTTCTTTCTCTTATTTGATTCCAACACGTCACTTCTACTGAAAGTTTTCCTGGCTTACAATGTTCAAAAGATGTTTTAAGATGCAGTAGACATCTCTGGTAGCACAAGTTTTGAAAACTCATCTCCATAGGATAAGTTCAATTTGGACAACTCAATAGCTTACCTTCAGTCAAATACCAAGAGTCCTAAATTTCTCTGCTTTATTCTGAAATTAAATCAATTAATATCTATTAAGTTACTGTATGCCTTTTCAAAAGGAGAAATGTTTCATATCTATTTATCTTTCTACTTATCTGTCTACATAATTCTAATTTGATTAATTTAATAAAAGGAAAAATACAGCCACAATGGCTGCTCAGGAACACCTGGTTCAATTTATTCATTATGGAGCAAAGCAGGAGGTGGGGAGATTCAGACTGGACGTGAGGAGGAAGTTCTTCAGCATGAGAGCAGTGAGAGCCTGGAATGAGTTGCCCAGGGAGGTGGTTGAGGCCCCATCCTTGGAGGTGTTTAAGGCCAGACTGGATGAGGCTGTGGCCAGCCTGCTCTAGGGTAGGGTGTCCCTGGGCATGGCAGGGGGTTGGAACTAGCTGATCCTTGTGGTCCCTTCCAACCCTGACTGATTCTCTGATTCTATGATGATTTTTTCTGAGTTTATGATCTGTAAGTGCTCATGCTTCTGAGTGGAAGACAAATGAAGTGTCAGTGTCAAATGGTGAAAACTTGTTCACACCTGAACATACTAGTTTGCATACTAATGATGGCATTTACATGAAGAATACCCTCTATGCAACATATGTAAATAAAAGGAGGTCAGCCACAGCCAAACTGGGCAGCTGTTCAAAACAGGTAAGTATATGTTTGTGAATTTGCTTTTGCAATATTTCATCAGCTAAAGACACCAGATTTATCTGACTTTCATGCAAAAGATATTTTCTTGGGTTTCTTTTTTTCTAACAATGTCATGTATCTATTTGCACTAATCATGAAGCACTGCCTAAATGTATATTTTGATAAAATATTGTTCTAGTTCTAACATAGATGAGCTGACATGAAAAATATTAACATCCTGTGACCCTGTGATCATAGAATCATAGAATCAACCAGGTTGGAAATGACCTCCAAGATCATCCAGTCCACCCTAGCACCCAGCCCTGTCCAATCAAATAGACCATGGCACTAAGTGCCCCATCCAGGATTTTCTTGAACTCCTCCAAGGACAGTAACTCCACCACCTCCCTGGGCAGCCCATTCCAATGGCAAATCACTCTCTCTGGCAAGAACTTTCTCCTAACATCCAGCCTATACCTCCCCTGGCACAGCTTGAGACTGTGTTTCCTTGTTCTGTTGCCAGTTGCCTAGCAGAAGAGACCAAAACCCATCTGGCTACAGCCTCCCTTCATAGTGTCATTACATGATTTATTCCTTTAGAAAAACAAAACAGAACTTGCAAATATAGAGTGATTAGGAAAAAAAAAAACAAAAACAAACAAAACAAAAAACCCAAGCCAATCCAAATTAATCATGAATGACATGTAATCCTTGACTGATTTGTAAAGACACCAAAACTGTCATCCTATTGGCATACCAGACATTAGCCATGATCAAGGATATTGAGAGAACACTGAGAACTAGAATGCCTTTGTATTGCAACTTTTTGAGTTGCCAAGTGTAATACATCTCTTAAGATCACTGTCTGGCTCATATAAGAGGATCTCTGGAAACATAACTGCCATTCAATGACTCTGTGTTCTAGTCAAGTTATTAAGTGGTGTGCATATGTAAGCAATAAGATATACAAAGCTAAACCCAGTACATGTTAACTGGATTACAAAACCTAAAAGCCTTCATTTTTTAGGTGTTCTTATTCTTATCCCCAGCATATTTTCCATTAAAAACATTTGGAACAGATTCTAATTGCTTTAGCAGATTCTACTATTATGTTAAATAAATTATTGGGCCATAGTCTACTACATGATTGTACTAGTTTTCTATGGTTTATTTTTAGCATTCAAGACCACTGCTTTCCCCCTTTGTCTTCTGGATTTCCTGTATGTTATTAGACTGTGGTGAGGTCAGGCATCAGAGGAAATAGCAGCAGTGCTAACTCCTAGACCCAATGTTTTATGAATTACTGAGCATCGTGATGTAATGGCAATAAATCTAACCCAGTCTCGGTTTTGTGTCCCGTTGTAAATAAATGAAGTTAGCAAAGGTGTTATTTTATTCAAGAGCCTTCCTGATGAGAACAAAAATGTTTTCCCTGGGGGATTGTTTGTAAAATTGCTTCTGTAATTAGGGTGCTGTTTAACAAGAGAAAGGTTCTCCAGTTTTCCTGGGGAACTTTCATGTCTGAGTCAAGGGTATCTTATTTACAACACAAAACCAACTGCAAACTGGGGAAGCAATATATAGAAAGGACTTAGTCAAGTGGAGTTAACAAATAAGCATATGGCCAAGATTTTCTAATTTCCCATGCTCCTGAGCTGGGCACCCAATCTAAAACTTGCTCAAGGGCTCTGATTTTCATGAAGTATCTTCTTGAACAGTTTAAAATTCTGATACTTGAAACTACTAGTCACCTCTGAAAATTAATGCATATATCTGCCTTGCTTTTTAGCTTATTTGCTTTTTCATTTCAAGCACGGAAAAACCTGGCTAAATGAATGACAGACTAGGAGCAAGCCTAGAAAAATACTATGAACTCTTTTTTTTTTCTCCCTACAATAGGACCTACTGAGCATGCTTTCAATGGATTTATGCAAGTAACCAGAAAGAAACAAAGACACCCAGAGCAACTACTGTAACAACTGTTAAGGTTCACATTTTTTTGTTTGAGATACTGCAATCTATCTGTAATATTTCACTGAGAAAATCACAGACTCACTGAATGGTCAGATTGGGGACCTCTGGAAATCATCTAGTCCAACCCCACTGCCAGAGCAGGTTCACCTAGAGCAGGTTGTCTACAAACTGTGAAGTCTAGACCAGTGTTTGATATATTTGGGTTTTTTTTTTCTTTTTAAACATAAGCAAGGTCTGGAACACAGAAGAAGAAATTCTGACCCCTGGGACAATTTTTTCTTTTCCTGAGGCAAAGTTTTGTTTTGAAATCTCTGCAATAAGCACTTTCCTTTCGCGTTCATTTCCTCCATTTGCTTTCAGTGTGACATCATTTGATCCTTTTGCAGCTTCATTTTATTTTCTTCATTAGCAAAAAATAATATCCTCATCATGTTAATAACTGGTATTGCATTAGAGAGCAACGTATTTGAAAAAGCTAGATTCTATTATGCACAAGGAGACACAAGTAACAGTAGATGTAATTATAACCTCTCTCTGTGACAAGTTGCAATTATTCCTCAGAGTACTGTGTTTAAGAGCAATGCATTTCTCATACAGGTTGAGGGTGTTTTTTAACTAAAAAGTCAAGAATGTTTGATATTCTTTTCTCAGTGAAGCAAAATCTTTGCTGGAAGAGAAACAAATTAATTTAAATGGTTTTGATTCAGGGTGAATGAAAAAAAAAAGGCATTAACATTCACTTCTTGCCTGCTTTTCTAGCACTCAGGCACTCCCAGAAGGGAGAGAGTAAGTGACACTGGTGATAATATCTAATGCACTCAGCTCGTATTTCTATATATGTACAGTCATAAACAGGGATGCACAGTGTCAGTAGGGCTAATCATCATCCAACCAGATAACTCAGTTACTGGTGCTTGTATTTTCAAAGAAGTGTTGCCTTTCATTTAACAGAACTCAGGCTCAAAATCATGCCTCTTTCATGCAATAAGTGTATAGAGTAGAGTATTGCACAGTATAATACAGATCAACTTTGCTGCATAAAGCAAACTGACAAACACATCAACCTCTCACAAGAAATAAATAGTTCTCCTTTAAATCCTGTTGATTTCTGTGCTAAGTTTCTGTGGCAAACTTTACTGGAATCCAAACTGTTAAGTCGTTCAGCTTTTTTGAGAAATAAATTTGACATCCAGATTATTTGACTATTTGCCACCAAACATCATACCACAATCATAGTGTGAAGTGTGTTTTTAATTATGCAGGACCTCTCTGTGCTCAGGGGAGGATTAAGGATGACAACAATAAATCTTACAGACTGCACCTAAGCACAATGCCATCTCAAAAGTGGTGTGATCACTGAGACATTTGTGCACATCTCAGGTCCTGATTTCAGAATTTCAGCCTAAAGCCCACTGAAGTCAGAAAAAACATTCCCCTCAAGTTATTGAAAACCAGAGGAATCTTTCTTATATCCCTTGCCATGTTTATATGTTAACTTGAGGTCACAGAAAATCCTTCCAAATGACTATGAATTAAAACAGTTGTTCTCTGTCATCATCAATTTAATAGGTTTGAACTGGTGAACATGCAACTTCTAAACTCGCATCCATACCATCACCCTTCTGCTTTTTGTCATCATTAAAATAATGACAATAAACACAGAGAAGAAAAATCTCTTGTGTTCTTAATCCTCACTAATTACTTCTTTTAGCATATCTGACTGAAATGCGAGCCTCGTTTGCACTTATGCAGATAAACGTTAAACGTTTAGCTGCACTTAGCTGTCGATCCTTGAAATGTATAATTACACACAAACACGTGCATGCACAAACCAAAACAATAAGATCTGAAATATTAATCATCTCACCTACTGTGCCAAATTAATTTGTTCTTCATAAACAGAGGCACCTTTAGACAACGAGTGGAGTTGTCTCTGTAGCAACACTTTGTAAAACCCCGGTAAAAGGCAATATAAGTAAAGAAAAAAAGTTAGTTTTGAGGCTTATCAAGCCAGATGACTCATCTTTAAGTTTACAACTGGAATGTTTCCTTACTGTAAATTAGCCCTGAATCAAGAAAATTCTATCCTAATTGGTATGGAAACCCCACATGCCTTTATACTTTTTTATTAATATCATAGAATTGCAGAATCAAGCAGGTTGGAAGAGACCTCCAAGATCATCCAGTCCAACCTAGCACCCAGCCCTAGCCAATCAACTAGACCATGGCACTAAGTGCCTCAGCCAGGCTTTTCTTGAACACCTCCAGGGACGGTGACTCCACCACCTCCCTGGGCAGCCCATCATTTGCAAATATAATGCTGCTCAGCTTTCTATCACCTTGGACACAAACATTTCACCAGGTGTTTGAGGTGTTTGAGGCACCTTCTGAACTCTGCTGGGCTTATCTTTTCTTTATAGGTGAAACTTTGTTTACCTATGATTGGAACAGGCCCCTGAGAAATTAGAGACAGCTTTCGAAATGTTGTCAACTTTAATCTGTTCCTGCTGATATGTAAGTCCCTCGGAAAGGGAAGAACTCAGAGTACAGCCTTGGAGGAAGAGTGATCAAATGATCAAATGATCCAATGAGTGATCAAATGCTTCCAATGATGCTGGAATTTCTTTGTACAAAAAATCTTATGAGGGCTAGTAAGGTCCACCTGTCCCATATCCCATACGGCACATTTAGAGATGCACAGATAAACTGTGGAAATGAAAATGTATCTTTCTCCTTTCCTTCCCCCCCCCCCCCCCCCCCCCCCCCTTTCATTCTGTATGCAAGCATTAAAATTAGCACTTACAAATGGTATTTGAAATATAATAGCCCAGCTGTCTTCCTGTTTTGGAAGGTGTTAGTGGTAGCAGAGAAGTCAAATTATAGGACTGGCATTTTATTCTCATATCAATGACTAAGCATTTGCTCTAAAGCACATTAAGACTATTTCAGTGGCCTCTGAATTAAGGCCTCAAAAAAACAGAAGCAGCTTCTACATTTCTGACTGAAAATGTTTTATTTGTGAATGTTAGAGATAAAATTCCATATTATTTACTGCAGCCAGCTAGAATAAACCAGAACAACTTGGCTATTTGCTTCAAGGATTTTATACTAATTCCTTTAGAGCTATGTTCACTGTCTTCCACTCTATCACTCTATAGAAAGTATTTTACAACCACTAGTACAATACCTCATTTCATAGATCAAGAACAACATTTTACAACTAAAACAGTTTTAAAAAATAGTGTTTTTTAAATAGTAAGTCTATGCCCAATAATGGTTTAAAAGGAAGCAAACTGAATGTTAGGAGATGTAAGGAAAGAAATAAAGAACAAACAGCATCTTGATGTTTCTATATAAATGCATGGCACTCCTGCACTTTCAGTAATGCAGGAAGTTATAGTTCTCTAAATTAATAAGCATACAGCACACTGGAATAGATGTGAAGAAAACAAGACTGTTCTCAGTTTGTTCTTGAACAAGACACTGGCAGGTAGAATGCTAAAAAAATAATTAAGGGATGTTCCTCACATGTCACAATTTGTAGGGCATGGGCTGTTGTGGATACTTAAAAGATGTATGAGCTCAAGAAATGCCAGTACTAATTCATCTAAACCAAGTCAGTGAAAAGCATTAAACACAGAGATTCCACTCCTGGTTCAGGAAATCCCTAAACAACCAGTGCCGGAGCCTGGGAGACTATATGGCTAAGCACTGCTGTATGCTTGCCTTCCTATTCTCTTCTACTGGCATCCATTATGGGTCGTTGTGAGAACTGAGATACTGGGTTAAATGAGCCTTTGGTCTGAACAGATTTGACTGTTCTTATGAAATGAGGCAGAGAGAAATTAGGTAATTTAGCCAGGAAATCTCTGCCAAAGCAAAAAGCTAATGCTCTGGCTCCTGAGCCTTGTCCAGTGCCATGAACAAAAGTCCTGCCTTGAATCCTAGTAAAGTTACCGGCAACTGAGCTTACTCAGCACAGGCAAAGCTATGCACAATGTGCCAAGTAAAACTGGTAAGGATCACTTGTGATGGAAAGGGAGCATCAGCTTTTGTGTGCAGTTAGCCTTTAGTCTCCCTGTGATTCCCAAGGCATATCTCTGCTGGGTTCTCAATGCATAGACAAATTGCCATATGCAAATAGCCACTTGTTTTTTATTCACTCAAGTTTTACAAGACCTAGCAGTGGAAGGAAAGAAAACCAGAACAAAACCCAAAAAACTCCAAACCCACAACTCTCTCACAGATTTCCAGCTCCAAAGCAACTTAATATTAATCAGCTTTAAAAAAAAAAAAAAACAAAACCAACAACAAATAAAACCCCACATATAAACAGAAATTAAAATAGGTCATTTAACTTAGAATAAATATCAGATAATGCATACCATAAAAATCTGAGAGAGAGATAAGTTTGGGGTTTTTTTTTAATTGACTTTTATGACTCATGTAAAGTGACAATATTATTCTCAAATGTTCCCATCCCATCCAACACTTTAAAAAAATAATCTAATCTGTTTAAACATATTGGGGGGGAAGAAGAGCTGATACATATTTATCTCTTTCCCTAAATTGTTCTTTGATTTGATTTCGAGGTTCAGAGATCCACCCAGTTTTTGTGTCAATAACCAGCACTGATGTCACTGGGAGAAACAGAACGGAAGGTAGAGGTGGAGGTTGAATTTGAAGATAAATCAAATAAAAACATCAGAAACCACTGGATAAGAAAAGCAAACAAACATCCAACAAGTCCACCTCTGGTTTCATAACTCTCCTCTGTTTCTCGATGTATCACAGTGTCTTTCCTTTCCATTTTTATTCATACAAACTTACAGCTGTCTTTTCAATATTTTTAGACTCAACTTCAAGTGCCTCACTTGATACCATATGTCACACATTTCCTCTTCTTTTTGTGAAATGTCTCAGATAGAACTGCTTCACATTATTTTCCCACTGTCTGGAGTTTTTATCTTCATGTTAGAATCCATTCTACCTTAAACACCATTTATTTTAGGTCCTTACCTCAAATTTTGGTCACAGGTTTTAAATCCTGCACCTTCTTAACTACTATGAGTCCTATATCTTCTGAACTAATATAAGAATTAAAAAAACTCCTTTACTATGAATTGCACCATAATGAGCATACACATCCACACAGAGTTAAAGGTCAGTAGAAGATTCTTGGTAGAAAATTAGTTAAGTGCTGCTAGCACTAAATAGAAAATGGAGTGACAATAACAGAATGTAAAACAGATCAGACTTGCTCTATCTTGCAATGTCCAGATTCTTTTTACTTTCTGCTGTGCTTCTACCTTTCCACCACCTCTGCCTTGACATCACATCACCTTTTAGCTATTTACACAATTTTTAATATGGGAATTTCTGTCTTCATCAGAAAGATCTATTCATCTTTCTCATTTACTTTTTGTCCTTCATTTCATGACCCAATGATTCCTAGCACTCTTAAGAAACTCCAAATCTCTTTCCCTTTCATATTGTCCTGGTTATAATGCTGCCTATGAAGAGCTCATGAAACTGAAAAGCAGTTTGTCCTTTTGAAGTATGCCAACACAGCAAGACTTCAGATTTGGTTTTGCTTTACATATATCAGTAATCTTCCTTTTCAGGGAGAATTTAAGTTCTTTCTGAGTAAGGATCTGTGACTGCTTTTCATGAAAGCCCTTTAATGTACACTTAAACACATAGGTAATGAATGCATGGATAATTAATGCTCAAATTTGACAACCTGGTACACAAAGTCTAGTGCTATCTTTTCAGAAATCAGCAAGTAGCCAGTGATCACAGTGCATCAGGGTTAAGTCTCGATTTGCTTCTAACCATATGGCTTACTACTCAAACAAATAAGAAAGGTGCTGTAGGAGTAAGCCAAAAAAAATTAATTCCTTTGGTTTTTTTCCACCAAAGGAACCATTTTGGACCTCTCATTCCAATGGCTAATGTGGCTTATGAGTCATTGCTTCAGATGAATGAGGCCTTCTGTGAATAACTGAAATATTCAGCTTTTCTTACTGTCTTCCATTATCTGCCTAAAAGCTATTTCCTTATTTATTATTTTTAATACCCCGTGAAATATAGTGATTGTAAAAATAATATCTAAGTCATTAAGTGTTATCTAAACTACTCATAGCAGTGTCAGCTAAAATAAATCACATTTTGGAGGAATTCTGTGTCATCCTTCTACAAAAGTAAACCGCGAAACCCAAACCAAAAAAAAAAAACACAGACATTTTCCTTTGTTTTGGCCCTCTCTTTAAGACTGTTATTTTGTGGTTCTGATATGTGACTGTTTTTATAATGTCAGGGAAATACCTTGAGTTAAAAAAATTTATTGTGCTATAATCGTTGTACAGAGAAACTTAGCATTTCTGCATTAAACATCCTTTACACTGTAGTCTTATTATCTCTCCTCAAGGTAATCCTTTTTACAGGGGGTCATGACTTTACAATGTCTGCATGAAAACATATTTGCACAAAGAAATAAAAGCCAAATTCACAAACCTACAAATGGCAAGCAGAAAGGGCTTGCTTTCCAGCTTGCCTTCCTGTAAAATCCTTTGAAAGGCTAAGCAGCCTTTTCAGTGCATGCACTAATCTGCAGATTTGTATCACTGTGTTTGGATATAATGAGATTTCAGTAAACACATGCACACTCTGTCGACATAGGGAACTCAATTCAAGAACAACTTATTTTCAGTGACTTTCAAGCAGCTAAAACCAAACATGAAACGCTGCTTTAACTGAAATGAGAATGCCTGTGCAGGGATTTGCACTTCTTTATAGAGACATTCACAAATTTACTTATGGACAAGGCTTAAGGCCCGCAGAGAGCTCTTCCACCATCAAAACTTCCACTGTCCCGTCCAAACTTTCCTTTTTTGGCTCCCCTTCTTGACTGAGGTTAAACAAAGTCAACTTTCCCCATTACTGTTCTATTTATCCTCACCAAACTTTAAGAGAATACATTAATCTTGTACTCGTGGCTGAATCATTTATTATCATAATTGCCTGTTGGAAGAATCTTTGTGGCCTTGTTCCATGTTAAACAATGTCCTATCTTTCCATGTCCTAACTTTGGTATGAGTTTCATAGCTTTTTAGCTAGGAACTGAAATTCATGATCTAGGCAAAACTCTACTGACTTCAAGGGATTTGGTCTTTAGTCCAGGAAAAGAGACCAGGTACAGTAGAGTAAGCTGATAAAGACTTTCTCCTTCATTACTTCCACACTCGAGTAATGAAACAAGATCTCTGATTCTTATAACAAAAGATGATGAATTGCATAAACAGAAAGATTTTTTAAACAGAATAAAATAAATTGTTGTTCAGAAAAAAACAAATGAAGTTAAGGATTTCAACCAGCTATAATTACATTGAATATGCCGCCATGACTATTGTTGATATACCACCTTAACAATCAGTGATGCTTAGCAAAACAGAAAATCAGCTTGGACCAAGCAAAGGGGAAAACCAACGCTGTTGCTCTGCAGGTTTTGGTGTTTGACACATGGTTTGTATTGTAGGTGCACTCATATCCCTTATGAAACCCTTTGCAAGCTTGTAAATATATGTTAGCTACAGACAGTAATGCTGATTTATATAAATGGCAAAACTCTCAGGTTTTTCTGTTGGTCCTACACTTCAAGCAACATGGAAGTATAGGAGGAAATTATTTGAGTTACTGCTTTGAAAACGTAATCAATGCCATTTGTTTTCTGATTGCATTTTTACCAATTCATAATTAAAATATAATTCATGCCTCAGGGCAAAAGACCTCATTGGAAGAGAATCTTCCCCTCTTAGACTGCTTTTTTTTCCCTAATCTCCCTTTGAAAGCTGCTTCCAGGTGTGGAATTCGGCTGAATCATTCAGTACACATGCTTTTACTGTCTCAGGAAGTAAAAATCTATGTTATTTCAGAAGCTACAGCAGGAAAAAAAAGATTAGTTCCTTGAGAATCCCTGCATTCAGACTTTTTTCCCTTTTTATTCATACCTACATGTTATAACTTTGGATAGGCTTGGCCCTTAGCAGGTCTTTGAAGGACTTCTTAAGATGATTCAGTGGACAGATAAATCCATCGCTACATTTAGCTTGTCTGGGGATTTTTTTGGCCCCAAGACATGGGATCATTCTCTCTTGTCACTGACTGAAGCTTCATCTTTCAAGTAATCTGAATTGTAGAGAGCAAAATCAATTAAGGTCAAACCACTTGGCCTCGGTAGAAGCCTGAGGACTGGAGAAGATTATCCATAGCATTACTGTCATCGTCAACCAAAATGTGCAGCAGCTTTGCATATCACCAATAAGATGATGTTACCACTACTAATTATCTTCCTGGCATACAAATACATATTATAACACAAAAAAAAAAAAAAAAGTCAGATTTCTATCAAGCATTCTTCATATTTCCTTTTCTACTGCAAATACTTTCCTATCTGTGCTTCGAAGAGCAAAGATTTCTGCAGCATAAGGCAGACTTTCTTTCTTTATTTCCTGTTTTGTCAAAAGACATGATCAGACAAAACATTTAAATAAGGGTAAACTTAAGGTATGTGAATAATGTCATCCCCTGGAGCAAGGACAATGTTTCAGAGGCACAGCAGAGATCTGAACTTTACACCTTCTTACTTACATATGAAAAGGTCTCAGATGTGTAATTTATTTATCTAGTGGATTGTTTCTCTTTAAACAAAGAAAAACAGCAGAATAAACTGTTTATTTGTCATTGCTGGATGGCATAACGCTATGAAACTAATTCTTAAGTCAAAATGTACGAAACAAGATTTCACACATTTCAGCATGGAAATGATTGGGGAAGAAAAAGTCTCTCATTTCAGCCATGCTCCACTCTCACTGGTGCTGTCCATATCATATTCCCACTTGAGCGGGTGATGAGAAATGTTTATATTCAGATTAAGCTGCTTGCTCAATTTTCCTTCTGTGGTTTGTACTAAATAACGAAGGCAGCAGCAAGCTAGTATTGCCTGAAAGTTTCCTCCTAGTGAGTCAAGCTGAGCTGTTAGCAAAACGATAATCACTCATCACCAGGCTTTTTTAAAAGTCCAGGTTAGCACAGAGGTGTGAAAAGCATAGAGTGCATTTTATGACTTCTCTCATCCCGACTGATGCTACTTGAGCTTTGCATTCAAATAGCATACGGAATGTGACCATGATCATTCTGACATTCCAGTTCTCTTCAGCAATTTTGTGCTGTTTAACTCAGTAGCTTAAGCACTATTTCACACATAAGAGCAACCAAGACTGTTTTATGTTTAAAAACAAATGGACACATCACCAAGTCCTCAGCTTTTTGCCACCAATATTATACATTTGTATATCAGATATTCTGCACGTAAAATAGATTACTACAAGGTTGATGTTTAATTTGCTTAATTAATTTCATTGTGAAGGCATCTTTAAAGACACTTCACTGAAGGATTCCTCCAAGGTAACCGCTTAACAGCTAAATAACCTTTAACTACTTTGCTGTAATGATATATGTCTAAAACAGATATTGTTATCCTGTGACATCTGAGCACTTTAACCTAAAGGTAGTTATTAGCACTCCTAAGCAAGATTCATTATGGATCATATTTCATTAATGAAGACTATTGGGTTCTCATCTGATTATGTACTTAGGAACATTTACTAACATATCTGCTTGAGTGTGACCATATTGCAACTCAGAGTAATCCATAGGTTTTAACAAATCACATTTCTCAATTGAAAAACAAAGAAATGAAAAGTTATCTGACAGCTATTCAGGAACTATTTGCTATATACATTAAATAGGAAAATAACTGCTTAGAGATGGACAATGTATAGAATTATGATTAGCTGTGCAATACTTGAAAATGAAAGAACTAAAATGCAAATAGACGCTGCACCTGCAGGAGACACTAGTTGTGATTTGTATCACTACAGGTGAGAAGACAGTCCAGACTTGTAAATGACTTCAAATGTACACAAACTAGAATAGATTAGATGACATAGCAAGTCACCACCAATTCTAATAAGCATAAATTCCTGAGGATGCGATATCCATTCCGCACCATATCTCTTTTTATCTTAGTTTTCCAGTGGCAATTGTTTTTTCATCCAGTGTGTTTCTCACATTCTTTCCTGACTCACTGAGCTAAAGAATAACCACGTTTTTAAAATCAAAGTTTTCTTCTGGGAATAAACAAAAATAACCACATGTGAATTGTCTATGGCAAATAATACAGAAGCTCAAGAAAAAACAAAAAGCAGGTATTAGCTTGCCTTTCCTTGGATTCCCAAGTAATGGTGGAAAGTTACTCACTCTCTTCCTATGAAATGTGTTACTTAGGAAATAACTAAGTCCACCGAGACATGAACGAGTTAGAGGCATGTATTTCATCTGAGTCAGGTCATAGTCACTAAACTGCTTGTCATATATAAACAAGGGAGAGGTGAAGAAAGAAACAGAAGGGCACAATACTTTTCCTTCGCAGGAATGGTGTTCAAAGGAAGATAGAGATTCCCTACGGTTTACACTCGAGCTCAAAGAGAAGCCAGCACATTTCCAAACAGACTTACTGAGTGTCACAAACAAAAAGCAAGTTGTTACAAACTGTGTAAGCAAGAGCTGAGAATGAATGGAAGAGTAAACATTTTTTTTCCCCAACTGACTTAAATTGGTTTTATTCTTAGACTTTGAGGACAGAAAGAGCTGCTGTGATCACTTAGTCTGATTTCCAGCATCACACAAGCAGTTGGCATATGGGACAAACACAAATATTTAAAACACTGCCTGTTTCAGTACTATTCTTAATCTTCCACAGACTTTGAGCAGCAAATTGATCAACTCTTCATGGCAAAAGATATATGGACTTACGTATAATATTGATACCTATGGACTGCTCTCATGGCTGGTACTTTAAATAATTTTATGTCCAGTCTCACCTTTCTTCTACGCATAAAATATAACCTTGGTCTAAACCATGACCCATTCCTAAAACTGGATCTTCTTCCTGTTGACAGGTTCTGTTGCAGCAATCAAGTGCTGCACTATGTCTGTATTTACATTAAAAAATATATTGTTTAAATGAAAACGAAGGATGCTCTTTCCTGGTGGACTTCTGACTGTTAACATACCTGTTTCATTTTATGGCAGCAAAATATGTGATGCAAAAAGATGAATAGTAGCACACATTTAAAAAAAAAACAAACAACCAATGTATACCAAAAAACAATCAACAAAACCCCCTCACCATTTTCTTTATCATTTGTAAGGGTAAAAATACCAAAAGTTAGAACGTGTCACAACAGTTGAACTCTATCTGCTCTTGTTTTGTAGAGACTTCTGCTCTTGCAGCCATCTTTTCTGTGTGCATGGCATGTACGGGAGTAATTCTTAATCACGTTGCTAGACAGCTCATTAAACTCTCTTTAAGAAACAAAGTACTAACTAGTAATTAAAACATTCATATTTAGCATTATTTTCTTACTGAGCTATGAAATAGTGAGATTTTATGGTTTGAACACACTTAATAACAAATTTGAGACACTGTATAACACAGAACAGAGAAGAAACTAGTTTTCGAAATCTTGTAAAGGCAAGAAGGCATCTGGAAAGTATTATGAAAGCTTTTCCACATAAATATGAGTCTGCACATAAAAATGGGGATGGTCAGGAGAAGAACAATTATTTCCTGTTCCACCAGACAACCACTGGACATACCTATCTACTGCTGTTTACTCACAGAAATAGTAGCTTCACCTGCAGTTGCTCTGCTTTTTATCAAAGGAGAAATAAGATTTAATCATTGCAGAGAAGCCAGTTTTGTCATGCCAAATGCAGCTGTTGATGAAAGAAAGAGATGCATAAGGATCTTGGAAGCACACCAAAGAGGCCTCCTGTTGTGCAAAGTGACTTTTTTTCTTTCCTGAATCTGTTTGAAAGATTGCTTTAAATCCATGAGTATTCACATCTTTCCTTCGGGGAAATACCCCCTTTCTGGGAACTCTAAGTGTGTAAGACTCTGGTGACCAGAAGCAACATCAGGAGGACATTTTGAGGAGAAACTCAGGCATGAGCCTGTCCATCACTGCTAAGCAGCCTGCACCATCATCATACACAGCTTTCCTGGGCCATTTCATGGGACTGAGCACAATCCAGTCACCCTGCTGATGTACCATTAGGTTCTTAACAACTATAAATATTATGTTGGTCTGAAAGAATGGAAATAGACAGTGTTTTGAGACTTGCTTCTAACTTTCCAGAGTTAAACATATCCTATAGCCTTTAAAACTCAGGTCTAAGAGGCACCTCACAACACATGAGCTCTCATAAAATTTTAGGCATAGGGCAGTGAAGTTAGTTAATGTCAATAGTCTCTTGGTTAGGTCTTCACGTCTGAGTATTTCCTATATCTGGTTAGTTTGAAGTTCTGCATTTCATAGCACCATGGCCTGTATGTGGAGCATCACCCACAGCTAAAGCCTGCTGCCTTGTGAACTTGGTTGTTTAAAGACTGTTTGACAAGCTGTTTGTACTGAGCTACAAACACAATGCAGTCACTTCCTTCAGCAGCAGAAATCACACTTAAAATGTGATTCTTTTTCATGAGGTCAGTGCCTGTCAAATGGAGCCTTGTGACATGCATCTCAGAAAGAATAACGTTGTTTTGATGCTGATCTATCCAAATCCGAGCTCAGTAATTCCTTCTTTCAGTTTTGCTTCCTCCTGCACCTCGAAATCAAGCAATAATTCTACTTATGTAATTTCTTCAATTAAGTCAGTCTATGCTATAGGCTGGTTTTCCACTGGTTTTATGACGTTGGTTTCCCAACAGATGTTGGTTTGTTATTTTATTTTTCTCTCCTCCTTGCCAGTTGGGAGATCAAAGGATTCAGCCATACTTGTCCTTTGTTTCAGGAGGTGTGTGGATGAAACCTTACATATGTTGCATGACTGTGAAGTTGGGCTAATGTTTTCAGCTGTTACTCTTACATGAGCAGCTTTATCATGTTGATAAATGAACATAATACTCATAATAAATTGGATCAACATTTTAATATGATCACTATTTCTCTCAAAAGTCTAGTCTAAGTCCATAATGGATTCAGAAAACTGTATTATCTCAGGGTAAAGTAAGGTAATCATGTGCCAGTGGGAATATTTACATGGTGGAAATAAATAACTCATCACAAAATCCTTTAATAGGAGAAATAATGAACGTCCAAATGCAAACAGTTGGTGTATTTTCTGGTCCTCTGGTAGCCATTGCTAAAATTAGTTATTTTACAGCAGTCATGAAACTCAGTCATAACTTTAGCAATGGTAGCAATTAATGAGTTTTGTCTGACTATACAAATTAAGAGTGAACCTGAGTCTTAGATACACCACTATAAGTCATAGAGAACTCCACTGAAGACAGCTAGGACTAGAAGAAAAAAATCTCACATTTTAAAAAGAGAAAGTAAACCCAGATCCTAAGAGTGTTTTTAACTTGGATCACTCATTTTCTGATCATAGCCAAAGTTAATGATAGTTTTAAGACATGGACTCACAAAGCAAGACATAGCATGTGGTGCAAATGAAAATCCACTCAACAGGCTGCATGTACACATGTGCATGCTCCACTCTGCAAATTTGCTTCCATGGAGGTCTCTTTCTATCTCAGTCTTTTTTTTTCCTCCCCTCCAGTAGCATAAACAAAAGTTTTCCCACAGTTCTGAGACTCATTTCTTTGAACCTAATGAATATGTCGACTGGCTTTAGTTTCTTATTCATGGAAGTCATTCAGCTGTGGCACACTGTATACAGTTCTCCACTGTAATCAACCAGCATTTCTCAGCCACAGAAGGCGTAAACCATGTACAGTGAAGGAACAATGGTCTTCTCAGTTATCTCAGTGGAAGTATGTTAGCACATAGATTCCTCTCCTTAGGAGGCAGGAGGTTCAAATTCAACACTACCATTCACACTGAACTCCTTTTGCACTGAGAAAATAAAACAAATGGAAAAAAAAAAGGAATAATCTGTCAACAATTTGTATGAGTTGGGGTTTTTATCAGCAATGTCAGAGAATATGCTGGATCTTACAATCTTCACTTTCTGTCATTGTGTGCCTCTAGCGATCAGGTTAGATCCACAGAAACACCTGTGTTCCTACAGACCATATTCTTACTAGTTCTCTGATATCTCAGGGAAGTTTTCAGCTGAAACCAAACTGTAGTGTGCTGCAATGTGACCTGTGGAGTGACTTCCATGTACATTTTCTTTGAAACATAGATATAAAATAGTGTTAAAGTATTTCTTTTTCTTAACTTAAAAATAATCTAGGAGATCTCCCATAGCAATCTGTATATGTTTATCAAGTCCTAAACAAAAGTTACTTGCTGCATAGCTGAACTGATCAGACTTGAAAAATAATGGGTTTCATTAGAAGTTTCTGCTGTGCAGCAAATGGACATTGTGGTTGTAAAGTCCCTGTCTTTGTTCTGCTTCTTATCATATCCTATACCTCTCCTCTGTATGTCTAAAGAACCATGCTTCCATTTTCTCTAAATCATTTAAGTCTGCAAACTGAGAAATAAAGGTGAAGAAATAAAATAGCCAACCATTCTGTTTTGACTTTGTGATAGTTTAAAGCTTGATTTCATTTCCTGCATGTAAATGTTCAGCTTGAAAATCTCAGAGTGCACCTCAGCTATAATTACTGACTTTCTGTCACTTTAGACATAAACAGATTTCAAATTGCTTACATGTAATTATGAAATATGCAAGGCCAAGCCTGAATGCATTAAATGACAGGCTGAAAACCTACAATGTTCACATCTCCTGTTAATCATTAAAGAATGACCCCTTTGCTAAATACTTTCCTTCAAAAAATGTTATTTGTACTGCATTCAAATTTAAGCTACTGAGGCAAATCCTATTTGGAATATAGGATATTAGATTAGTGTTTGGTAAATGGAAAATCAAATGGATGAGCTAGTCATCAAATATTCTCCTGTCATAAAGACACATCCTTCTTAATTGATAGGTTCACAGGATCACAGGACATTAGGGGTTGGAAGGGACCCAAGGAGATCATCGAGTCCAACTCCTCTGCCAGAGCAGGACCACACGATCTAGCACAGATCACAGAGGAACACATCCAGACAGGCCTTGAAAGTCTCCAGAGAAGGAGACTCCACAACCTCTCTGGGGAGCCTGTTCCAGTGCTGTGTCACCCTTACAGTAAAGAAATTCGCCCTTGTGTTGAGGTGGAACCTCTTGTGCTGCAACTTACATAATAAGGATAAGGAACATTAGCTGCAAATTAAAATTATTATCCTTTTAACTGTGTGATTTACATCACAAATTAGCATACATTCTTGTTTTATTAGAAAATCAATCCTTATCTTGCTAAAAAATACATATTTAGGAGAAAAATAGCTTCCAATTTTTTTCTCTTCAGTGTCTCACTTTGCCAAAGACAAAATAACTGTAGCAGCTGTTTAGACTTTCCCAACAGTGTGGGTTAAGGAAGATGTCAGCCATTGCTGCCATGTGTGCTATTCAGCTAAGGAAAGTTTACCTCATCAATTAAACTGTTCCAACAGCTAAATTATTGCATAAACTCTAATACTCCTACTTTAAATTATCTACTCTAGAAACAAGTTTTTATTGGAACTTTATTTTGCTTGGCGATGGACAAGATGAAGTTCTGAAAAATCTGACCTTTCCTGGTTTAACTTCTCTTTCAGTCAACTGGATGATGTTCAAAACACAGACAAAGCCAAAGGAGGTCAGCAGTGTACGCAAAGATAGGCCTTCATAAACAGTAGCATAGCTGTGGGCAATGGGACAGAGTCTAGTTAGAGGCCTGTATCTAGTGGAGTCTCTCAGGGGTCAGTACTGGGACCAGTTCTGTTCGATACATTCATCAGTGATCTGGATGAGGAAGCAGAGTGCACCGTCAGCAAGTTTCCTGATAACATAAATCTGGGTGCAGTGGCTGCCACACCAGAATGGTGTGCTGCCATTCAGTGAGACTTGGGCTGGAGAGCTGGGCAGGGAGTCTGCACCTGGGAAAGAACAACCCCAGCTATCAGTATAGGTTGGGGACTGACCTGTTGGAGACAAGTGAAGGGGTCCTAGTGGATGGAAGGTTGACCATGAGTCAGCAATGTGCTCTGGCGGCCAAGGCAGCCAATGTCATTCTGGGCTGTATTAGAAAGGGTGTGCTTAGTGGGTTGAGATAGGTTCTCCTCTCCTCCACCTCTACTCTGCCCTGGTGAGGAAACCTCTGGAATACTGGGTACAGTCCTGGGCCCCTCAGTTCAAGAAGTACCTCAGGGAACTGCTTGAGAGAGTCCAGCACAGAGCCACAAAAATGATTAAGGAGAGACTGAGGGAGTTTGGGCTCTTTAGCTTGAAGGAGACTGAGAGGTGACTTTATCAATGTTTATAAATACATAGAGGGTGAGTGCCAGGAGGATGGAGCTAGGCTCTGCTCGGTGATGCCCAGCGACAGGACAAGCGGCAATGAGTAGAAGTTGAGGCATAGGAAGTTCCATGGAAACATGAGGGGGAAAAAGTCACTCTGAGGGTGACAGAACATTGGAACAGGCTGCCCAGAGGGCTTGTGGAGTCTCCCTCTCTAGAGATATTCAAGACCTGCCTGGGTGTGTTCCAGTGTGATCTGGTATAGGTAATCCTGCTCTGACAGGAGGGTTGGACAAGATGATCTTTTGAGTTCCCTCCCAGCCCCCAACATTCTGTGATTCTTAACCTGGTTGATATTTGTTTATAAAGGGCTTTAAGGGGTTTTTTGGTGTTGTTTTCTTTTGGTTTCTTTTTTTTAGTGTTGTGGGATTTTTTTGGTTGGTTGGTTTTGTTTCTTTTCCAAGACATCTTTTAAATAGGAGACAAGTTACATCTTTATTGTGACCTTCTACTCCTTTACCACAAGGTAATGCCTCACAAGTGCCACTTGGGACATACCATTCAGCTTGTAGGAAACCCACTTATACATGATGGTGTTCAAAAAAATGTGTAGGGCTTCTAAAAAACTTTGTCTTGGGTTTTTTTTTTTTTTTTTCCTTACAGAAATACATGTCAGACCTTACTAGAACAACTGGCTCACTTAGATTGTCTTATGAGGAAAGGCTGTCATAGTCTCTGTCTCTTCCCTATATTCTTCTTGTAAATATTGTCTCTGGGTCATTGGAAAGTATATTCCTGTAGTATATCACTTCCCAACAAACGTCACAGTGAATTATGGCTTGGAAAAAACCAAAACAAAACATGCTATATATAGCTACCTGTAACTGTATATAAAATACATCCTCCTTCCAAAATACAAGGAAGGTTATAGCTATGCCAAGGATTATCCTTTGAAACAACAGGAGGTTAAATTGTGTGTGTGTGTGAAAAGCCTGATTTTATGCAAAGAGTTTTCACATGCGGTGATTGGAAATTGACGTCACGTGGAAGAGTGGAATTGATGGTTTGCAGTAGCCTCCACAGGAATCAAGCACCTTTACTTTAAGATTTTGACCACTGACCCTGAGAGATGCCTGGACAGATGTGAACCTGACACTGACACCTAACATGTTGCCTCTGCAGACATCAGCCTATTTAAAAAATCCAGTACCTAGAATTTCCCAATATAGCAGAAATTATTATCCTGTTTTTTCATCATAGCATCAGAGAATAATTTGGAAGAGACCTCCAAAATCATCCAGTCCAACCTAGCACCCAGTGCTATCCAATCAACTAGACCATGGCACTAAGTGCCTCATCCAGGCTTTTCTTGAACACCTCCAGGGACAGTGTCTCCACCACCTCCCTGGGCAGCCCATTCCAATGCCAATCACTCTCTCTGTAAAGAACTTCCTCCCATTATCCAGTCTATACCTCCCCTGGCACAACTTGAGACTGTGTCTCCTTGTTCTGTTGCTGCTTACCTTGCAGAAGAGACCAACCCCCACCGGGCTACAATGTCCCTTCAGGTAGTTGTAGACAGCAATAAGGTCACCCCTGAGCCTCCTCTTCTCTAGGCTAAACACCCCCAGCTCCCTCAGCCTCTCCTCATAGGGCTGTGTTCCAGGCCCCTCACAAGGTGAATCAGATCAGACTTTTTTTGTCTTTCTTCCCCCCCTCCATTGTAGAAGCATCCAGGCAATTGAAAGTCGTGCTCTAAAAAGTACTTAGACTGTACATAAACTAAGGATCTGGTTCCTCAGTTTTATTTTCATGTACTCTAATAAAAGGATATCAAATGGTTTTAAAGGGTTGAAATGTCTCTGAACTAATACAAAGTGTTACAGTCTGTAAATTAGATCTTTTATTGCCATTTCTCTGTGATGTTTAGAACTAGTCTGCCACAAATAATAGTTTTATCACTGATAGAAGAAATTAGGATGATCCCTTAAGACTATCATTTTCTTTCCTATTTTCTCCATGTATTTGGTAAGCATATACATACCATAAAAAGGTACATCTAATTAGATGGAAACAAAATTAGCCTGAAGTGGTTCTGAGCTTAAAAAATCATTTGCTCAAATGTTTCACTTAAAAACCACAGGTCAGAATCTTAACTGATGTAAACTGACACAGCTCTGCTCTCTTCAATGTAGTTAGGCCAATTTATGCCACATCTGTTACTACTGAAGTCAGTGTTTCACCCCAAATTTTATATTAGACACTGAAACACAACATGTTTTCTACCAGCAGTAGCACTGTTTTTTTGGGTAATGTATGCCTTCAAAGTCATTCTCTCAGGAGAAAAAAACCTGCTCTTCCATCATTATATACATATATAATATAGACAGACATATATACGAACAGACAAAAAAGAGAGATGCATAAATGGATCAGAACAGGATGTCCATTATTTAGAAAATGCACTCTAGACTTCTTCTAATGTGAAGTACAGAAGGGATTAAAACAAAGAAAAAAAGAAAAAAAGGAAAGTATAATTCAGCAAAACTTTATGAGCTGAAGCAAAGATTTTTAAAATACACAGAGTCCGGAAGAAGTAAATATGTTACAGGTGGTAGCACTAGAGAACTTCATATGCAATAACTGAATGTTTTATATACATCATAAATCTGATCTAAATTTAGAGCTTCTTTATTGATTAAGAATGAGAAATAACCTGCAAGCAAAGTGATCCCAGATCTTTTAATTCTCTCCAGTTAAAAAGGAGGTTTAATCTGTCGGACAGTGACAAGAAATTTGGAATTAGGAGACAATAAAAGAAGCCAGGTTAGTCTTCAGACAGTGTCTATTGATTTACCTCTCTTGGAGCAACCCTGATGTATTCCTGCTGTGGATCTGGCAAATGATTTTGCACAGCTCTTGCAATGCCTGCCTGAGTGTTAAAAATAGGGCATTCTCCACACCTCCACCTGTATGTAGGGGTTCAGTAAATGGGAAATCCTGTTCTTTCCTAAAGAGGACTGTTGCCTGCTGGGTCACACAAACTACCCCAAAGGGATCCCTGGGGAAAGGGGGCAGGGCTCCTTCCCCTGCTCAGGCATGCACAGGCAGGTGCATTCTGCATCCTGTTGTGATTTTCTAGTGATTTTAATGTACCTCTGTGTCTCCCTGCGGTTGGATTTCTTCCTTTCAAGCACAGATTTGACTTGTGTAATTCTGCAGCCATTGAGTAGATTCCTACACATCCAATCCTGTTTCCTCAGAAGTCAGCAGGAGCCAAACATAGCTTTATTAATTACTTTCTTATTTTGTTTGGTAACTGGTTTCTTGTATTATACCATGTCACGTGGAGAAAATGCCATCTATTGCCTAACCTTGGATCCCCTAAAATGTGTAGGTGTCTGTGTTGTGCCATCTCACCTAAACTCAGGACCATACAATACAAAAACCTGCATATCATCCTCTCCAATGGATGATCCCAAGATTCAAATTAGCCTCTTCTCAGGTATTTTTGGTGCATATACATGCTATGTTCTCTCTCTGAATTTGCTCTTTCTTTCTTACTTATGGCTTATGTGCTTAAAATCTGTTCAAATATTAACTTTGTTCCTCTGTCTAAATATTGTGGTTATACACTTCCACATCTGGAATGGATTTAAGTGAAGATTAGTCTGCTTTACTCCTTAGACCGCGGTGTAATTCACAACATATTAGGTTGTATACATTTGTGCAGATCATGTTTAATCAGATGCACAGCATGCTTTTCATATCCTTTTACCTTTTTATTATTATTTCTGATACTGTACTTCATCAAACTCAATTAGACCTGCCTAGTTTCATCTCTAGAAATGGCTTTCTTCAAGTATGAAATGGGGCTGTAATATGCCGCTTCATATTGAAGATACACTCAACAGATATAACAATTCATATTCCCATTACTTTACGACTGTCATGCAAGGCAGATTATTCCCTTTTCCCAGTCATAAAAATGGAACTGTATTCCAGCCTCCTGAAGTCTACTCCAACTGCTTTCAGTGCCTCCTCTGTTGCTTGCCACTCTTTTCTTTTAAATTCCTCTTCTCCAGCCTCTTCAGTTTGGCACACAGCAATTTTCACTCCTCCATCAGATTCAGGCAGGTGGGTTATATTCAGAGCTCATATAAACAAGCAATCTTATTAAACAGTAGGTACATTCCCTGGCTGTTCCACTAATCAGTTCACATTTACCTCTCTAAGTGCTTGGAAAATAAATAAGCAGATGGTGAAGTCAGTTAATTTTCCGCAAGTGTTGTGTCAGAAAAATGAATCTTCAGGAAATGTTCTAGATGGCAATTTTTTAACTCAAAATCAACTGCTTGCCTTTGCTTATACTTTTTACCTTTTTTAGTATGCTGGGGAGGTATAAACTACATATGATACAGAAGCAATGGCCCTTTGACACATCCAGTGCTGCTGTCTGACATGACAACATAAACCATCTGGCTCTCACAGATGCAGTGTGCAAAGGTATGGCAGTTACTATTGTACACACACACAGAGCATTCATGGTGTCTCTAATAGCTACTGTCAATCAAGCCCCCTCCTCTTTCTCATCTCCAGGAGGAGATGCGCATTTGAAATTTCTAGCTAGGTGGTAAGGGAAGAAAAGGAGGGGGATTTAGCTGAGACACAGAGACAGACTAGATTATTCCTCACTGCAAATCTAGTAAATCTATTTATTCATTTGGTTTTCACCTTTGCAAGGGACAGAACCCAGGATGACCATTAGGTTTGTCAAAGCCTGAGAAGAGGTGGATACTTCTGCCTCCTTCTTGCCCTGCTTTCTTTCTGCTTGGACAAGTCTGAGCTGAGAAGACAGTGACCTCTCCTGCACTACTGTTCAAAAGATACAGAAACTTGTGCCACTGTCAGGTAGTGACAGGACTTCAGGTAGTGACAGGACTAGGGAGAATGAAGCGAAGCTGGAGGTGTTTAGGTTCAGACTGGAGGTGAGGAGGAAGTTCTTTAGCATGAGAGTGGTGAAAGCCTGGAATGGGTTGCCCAGGGAGGTGGTTGAGGCCCCATCCTTGGAGGTGTTTAAGGCCAGGCTGGATGAGGCTCTGGGCAGCCTGATCTAGGGTAGGGTGTCCCTGCCCATGGCAGGGGGATTGGAACTAGCTGATCCTTGTGGTCCCTTCCAACCCTCACTAATTCTATGATTCTATGATTGTAAAGGGCAGTTGAGGATGACTTCACTATTAGTTTAAGTATGAAAAGCAAATCAAAAGCTAAGTGTCTGAGACAGTTCAGATAAACATACTTCTGACTTCCCTGGTTTGCAAAGATGAAATCAAGGGTCATAAGAATGATTCAGCCATTTGGGGATTAACAAACTTACTGCATAAATGATCAAAAAGCAACAATTCAGATTTTGTTCATAGCCATGGGATGCCAAAAAGAAGGTAAAACAAACATCCCCTTTCAGCTCCAGGGACAAACTCAAAACTTTCATTGACTCAAGACTTTCAATATCTGGAATGTTAAACCAAGGGTGGATCTGGCCTCTCATCTCTGATCATCCTTGCTATAAATCCTTGATAAAGTGTGTGTTAGTTTTATGGCACAGTCATAAAACAGCTAAATGTAGAAGTAAATGACCTCATACCAGCTATCTCTCTGCAGAGAGATTCACTTGGCAGATAGCCAAGAATTGATTGACACACATCTTACGGAACTAGAGTTAATTAATATGTCTACCAATTCCCAAATGGATCTCAGGAAGCAGCGAATCTGTTTAATGCAGTAAGCAATGACATTCTGTGTGTGGTCAAGAGGCAATCACTAATTGCCAAGAATGCATTCAGGAATAAAGCATTAAAGAATATGAAAAAAAAAAAACCTCAAAACATTTCTACTTTGCAGCTCCTTTATCCCTTCAAAGCCTTATGCTTAGAACATTGTAAGGATTCATGTTTCAAATATCAAAAGACAATTTTACAGGGAAAAAAATTGTTCCCAGACTATAATGCCAACACTCAAAAGGTCTGTTAATTTTTTCTGATTTTTTTAAAAAATCAGTCCTCATTCATTTAACAATGATGCCTTTATTTTCAGGGAAATCTGCAAAGCTGAATTGCAAAATCATACTCTGACTTCTAAGAACTCCTCTTGGAAGATCACAGAAGCTACAAGTAACACAACTATGGATTCACCAGTAAAACATATCCGTAAACCAGTGACTGCTGAAAAAACATAGAGAGTCTGGATGCTACACCGAAACAGTCCACAGTGCAATACTAAGGTAAGCTAGCCTGAAAGTAAAGCAAAGTGAACTAATTTATGTTACATACTTAAGAGGAAAATGAAAGATTTACTTTTCTGGAGAGGAATAATATTGCAAAGGAACACAGAAACGTTCTAGTAACATTTTCAGCCAGGAAAACCAGCATGGATTGCATTGCTTTCTGTGAATGATACTGTTTTCCACCAAGGAAGGCCATACATACCTATTTAGTTATGATGAACACTGACAAAGCAATAGAAACTCTATTGCGAGATTTCTGCAACACTAAGCAAAAATCAGCAAGTTTTGGATTTTAAAAAATAGGGGGAAAACAGGGGAAAGTAATTTATTTTTCACCAAAAAATAGGAAAGACAAAACCTAGGTCACATGTGAAAATCTGTCAATGTGCTAGGACAAATCTGAATAGTGGGATTAATAAATGTGTGACACTATTTTAATTCTAAATAGGGAGAAATCTGCCTGGGTGTCCTATTATGCTGACTGGTAGGAGACTAAGAGCTGGCCTGAGATTAAACACAGAAGCTCAATTACCCACCTTGTAGCTAGGATCTGTCCCAACAACAACAACAATAAAAAAAACAAACCAGTGAGTGCTTCAAACTTCATGGACCAGGTAGAATGAGCTTACTCATATGTATTTAAGTCCCTGGAGGAAAAGATGACAGGTAGGGAAGGAAAGTACAGAATATGCTGTGATTTATCAATCAGCACCTGATTCAAGAGCAAGTCTTACCAGATCTCCTCTCCGAGCCACAGAAAATAATGAGTGAATTTTGGCAGGAAGAAATCAAGGCAAAACACCAATAAAGATTAAGAAGAGGAAAAAGAAAAATAGTGGTTTAAGATAATTTACCTCTGGATGACTTCCAACTTCAATATAGGTGCAGACTGGATGAAAAGCCCCTGTTCCACAAGCGTACAAGTGGGTTTGGTTGTAAGCCTTAAGCACCTTGATGAAATTAGCACATTCTCTCTGCAAAGAAAAGAGGGAAAATTTATCCACAGAGTTAATTCAGTGATTATGACTAATGGGAGCTCCTCTGTGTTAGGGATGCATGGCTGAATTAGATTTTAAAAGTGAGATTATTTCAGACTGTTTATAAGCTTGTTTATTGCTAAGCATTTAATGAATAGCTTGATTTAGGTTCTCATTTAAATATCTTTGGTTCTCATTTAATAAAGCATCCACCTCTGAAAAAAAGACTACAGGAAAAAAAAATCCTAATTTTTGTTTCAGACATGCTTCATCTTTGTAATTTATGCTATTGCCACATTTGTGAGACAAAACCCATTTATAGAAATGTGTCAGAATGAAATAATGAAGACAAATGGACCAACTGTTTGCTTGTACTCAATTAAGTAACAATTAGAAGAAAGACAGGCCAGATGGAAGATCTGATGAAAAACAAATCATTGATAGAACATTTCTAACAACAATACGAATGCTGCCTCACTCCCATTATCTCTGCTTAGGGGTCAGTTTTACACAGATGAATACATATGCTAACTTTAATGCAACTACTGACAGCCCCTAAAATGTAAGCTTTGCAAGACCTGGACTTTACATTTTCTACCTAAGTAAATTATTCATCATGAGAAATTCTAGTTTTCTGCAATCAAAAAATTAATACCAATGATAGCAGTCCTTATTACAAACATCATCTGTTATCCTTTAACAAAAATGTCATTATTAACACCTAATAACTATTTAACTTTTCCCCACTGGCTTACTATTTTTATTTCACTCAGGTCTAACAATGAAAAGAAACAATCAGCCTACTGACACAATTACAAATAGTGGATTTCAAATAGGAAAAAAAAAAGAACATTGACATAAAAGCATTTCCAGTAAATTTTCTGTTTATAGTTAAGGAAATTTGTTATGCATTTTTGACACCTTTTGTGATAGAGCATTCAGCTGTACCACTCTAAGGGGACAAAGCTGGTGAGAGGCCTGGAACAAAAACCCTATGAGGAGAGGCTGAGAGAGTTGGGGTTGTTTAGCCTGGAGAAGAGAAGGCTCAGGGGTGACCTCATTGCTCTCTACAACTACCTGAAGGCAGGTTGTAGCCAAGAGGGGGTTGGTCTCTTCTCCCAGGCAGAAGCAACAGAACATGAGGACACAGTTTCAAGTTGTGCCAGGGGAGGTATAGGCTGGATGTTAGGAGGAAGTTCTTGACAGAGAGAGTGATTTGCCATTGGAATGGGCTGCCCAGGGAGGTGGTGGAGTCACCGTCCCTGGAGGTGTTCAAGAAAAGCCTGGATGAGGCTCTTAGTGCCATGGTCTAGTTGATTGGTTAGAGCTGGGTGCTAGGTTGGACTGGATGATCTTGGAGGTCTCTTCCAACCTGGTTGATTCTATGATTCTATAAGGCCTGTGGAAACACGACCTGAGCTTCCACCCCCATAGAACTCTCACTGGCATCATCGGTCTTCGTAACTTGTTTATTAATTAAACCAGATCATCTCAAACACAAAACAAGGGCCCTATCAGGAAAATACATGTACAGTTTGAGGCATGCCCTAGGCCACCACAAGGAAAAGCAACACATTTGCAGAGTTAAAATACCAATTTCCTGCCTAATGCGAAGGACTGTACTGAAATTGCTCTCCCAATTTTGTTTTTTATTTGCATAGCAGATAATGACAATGTATTAAAAAGAGTATCCAGAGAAAAGCATACATCTTCTTACTACATCCTTGACTAATTGCTGATAGCTTACCTTTCCAACTGAAAAGGAAGCGAAAACATAGAATCATAGAATCAACCAGGTTGGAAGATACCTCCAAGATCATCCAGTCCAACCCATCATCACCATCATCACATAAAGATAGTTAAGGTAATCCAACAGGAAATTGAAAGAAATAGAGGTGGATGATACTACAGGTCTCTCTTAATCTTCCCATTCTGATCTTTCTTAACAAAAACACACACAGTTTCTGGTGTATATATTCTTCCTCTCACACATAAGCATACATCTATTGTATGAATCTACGAAGTGCTTTCCACTGTCACAGTGGTACTAAGCACATATCCAGCATAAATCATCAAAATTACAGGCTAAGTTTCAATATTTTTTCTTAATGATGTTGTCCTTTGTTCCTTTTAATAGAAGAAATATGGAAAATCCATTAAAGTGTGTTAATAATTTGATGTCTGCAAGAGTAAAAATCAGCAAAACCTGCAAATCTGTACATTATAAATTAACAAGATAGAAACAACTGGATGAGGCACTTAGTGCCATGGTCTAGTTCACTGGATAGGGCTGGGTGCTAGGTTGGACTGGATGATCTTGGAGGTCTCTTTCAACCTGGTTGATTCTATGATTCTGTGATTCTATATGGAGTTTTATATGGAGCACCTACATACTTTAAAATTGACCAGTCATTTGTGTATAATTAAATAAGTTAGAATTTCCTCACTCATAGAATCACAGAATCACTAAGGTTGGAAAAAGGTTGGACCTTTAAAATCATCGAGTCCAACTATAAGCCAACTACTAAGACCACTAAACTGTATCTTGAAGTGCCACATGTACATGCTTTTTCAATGGCTCCAGGGATGCTAACACCACCATCTCCCTGAGCAGCCTGTTCCAACTCCTCACCACTCTCTTAATAAGGAAGTTTTTCCTAATGTCCAATACAAACCTCCCCTGTCACAATTTATACCCATTTCCTCTTGTCCTATCACTGGTTACATAGGAGAAGAGACCAATATCGGCTTCACTCCAACCCTCTTTCAGTTAGCTGAGAGATCACTAACATCTCCCCTCAGCCTTCTCCTCTACAGACTAAACAATCCCTCCCTCAGCCACTTGGAGGGTATGCCATGCCCCCCAAACCCCTCACCAACCTTGCTGCTCTTCTTATAGTTGTATCTAGTCAAATTTAATCACACCACTGTTTCAGTGGGACTGCATTTTTTCCTTGTCTAGTTTGATGTGCCATGATTCAAAAAATATTGTTGTGGTCTACTACAATGCTTTATTAAATCTTTCAACAATTGCCTACCTGGAGAACATAAAATGTTAGGACATATGCCTCTGAAAAATGCTGTGAGTATATGGGCTTGACCTACAGAATGAAACCAGACTGTGCTTATCTCAGAGGAGTCATTCTGATTTACAGCAACATGACACCTGTGTCTCTAAATGCATTCACTAAATACTCTTCAGCTGCTTATCTATAATATACAGCAAGAAGGTATAATATAGCTAATGCTTTAAAGGTGAGATGCAAAGCTCTAGTTAATTTAAGGACAGAATGGTTTTGCTTTGTTTTCATTTCTACGGACGGAAATTAAGAAATATTCTTTCATCAACTTCTCTGAATTATTCCAGATTGGCCTGTAGTGGAGGATGGAAGAATTAAGTCTATTATAGCCATATTTTAGTTTGAAGTGCTCAGGATTGATAGTAGTGTAGCTGCATTAATATTGGCAAAGTTTCTCTGGGTTTATAATATATATTTCCAAAAGCAGATTTGTTTTAGTCATCTCTGCTTTTCAGCTCTCCTTAATTCCTTGTACAACATTATTTTATACCCTAGATGTCTGAGAAATACACAACCTACTTAAACAACGAGGAAAGTAAATAACTACAGTCAATAACTTTGACTATGACAAATAAATGTATATAACATTGAAAGTTCCTGCTGTGGTTCAGGCCATTCTTATAGCTTCCTTGTGTTTTATAGTTACATAAAGGAACCATTAAGGTCTATCCAGTAAATTCTCATACACCTCCCTAACAGATTAGGTTTCTTTTATATATTTCACATGACTGTAAAAAAATAAATAAAGAGGGGGTATTAAACCACAATAAATGACATCAAAGGAAAGTTACAGTTCTGATTTAAGCCCTTGTCAACTCGGGAAGTTCAAAGAAGTTTTTGCCCTGCCTGGCAGACAATGCTATTCTCCCTGAAATAACAGCAACAGGCATATTGATTTCAATTACAGAGTAATCAGATTCCTTCCCTTGCCTAATTGTGCTCAAGTACAGCTGCACAGATACAGCAGCATGTATAAAATTGTTGTACCTATGTGACTGGTATTATAAACTTGGAAAAACTTTGCTTTGAGATGAGTTTTGTGGTGTATTCAGTTCTGGGACAAAAAAGCTTCCCATAAATCTATAATATACCAACTTTAACAGCTTTGAATGGCTTCCACAGACTATGCATCTCGGCACACATGTACGACAAAGAAGACATTCTGCCCAAGGAAAGTGTGTGTGCGTTGAATGCACTTTAGGTCTGCCACTACATGAGGGTTGGGAGACCGATTCCCATTTTCAGTTTCTGTTTCCCCATTCCTGCTCTCACAAAAAGACCCCTACAATGACATTCTGGCACCACCAGTTGAGAAACCTTGCAGACAGCTCTGCTGGTTCCAACACCAATGGCTATGTCAACCTGACTACAAAGCAACTTCCCAACCCCCCTGGCTGGAGGCCCAGAATGACTTCAGCGTCTCCAACTTGGGTTCTCCCACTTGACAGCAGCATCTCTCCATGCCAGACCCCCAGGTCAGTGCTATATTTTTAGCATTGAAGGTCTGCAACAGCAGAATGAAGCATTTCACTACATGGTATCAGAATGCAAAGCATCAGAAAGGAGACAAAGACAGTAAAATAAATACAGTATCTTGACAAAATATAGCAGAGGAAGAAGACTACCCACTGTAGGAGGAAGAAGTAGCTCAGAGCCAGAAGGCGTGCGGAACAAATCACCAGGGTACTTAAACACAGTGTCTGCAATTGAGTTCAGTACCTTTGTAGCCACTTTCGCTTTCCCCAGGAAAGAGATGTTATTTAAAGGAAACATCTTCTGGAGTATCCATTCTCTTTGAATATTTGGTCTTTGTCAAGTAAAAGAGCTCAAGGAAGAAAGATAGATTTTTTTAAAATCAGGTATCAAGTGGAACTAGTTTTGGTTTGGTTTGTTGTTGGTTTATTGCTGTTGTTGTAGTTTTTTCCATATGTGAAAAGAGTGGTGTGGGAGTTGAAAATAGTTGTGGTCTCATAATGTGAATGAAATGAATGCAAGGTTTAAAAAATTCTTCTCAGGAAGGAAAGCAGCACTTGGGTGGGTTATGAAAATAAATTTTAAAAGAGAGGAGCACTTGAATTACCATTAAAATGACTTGCCAGTAAGTCATTATAAATTAAGATAGCTACCTTTTTATACTTCTTTTAGTGCAACTGCTGGATCTGCTTCTGCAAACAGTCCTGTGACAGTATGATTGCCAACAGCCTCCAGAGCACGGCCAAAGAAATGGTTCATGCCCTGTCCTGGCTTTGCCACGTGCAGCGACTGAAGCACTCACTCCAAACACAGAGCACAATCCAGTTTGTTTCTTGGCTTGAAGGAATAAGGACTGTATCCCTCAACAAAGCACATGCAGACACTGCAGGCTTTCCTAAGGTTAGCTTTGAATATAAAGACATGAGGACACCCATTCACAGGAGCACAGGATCACAAGATCACAGGATGTTAGGGGTTTGAAGAAACCTCTGTCAGTCTTTGAGGCTGGATGTTAGGAGGAATTTCTTCCCAGAGAGAATGAGTTGCCCATTGGAATGGGCTGCCCAGGGAGGTGGTGGAGTCACCGTCCCTGAAGGTGTTCAAGAAAAGCCTGGATGAGGCACTTAGTGCCATGGTCTAGTTGACTGGACAGGGCTGGGTGCTAGGTTGGACTGGATGATCTTGGAGGTCTCTTTCAACCTGGTTGATTCTGTGATTCTATACATGTAGAACAAGTTACTTTCATTCCGAGTGTGAATTAAACTCGAAGAGGTTGAGTGTATCACAGTATCACAGTATCATCAGGGTTGGAAGAGACCTCACAGATCATCAAGTCCAACCCTTTACCACAGAGCTCATGGCTAGACCATGGCACCAAGTGCCACGTCCAACCTTGCCTTGAAGTGCCCCAGGGACGGCGACTCCACCAACTCCCCAGGCAGCCCATTCCAGTGTCCAATGACTCTCTGTGTCTGGACAGAGATCCTAACTTTAAAATTCAATCTCCAGTACTGTGTACTGGCATACATAGGGCATAGGGCCTGCCTTGAGGAGAACATAAAGTGTTAAGTTTTCCAGGAGGGCACCCACTATATGAAGATCAATACATCTGACTTACTAACCAAACACACCCATTTATTTTAAAAGGGTTTTCTAGTATTTATATATCAAATTGATAGAAGGGCTTACGCAGAGAGAGATCACCCTAAAAAAATAAATGGCAAAGAAAATGTCTGCAACCCAAAGCAGAGGAGCCAACTGCAGAAAGATTGAAAAACAAACACTACAGCTATGGAACGCTGATTAGGCTGTGTTATGCAGGCTTTTCCCGGACAGTTACAAAAATAAAGTCCATCCATCTGTCAAAACATCTGCTCTGCGTATGAAAATTAAAACAGAATTTAGGTGGGTTTTATGAGTTTCCAGTAATTATCTCTTCTCCAGAAGTCTGGAAGTCACATCTTTCTATCTGGACTACTGATGCAGCAAATAGTTTCTAATGACATCTTTTTGAAGAGGAAATTAAGCAGTAAGTCCCTGTGACCAACTAATGCCCAGAATTTTCTCCTTATTTGAAGAAAGATGTTTGCTGTTATGGGGTGTTTTAACCAACACTGCTGCCTATATTCTCTCAGCTATTACAGCAAATTCAAATGGCCAGATTACGCAGGGCACTAAATAGAAGTCTAAATAATCCATTACAATATCGTTAGCTTCAACAGTTTTCGGCTGATTTAATCCAGATAAGGATCAGACCCTGTTACACATTATTCCATTATTCCAGCCTTCCCACATAGTCAAGTGATTAAAATATCTGAAGGTTTTGTCTAAACCGGATGGACAAGGGGATTTAAAGCTATCATCTAACAGCTAGACAAAGCAAATAAATACACATTTAGTCTTTCAAATCAAAATGGGTGGAAATTTTCCCTGTAAAGTCCAACACTGGAGTTCAATTAATATGTTTTGTTCTTCCTCTTCTGTCCAATTAGTAAAATTCTTAAGTGATGAGGTCAAGGATATCTATGGAGAATAAGTAATCCCTGATATTTCTGCTGTCATTCAAATTTATCACACTGCTGAGCGATGTTCTGGACTTACCAGGGAGCTTTTTCACTTCTAACTTTTGCTAGTGGACTCCTGCCAGCTGCCATCAGTTCAGTCTGTTTTGGATAGGTGTCTTCTGCAGTATGCAGCAGCATTGTTTCAAGGAAAATATTTCTGGAGCATGAGAGCACTAAATGTGTGTATGAGTGCCATATACACAGATGATTTGAGTCTCAGCTAGATCCTGCAAACACTTTAACATGTCAGAAAGCAAGTGAAAGGCAGCTAGATCCTGCAAACACTTTAGCATGTCAGAAAGCAAGCGAAAGGCAGCTAGATCCTGCAAACACTTTAACATGTCAGAAAGCAAGCGAAAGGCAGCTAGATCCTGCAAACACTTTAACATGTCAGAAAGCAAGTGAAAGGCAGCTAGATCCTGCAAACACTTTAACATGTCAGAAAGCAAGCGAAAGGCAGCTAGATCCTGCAAACATTTTAGCATGTCAGAAAGCAAGTGAAAGGCAGCTAGATCCTGCAAACACTTTAGCATGTCAGAAAGCAAGTGAAAGGCAGCTAGATCCTGCAAACACTTTAGCATGTCAGAAAGCAAGTGAAAGGCAGCTAGATCCTGCAAACATTTTAGCATGTCAGAAAGCAAGCGAAAGGCAGCTAGATCCTGCAAACACTTTAACATGTCAGAAAGCAAGTGAAAGGCAGCTAGATCCTGCAAACACTTTAGCATGTCAGAAAGCAAGTGAAAGGCAGCTAGATCCTGCAAACACTTTAGCATGTCAGAAAGCAAGCGAAAGGCAGCTAGATCCTGCAAACACTTTAACATGTCAGAAAGCAAGCGAAAGGCAGCTAGATCCTGCAAACACTTTAACATGTCAGAAAGCAAGCGAAAGGCAGCTAGATCCTGCAAACATTTTAGCATGTCAGAAAGCAAGCGAAAGGCAGCTAGATCCTGCAAACACTTTAGCATGTCAGAAAGCAAGTGAAAGGCAGCTAGATCCTGCAAACATTTTAGCATGTCAGAAAGCAAGCGAAAGGCAGCTAGATCCTGCAAACACTTTAACATGTCAGAAAGCAAGTGAAAGGCAGCTAGATCCTGCAAACACTTTAGCATGTCAGAAAGCAAGTGAAAGGCAGCTAGATCCTGCAAACACTTTAGCATGTCAGAAAGCAAGTGAAAGGCAGCTAGATCCTGCAAACACTTTAGCATGTCAGAAAGCAAGCGAAAGGCAGCTAGATCCTGCAAACACTTTAGCATGTCAGAAAGCAAGCGAAAGGCAGCTAGATCCTGCAAACACTTTAACATGTCAGAAAGCAAGCGAAAGGCAGCTAGATCCTGCAAACACTTTAGCATGTCAGAAAGCAAGCGAAAGGCAGCTAGATCCTGCAAACACTTTAGCATGTCAGAAAGCAAGCGAAAGGCAGCTAGATCCTGCAAACATTTTAGCATGTCAGAAAGCAAGTGAAAGGCAGCTAGATCCTGCAAACACTTTAGCATGTCAGAAAGCAAGTGAAAGGCAGCTAGATCCTGCAAACACTTTAGCATGTCAGAAAGCAAGTGAAAGAAGTCTTCTTTGGAGTGAGCTCTCTGTGGCATATGCTTTCACAGCTCTTGCTGCTGTTGTGCAAATTTGTGCAAAATGCTGTAACGTTATCTTAAAATCTTTATACTTTCTCTCTATTTCTATTACAGTCACACTTAGAAAAATATAACCATTGAGGACAGTGTCCTTAAACAGGTCCAGAAAAGGCAAGGAACAAGGTAAATTATTCCAGGCCTGTTATAATGCAAGGATCTTTTATATTTTTGTTTGATTTGAGTTAGCCAGTTGGCAACACTGCTGCAAAACTACTGCCATTAGCAGTCATGGAAAAATCCTGGAGCACTAGGAGCTTCATATAGACCCTAATGGGTGGGGAAATCATGCCTGGCACCTGTATTCAATGAGATAACCTTCCAGCTAAACCTGTATAAGCAGGTGCATGACTTTAGAGCGGGGGAGGCTAGCTAGCAAGAAAACATTTGCAGAATATGATTTATTACTGTGCACTCCTTGAAGATAGAATCATAGAATGGTGTAGGTTGGAAGGCATCTCAAAGATTATCTAGTTCCACCTCCCCCCAACATAGGCAGGGACACCTCCCACTAGAATAGTTCACTCAAGGCCTCATCCCACCTGGCCCTGGACACCTTCAGGGATGGAGCATCCACAACTTCCCTGAGTAACCTGTTCCAGTGTCTCACCACCCTCACTGTAAAGAACTTCTTCCTACCATCTAGTTTAAATCTCCCCTCTGCCAGTTTAAACCCATTATTTGTGTTTCTGTCATTACAAAACCTTGTAAATAGTTCTTCCTCAGCCTTCCTGTAGGCCCCCTTAAGATACTGGAAGGCTACTACAAGGTCTCCTTGAAGCCTTCACTTCTCCAGGAGCACCTCACAGTAGAGGTGCTCCAGTCCTCTGATCATCTCCATGGCCCTCCTTTCAACTCACTCCAACAGTTCAATGTTTTTTTTATGCTGGGGGCTCCAGAACAGTACACAGTACTCCAGCTGGGGTCTCATGAGAGCACAGTAAAGAGGGAGAATCACCTCGCTTGCCCTGCTGGCCACACTTCTCCTGATGCAGCCCAGGATGGGATCAGTAACATAATTTCCATCCCTATTTTGTCATTACTGTACCTTGCAATTATCAAGATCAATGCTTTACAATTCTAGCCTCTGAAAAAGAGTCAGTTTGCATTGCTGCGTGAAGTTAGCTGAACAGCTGAAGGATCAGAGCCTGTGCTGGAGAATGGGATTTCTATTAAATTACAGTTTAGGGATTATTTCCCCATTAGCCAAAGCCTTATACACAGTAAGAATTGCCTCACACACACACAAATTTAATGTCAGCCTAGAATATGCCTAGCAATCAAAGTATCTTGTCTCTTTTATAAATCGATCATACATCATGGCCCAAATTTTAATGTACTTGTATTTCCATCCCAGAGCTTTGAAAAAGCTGATACATTCACAGATTCGGTGGCCCTTATATTGAATCACCCATCTAGAGGACTTTATACTGGATCATCACCTGGAGAACTTGACCCTTGTGTCAGGAATGACTCTACTCTTAGAATCATAGAATCAACCAGGCTGGAGAAGACCTCCAAGTCCAACCTAGCACCCAGCCCTAGCCAGTCAACTAGACCATGGCACCAAGTGCCTCATCCAGGCTTGAACACCTCCAGGGACGGAGACTCCACTACCTCCCTGGGCAGCCCATTCCAATGCAAATCACTCTCTCTGCCAACAACTTCCTCCTAACATCCAGCCTAGACCTCCCCCAGCACAACTTGAGACTGTGTCCCCTTGTTCTGTTGCTGATTGCCTGGGGTAAGAGACCAACCCCCACCTGGCTACAGCCTCCCTTCAGGTAGTTGTAGACAGCAATGAGGTCACCCCTGAGCCTTCTCTTCTCCAGGCTAAACACCCCCAGCTCCCTCAGCCTCTCCTCATAGGGTTTGTGCTCCAGGCCTCTCACCAGCTTCATCACCCTTCTCTGGACACATTCTGGTATCTCAACATCTCTCTTGAATTGAGGAGCCCAGAACTGGACACAGTACTCAAGGTGTGGCCTGACCAGTGCTGAGTATAGAGGAATGTAACAATAATTAGGTATAGTGGCCCCTGCCTACATTACAGAGGAACCATTGTTTAATTGATTAATTTCATATCTATATTTCCCTCTGCTGTTAAGGTGTGGCTTGAGAGATATCACACTGATATTTGTGTGCTGATAAGAATTGATAAGACACTTTTGGCTGATTAGTACATCTCTCTATACTTTTAATTATCTTTCCAAATAAATTATTCTGGTTATCTGTCTGGGTTTTTCATATTACAAGAGTTCATGAGAATATTTAAAATGTATAATTTACTCAAGTTTCAGGACATCTGCATGAATTTAAAACATTAGAACATCAAGATAAGAAAAAAAAGAAGTCAACTTCTTTTAAAAAAAGTGATTTTAAAAAAGCCACTGAGACAAACCAGAAATATTCTGATTAATTTAAGCCACAAACCTACCTGCCATATTAGCAAATAGTTGTATGGTCATCACACCTGCAGAGCATATAGAAAGCTCTGCAGGTGTGATGACCATGGTCTAGCCTTGAGCTCTGTGGTAAAGGGTTGGACTTGATGATCTGTGAGGTCTCTTCCAACCCTGATGATACTGTGATACTGTGAAGCTCCTCTGGTTCTTCCTTTAAGTTAGTGAGGATGAAGCACAAAATGTCTTCCTGCCTGTCTATTTGCCTGCTTACAAATCTGGTCACTACTCATACTTTGTCATTTGGCCCAGAGTTTGCCACAAAGACTAAGCATGTTGGTAGCTAAGTCAGGCCAGATACTCCCTAAGATCCTTCATGAAAATAGTCTTAAGCCAGAAGCCATCAGAAGTAGTCATCAGAATTCAGGTTTTAAAGATACCTCCCTTGACTGTACAGACTAAGCACATTAGGGCTTCAAGTCTAACCATCTAACCTAGCAATCTTAGGAAGTAGAATTCTTTCCATTTTGTTCTGCATTCTGTATGTTTCCAGTCCTTAAATCTTCATTCAGCATATGCAGATAACAACTGTACTGGACCTGTGAACAGCTACAGAGATGCCAAGAAAAGGCTGCAGCACTAAATATGTTATTTAATGACCACCTCATATTTTTGTACATCTGGTTAACGTGCAGATAACAAGTCAAAACAAAGCCTTTTGTGGATGCAGTCCAGCAAACAAGTGGCTTTTCAGGATTTTGCAGCCACAGCATGATTGTGTACATGAAACCTTGCCACGCATGTTAGCAAGCTTGCTTTATTTTGGATTGTTATGTTTTTCAGCAGCACACAACTCCTACAGCACAGAATGAAATTATTTAAGGAACAGAGGAGTATTTCAGAAATAACTCAAAACATTGGGAAGCATTGAGGTCAAACAGATGGCACTTCTTTCTGACCATAATTTTAAAGCAAAATAGTTTTTTGCTCATCAGAGTATACCTGTCCCACATTTTGGGCACGGCTTTATTAGCAAAGAAATGAATACTGTTTGGTTTCAGCTCAAGCAGCCTCACCAAGCCCGGCAGCAATTTCAGTTGCAACCACAGTCTGGATCTAATGTCTCTCTCATCTGTCTCTTCTATCTGAGTGAGGCAATTGCCTGTCTCCTGGAGAAATCAAGTTACACCCCACCATTCTGAATAGGATCAACACCTGCTAATTAGGTGGAGTATTTCAGGCAAACAGGTTGTCAAGCCTATTATAGGCACATAAAGCACTTAGACTCCGTATCAGTCAGCTTGCCTTTATTCAGCATGTTTTAGGCATATCCTGTAATGACTTCCACTCACAGCCACCTAAGATAAATATGCTCAAAATTCTGTGTTGAAACTGAACATAAACCCATGAAGTGTTGAAAGGGAGCAAAAGGCTGTTGCATCTATAAGGGACAGTTGCTTAGCAATATGTGTGCCCCTAAATAAACACACTCTGTAAACTGGAACGTGAAGTGTGCCTTACTGCAGGAACCTGGAAATTTGTCTGTGACTATTAAACTACTTTGACACTGCAGGGAGATGCTGAACAGAGACACCTTAAGTGACAGAAGCTTAAAACTCACACTCCTTAAAAATATTGGCATCAAAGGGAAACTGTTGAAATGAGAGTTAGTTTGCTGAGTGTTTTTGAGGGGGTTTGTTATTTGGGTTTACTGGGGTTGTTTTGGTTTGGGGTTTTGTTTCATAGAATCATAGACTCATAGAATCAACCAGGTTGGAAGAGACCACCAAGATTATCCAGTCCAACCTAGCACCCAGCCCTATCCAGTCAACTAGACCATGGCACTAAGTGCCTTATCCAGGATTCTCTTGAACACCTCCAGGGACGGTGACTTCACCACCTCCCTGGGCAGCCCATTCCAATGGCAAATCACTCTCTCTGTTTGGTTTGTTTACTTTCTTTGAGTTTTGGTGGGTTTGTTTTATATTTATGATACATGTACAGTAACCTAAAGTTTTGGAACATGATTACAAAGAAGGAAATACCAAATCAAAAAATAGATCAATGCATTACTTCATTGCTTGATTTCACACAGATCATGTCACTCGCTCAGAAAAAGGAACAAACTGAAAACAAAACCAAGAGAGATAGATACTTTTATTTAGTATTCCTTTATTTTCCAACACCTTCAGAACACAAAACCTTTTCTACTCTGAAAAGGTTCTTTTTAAAGATCTTCTGTTGACATGAAGATGTGGAAACTGAACAAAGCATTAGCTTCAACATTGGAAATATCTGTATAGTATTTCCTTGGTTATTTGCAAAACTCTCTCTTTAGTTTTGTTTTGTTTGTTTTTATTATTACCTATTATAAAAGGTAAAAAGACAATATTTAAGCTTTGTGTGCAATAGACAGGAATTTAGTAAAGCTATTTTTGTTATAAGTAACAGGACTGCAATAAAAAAAATGTTGTGGACTAATTTAATTGCGACATAGTGACCACGTCTCAAGTTCAGAGGAACTCTGATACATCCTTCAGAGCAGACTTACCCTTAACTTTTCAGCTAATCTTTCATTTATTAAAGCAACAGAAAATCTCAAGAACTAAACCACACCAAAAAAAAAAAACAACTACATGTTGTTTGCTAAAGAAGAAAGAATGTGATGCAAATTCAGAAGAATAAATGAAAACCAAACCAAAACAAAAAAATCCAATCAAACAGGGAAAAAAAAAAAACAAAGTATGACTGATACCAAAGAAAAGGCTTTTCTCTGACTTCATGACACCAAGCTAGGAGCAGGTGTTGATCTGTTGGAAGGTAAGAGAGCCCTGCAGGGGGACCTGGACAGGCTGGATGGGTGGGCAGAGGCCAATGGGGTGAGATTTAACAAGGCCAAGTGCAGAGTTCTGCACTTTGGCCACAACAACCCCAAGCAGCGCTATAGGCTGGGGACTGAGTGGCTGGAGAGCAGCCAGGAGGAAAGGGACCTGGGGGTACTGATAGATAGTAAGCTGAAGATGAGCCAGCAGTGTGCCCAGGTGGCCAAGAGAGCCAATGGCATCCTGGCCTGCATCAGGAACAGTGTGGCCAGTAGGACAAGGGAGGTTATTCTTCCCCTGTACTCAGCACTGGTCAGGCCACACCTTGAGTACTGTGTCCAGTTCTGGGCCCCTCAATTCAAGAAAGATGTTGAGGTGCTGGAACATGTCCAGAGAAGGGCAACAAAGCTGGTGAGGGGCCTGGAACACAAATCCTATGAGGAGAGGTTGAAGGAGCTGGGCCTGTTTAGCCTGGAGAAGAGGAGGCTCAGGGGTGAACTCATTGCTGTCTACAACTACCTGAAGGGGCATTGTAGCCAGGTGGGGGGTGGCCTCTTCTCCCAGGCAACCAGCAATAGAACAAGGGGACACAGTCTCAAGTCATGCCAGGGTAGGTATAGGCTGGATGTTAGGAAGAAGTTCTTCCCAGAGAGAGTGATTTGCCATTGGAATGGGCTGCCCAGGGAGGTGGTGGAGGCACCGTCCCTGGGGGTCTTCAAGAAAAGACTGGATGAGGCACTCAGTGCCATGGTCTAGTTGATTGGATAGGGCTAGGTGCTAGGTTGGACTGGATGATCTTGGAGGTCTCTTCCAACCTGGTTGATTCTGTGATTCTATGATTCTATGAGCTTCAGACTGAAGCCCTGCGAGAAAGGAAGGAAAACAGGGACTAAACATACTGATCATTTTTGCTAGTCATCTAGTTAATGTGTTTTTCTAGAAAGACATTACAAAGAATAAATTTAATCTGTCCTTCCTGGGATGCAGTAAATCATAACAAGGAATTATCCAATATCATTTTGAAAAAAATATTAGCAGGTAACATAGCCATAAAAAGCTGTATGTAATTACTAGAGACTTTGCCAAGGCCAAACTATAGCTCATGAGGAACATCTATTGAAGGAAAATGAACACCCCCCCGATTCTGAGGATGACTTTCTCTTTGTTTTTCTTTTACTTCCCCTTTGCTAACTCTATGACTTTGCGTTTCAAAGCCCACAAAGAAAAAATTTCTGGAAGAAATCTTCTGCTGAACATTAAGTTTCCTTCAGAAGCAAATTTCTGTAGTCACACCTATAAACAGAAAAATAAGTCCCAAATTGGAAAATTACCTTTCTCCTTGATCTATACCAATTTGTTGCCCATACTGAAAGACTTAAATGACTTCCCAGGGCACACAAGTGGGTAAAATATGAAAATCTGAACAGCTGCCAACTTAATTCTTCCTCTGTATAAGTACAAAAGTTATTACCTTACAGTAACTGATTTGCCTTGGTCAGTTCATATAAAGAAATATATGCAAATGCCTAAATGAACACAAGCTGTAGGATCATCAGCTGTGCTAAGAGCCATAAATAAGGCTTTATGCTGGTGTGTTGTGGGGGTCCATCCAAGAGCTGGAGCTGGCACAACCAGAATTTCCCAGGGAGGAACACTCTGTTAGAGAGCTTCACAGGGCTTTAGAAAATTCCAGTGCTTTCTTTTTATCAAGTTCAGTTCACCTCTAAGTGAAGAGACTATAGGTTTGTTTTAAATATATTTTCTTCCCTATATGATTTTTCTTTTGTTTGTATCCTATGCAAAGTAACTTAACACAACAGCAACATTAAAAAAACACAATATCATAGAATCATAGGATCAACCAGGTTGGAAGAGACCTCCAAGATCATCCAGTCCAACCTAGCACCCAGTCACTAAGTGCCTCATGCAGTCTTCTCTTGAACACCTCCATGGACGGTGACTCCACCACCGCCCCAGGCAGCCCATTCCAATGGCAAATCACTCTCTCTGGCAAGAACTTCCCCCAGCACAACTTCACAGTATCACAGTATCACCAAGGTTGGAAGAGACCTCATAGATCATCAAGTCCAACCCTTTACCACAGAGCTCAAGGCTAGACCATGGCACCAAGTGCCACGTCCAATCTTGCATTGAACAGCTCCAGGGACGGTGACTCCACCACCTCCCCGGGCAGCCCATTCCAGTGTCCAATGACTCTCTCAGTGAAGAACTTTCTCCTCACCTCCAGCCTAAATCTCCCCTGGTGCAGCTTGAGGCTGTGTCCTCTCGTTCTGGCGCTGGCCACCTGAGAGAAGAGAACAACCTCCTCCTGGCCACAACCACCCCTCAGGTAGTTGTAGACAGCAATAAGGTCACCTCTGAGCCTCCTCTTCTCCAGGCTAAACAATCCCAGCTCCCTCAGCCTCTCCTCATAGGGCTGTGCTCAAGGCCTCTCCCCAGCCTCGTCGCCCTTCTCTGGACACGCTCAAGCATCTCAATGTCCCTCCTAAACTGGGGGGCCCAGAACTGGACACAGTACTCAAGGTGAGGTCTAACCAGTGCAGAGTACAGGGGCAGAATTACCTCCCTGCTCCTGCTGACCACACCATTCCTGATGCAGGCCAGGATGCCACTGGCTCTCTTGGCCACCTGGGCACACTGCTGGCTCATGTTCAGGCGGGTATCAATCAGCACCCCCAGATCCCTCTCTGTCTGGCTGCTCTCCAGCCACTCCGCCCCCAGCCTGTATCTCTGCATGGGGTTGTTGTAGCCAAAGTGCAGCACCCTGCACTTGGAGCTATTGAATGCCATCCCATTGGCCTCTGCCCATCTGTCCAGGCGGTCAAGGTCCCGCTGCAGAGCCCTTCTGCCCTCCAACCCAGCCACATCTGCCCCCAGCTTGGTGTCATCTGCAAACTTGCTGATGACTGACTCCATGCCCTCATCCAGATCATCTATGAAGATGTTAAAGAGGATGGGGCCCAGCACAGATCCCTGAGGGACACCACTAGTGACTGGCTGCCAGCTGGATGTGGCACCATTCACCACCACTCTCTGGGTCCGGCCCTCCAGCCAGTTCCTAACCCAGCACAGAGTGTTGCCATCCAAGCCATGGGCTGACAGCTTAGCCAGCAGTTTGCTGTGGGGGACAGTGTCAAAGGCCTTGCTGAAGTCCAGATAGACCACATCCACAGGCCTCCCCACATCCACCAAGCAGGTCACCTGATCATAGAAGGAGATCAGGTTGGAGAGGCAGGATCTGCCCTTCCTAAACCCATGCTGGCTGGACCTGAGCCCTTTGCCATCCCTTAGGTGCGCTCTTATCACCCCCAAGCTAACCTGCTCCATCAGTTTCCCTGGCACTGAGGTCAGGCTGACAGGTCTGTAGTTCCCAGGTTCCTCCATCCGACCCTTCTTGTGGATGGGGACCACATTGGCCATTTTCCAGTCTCCTGGGACCTCTCCGGTGAGCCAGGACTGCTGGAAAATGATGGAGAGAGGCTTGGCCAGCTCAGCTGCCAGCTCTCTCAGCACCCTGGGATGGATCCCATCTGGTCCCATGGACTTGTGGGTGTCCAGGTGGCTCAGCAGGTCCTGAACTAATTCCTCATGAATTTCCAGGGGAACACACCGCTCCCTGACCCCATCCCCCAGTTCAAGAGGCAACTTACCCTGAACTCCTCCCTCCTTACTGTTGAAAACTGAGGCGAAGAAGGCATTCAGGACCTCAGCCTTTTCTTCGTCATCAGTTATAATGTTCCCCTCTTGGTCCAGTAAGGAGTGGAGGCTCTTCTTGCCCTTCTTTTTAGCATTTATAAATTTATAAAAGTGCTTTTTATTATCCTTCACAGAGGTGGCCAGTCTAAGTTCTAACTGGGCCTTAGCCTCTCTAATTTTTCTCCTGCATAATTTGGCTACCTCCTTAAACACGTCAGGAGAAGCCTTCCCCTCCTTCCAAAGGTGATACACTCTCTTTTTTTCCCCCAATTCCTTCAGGAGCTGTTTGCTCATCCAGGCAGGTCACCTTCCCCACCGTCTCTTTTCTTGAGACTGGGTCCCCTTGTTCTGCTGCTGATTGTCCAGGAGAAGAGACCAACCCCACCTGGCTACAACCTCCCTTCAGGTAGTGAATGAATAAAATGCCTACAACTTCCCTTCAGGTAATGAATGAATGAAATGCCTCACACATGTTTGAAATGTTAGATATTTCAGTTGGAAATCAGGCCCATATAAAAAATCATGGAGAAGATTAAGGAGCAAGCAGCCCTCAAGCTAATACAGCCAGCAGACTAACTGGGACAGCTGATTCAACAGAGATGAATGGGATATAGAGTGACATTATTTATACTAAAAACAACTCAAAAGTAACATTTCGTCTTGTTGTAGGTAATACTGAGAGTAAATTCCGTCTCTAACCTCACCATAGGCCCATTGCTTTGGATTTCTGCTCACATTCCCCCTTCCTAATCCCAGGGGACATTAATTTACCTTTTCCTTTTTCCCAGGCTGTGTGTAAGTCCTGAGCCCTTAGTCTCCATTAAAGGATTTTAGTGCTCTGCTGGAGGCAGCAAGTCAGGAAAATGGGCAGAGTGGTGAGGGTCGGTGATAGAAAAGCTGGAAACCTGACTCTCGATGTCCTCCAACGGAGGAATCCTGACAGAAAGGGATGAAGTTCTCTGTGGTACACCCAAAGGCCCAGAAGCAATTTGATTGGAAAAACTGCGCCTGCCAGATGAATTTAGAAGCAGGCTTTCTAGATCTAGCCAACATTGTGTATTTAATTCTCAGATATTCCCCCTTCAGATCTTTGTTTACAATAACAGATGAAAAGAATTAGCTTTACTTTATGCCTTCACGGTCTTCTATTTTCCTTAAGGCAACAATAGTAATAAAATGAGTTAAAGACAATAATGCTCATTTATGGCCAGCTTTTCTTTTTTCACAAAGCATCACCAGATATGATTGAGGGACATTTGTTAAGTCACACAAAACTGTGTTCTTATTTTTGTCCTTATTCTTTCTTTCCAGATGAAATAATTGCACACCGATGAATCTATAAGCCCAACTCATCTTCCTATGACTTAGGGAGGGGCTGGAAAACTTTAAAGAAGCAGAAGCTGAGATGGCATATAAAAACTTTGGCCTAAATTAAGTATTATCATAACAAATGAGATGGTGAATTAAATTACAGCCCTGTGGTTCTACCTGCATGAACAAACCATAAATTCAGTGCCAGCCACACTTAATTGCAAAGAAGAGTGCACTGAGTATAACTGTATCACGTGTGCTGTAAAGACTTCTTCTTTGTCTTAACTGGGAATATGTTTCTGATCTAAAGTGATTTCAAATCACCACTAAGAGAACTGTCAAGTAAAAAGAAGTCAGTCATAGTTGAATATGGGTAAGAGTTAATAATGAGGTAATAGAACAAGGGGACACAGTCTCAAGTTGTGCCGGGGGAAGTATAGGCTGGATGTTAGGAGGAAGTTCTTGCCAGAGAGAGTGACTGGCATTGGAATGGGCTGCCCAGGGAGATGGTGGAGTCACTGTCCCTAGAGGTGTTCAAGAGAAGACTGGATGAGGCACTTAGTGCCATGGTCTAGTTGACTGGATAGGGCTGGGTGCTAGGTTGGACTGGATGATCTTGGTGGTCTCTTCCAACCTGGTTGATTCTATGATTCTATGAAAATTAACTGACAATAGATATCTATATCCCATAAATTATCATACAATTGGTGCTAATACACACACAGTTGTGCTGATGCACTTTAGCTCACAAGGGAAATGGCATGAAATGTAACTTTGTATAGACCTGTTTGGTACTCCTTTCATCTGTTTGTATATTAACACTCATTTCTTACCAGAAACATCCGGGAAAAAAACAGTTTCATACAGCATGAAAAATGTGTTTATGTCATTGTGTAGCTTGTCCTGTGTGACTTTGTTAAAGTACCCAATGAAATTTTAAAGATTAATACATGTCAGGTCCAGAAGGGACCATTTTGTGAGCTGAGATCTTTAAAAGTGGCCTAAGGTGCCCCCGAGAAACACATATTTAAAGCTTTCAAGTCACAGAAATCTATCATACCACTTCACACAGATTCCTCTGATTGTGTGCTATGTGAACTACTGCTATGGTACCTCAGTCAAATCTAGTGCAGAGATGAATTGACTAAAAAGCAGTCAACACATTTAAAACAATACTAAATTAATAGTTTAAGGGCTAGATGAGCTTACCAGTCAAGAAGCTAACCCTAACCTATTCCTACCTGCTCTGGAAATTTTCTAAATCACTCAAGCTTTGCTTTGCTGGTTTGTGACACCTCAGAAATGTCAGAGTGGAATTGTAGCCACATTTTGGTTTTCTTCTTTTTTGTTTTTCACTTAGCTGTTATCTAACCCACGTCATGTAGAAGTCGGCATGTATTTCTGCTGGGTGCCAGATGTTTGTGAGATCTTAAAATTCCAATATTGAGGTACTCTACTCTGCCCTGGTCTGAGCCCCTCAATTCAGGAGAGATGTTGAGGTTCTGGAATGTGCATACACAGTTCTGGGCTCTTCAATTCAAGAGAGATGCTGAGATACTGGAACATGTCCAGAGAAGGGCAACAAAGCTGGTGAGAGGCCTGCAACACAGCCCTGTGAGAAGAGGCTGAGGGAGCTGGGGTTGTTTAGCCTGGAGAAGAGGAGGCTCAGGGCAGGCTTCATTGTGTCTACAACTACCTGAAGAGACGTTGTAGCCAGGTGGGGGTTGGTCTCTTCTCCCAAGCAACCAGCAATAGAACAAGGGGACACAGTCTCAAGTTGTGGTGGGGGAGGTATAGGCTGGATGTTAGGGGGATGTTCTTCACAGAAAGAGTGATTTGCCATTGGAATGGGCTGCCCAGGGAGGTGGTGGAGGTGTTCAAGAAAAGCTTGGATGAGGCACTTAGTGCCATGGTCTAGTTGACTGGATAGGGCTGGGTGATAGGTTGGACTGGATGATCTTGGAGGTCTCTTCCAGCCTGGTTGATTCTATGGTTCTATGATTCTATATGACTAACAGCATGTCTGTACTGTAAGTTCAGTACAAAAGCTGAGAAATATTCACTAGAGACTTTGTCTTCTTTGATCATTACCAAGGTCTGGTCAGGCACCACGGGAAATATTCACAGGACTTAACAGCGATCAGAATAGATCGAATGAGAGACTGAAGTCCAGAATAGCAAGAAGTCCTCACAGAATCGCTCATTTCATTGAATTGCATAAGCAAACATCTTATTTGTTATTTGTAGTCTTCAATTTTTCATGATCAGTGCTACTTATTGATACTTGTGCTACCCTATACCGAGGAAATGGAAATACATTGTAATACTAGTACCTACATGAAGCAGTAATTGCAATTTTATTAGAAGAAAAACTATGTTTTATGGAATCATAGAATCAGTCAGGGTTGGAAGGGACCACAAGGATCACCTAGTTCCAATCCCCCTGCCAAAGTGTGTCAGTGAACTTTTATCAGAGAAGTCCTGCTATGGGTAGGTATTTCATATCTGGGAGAGTGCTTTAGTCTCTCTTCTCAACTTACTCAAAAAAAAAAACAACTGAACAAGATTTGAAGCATACTTTAAAAGATTTATCTATCCACACAATGTGAAAAGTTTAACTAATGAATATATATTAGCCCTTTTAAGAAACAGAAATAAAAATGACTGCTTAAGGAACAAAGAGATATGAGGAGAGCAGGAACAGGAGCAAGTCAGCTGCGCTCCTCAAATCCCACATGGACCATCCTGAGCTACAAACCTGCTGTGCCTAGAATGGCATGACTGACAGTGTCAGTATAAGGAATCCCTCTGAAGGAGTGAAAACGACAGTAAATTACCTCTTATAATTATGAGAGGAAATCTAGGAGGTCATAGCTGAGGTTAGCAGTGGGGCAGAGTCAGGGTTATACTTGTGCTGCAGCTGCTGCAGCACACCTGGCCTATTAGTGAGGACTTGCATTTTTAGCACTGAATTCCCCTGGAGGTCAATAATTAAAATCAATTTTTAAAAAGACCTCATTGTAGAAGTGTAGACTGTCATAGAGAAAGCTTGGAACCTCCACAAATGAAGAGTATCTAATATCTTAGCAGTGGTACGTGCTGAAAGCAGTATTAAATCAAGCATGCTTTAGATGCCACTTTATTTGTCCTCTATTTCTTTTCCTCCCTCTAATGAGAGTCTGTTGAGTTATTTTTATGGCCTTTACATTTCACAGTCCCAAGGTACTGACAATGGCCTTAAGGAATAAATCAGAGAGGAATAGTAAGTTTCTTAAATGACCTGTAATCTTTATCTGTAATTAAAGTTAAAGAGGTTACATTACATTGGTTGTAATGCAGCTTTATGTCAAGAATAGGTAGCTGTAAATATTTAAAGATGACGGTGTAGCTGCCCTAATATAAGAGGAATCACAGCAAATAAAACAGTTACAACATAAACTGTCAGAGAATGAGGACCTAAATTTCCTGGCTCACTCCAGAATAACAGTGTCTCCATTCACATCAAAAGGATTGGAATCAGCACAGTGCAATACATAAAAATATACTCTTTCTTACTATGGTGAATTTCTAAAATAACAAAAAATAAAAGAGTGTGCTTTCATTCTAAGTGCTGAATCTCTTACTCATTTTATAGGTATCAACCCCAGCTATAAAAACTGCTTAATCTAATATCATAATACCCAGTATAACATCAAGCTGCAAGGTTAGTTAATTTGCTCAGACATTTAACACCAGCCCTATTTTTTTCTTAACTCTGAATATTAGTTATTCTAGTCCTCACCTTGCAATGTACTCCTGAAAATAATTTGGGAACACGAAGATGGATTGATTTAAATGTGTTATTTCTGTATAATGAAATAGCCCAAGTACCTGGCACTTTAGCTGTCCCATCACATATAAATATAGCCCGTATTTCTTAGTTTTTACCTAATCCACCTCTACCATTCCCAAAAGCCTTTTTATGAAGACAACCATCCTCTATGGCCTAGGTAAAGACTGATGAAACTATTTTTATTATGACCTAGGAAATTATTCAGATGGAGCTCTCTAGAGGCATATGGTTGGAGTTATGAATATTTTACAGAATCATCTCTGAAAATCAGGCCAATAGCATATACACAGGGGGGCAAGTTCCACTCTCAGTTATACCTTGGCAACCATAATGATTTCCCATTTGGCTGTGCTATGCAAGTATTTGTTTGGCTTATTGCATGCATGTGTTTTTTATCTTTTGTCCCCTATCTTCAGCCTTGTCTTCCCATTTCCCATATTGTTCTTATAAAGAAGACAGTGGAATGATTATTATTTTGGAGCTACTGGCTATGTCTCTCTTACCTCATAACTACAGCAATGAGGTGTACACAAGAATGAGGGAAAGTGTATAGAAAATTATGCTTAGTGTAACGGTGTCTTCACTGAGGCACCAAAACTGATGCAGAATGTTAAAACCACGTTGACCTCAATCTTGCTATGAAATCCATCTAGGAAAGAGCCCATAGAAATCCACTGACTCCAGTGAGAAGCCACAAAGAGAAAGCACTTCTTGGAATTCATTGTAGAACTTGGACCTAGAGAAGGTTTAATTATGTGCCCTGAGATCAGGAGATGAGTATACAAGAGTTAATACTTTTTGTTCTGATGTTTCTCTTCCCTTCTCTTTCTTGTTGATTTGTTTGCTTCTTGTAGACAAATTTCATTTTATTTCGCTCTATTTCCATTTATAAATTTAAACCCTTGGTCATGAAGACAAAATTTCATTATTTTGAATAAGAAGGCTGATGTTATCATCAGATATGTGACCCTCCATAGGAGGAAAAATACTTCAAAGATTAACACAATAAAACATAATAAAATATTTACAAAGTTTTATATATTAAAAAAAAAAAAAAAGTTAAAAAGATTTGTACTTACCAGAATATCTTTTCCAGCCCACTTGCACTCATCCCTTCGGGAATGAGTTACAGGCCAAACAATCTAAAGACACAGAACAAAAATCACGTTGTGTTACTTCATGCTTCAATAATAACAAATTGCAGACCAAATGCTACAGAGTGTCTTTAACCAGTTTCTATTTTCCCTGTTCTTTTCCTTTTTTCTTTTTCTTCCACAAAATCTGACAACAAAGAAATTATATGATAGAAGCAAAACAAGGATAATAGAAATCACAATAAAAACAGTCTTGAAATATAGTCTGTATTTTGAATCTCAGCAGCCAAGACTCTGAACTACAAGAGGGCTGACTCTTCACTAAGTGAGTGTTCTTTCACTGCTTTATATCTGATAAATTTGACCTATGTGAAATGCAGTCTTGTGTTAGATTTCCAGTATCAGAATTGGGAGGTTTGCCTCTTCAACAACGACAACAACAAAAAAAGCCATGGTATTTGAAAAGCACGACACCATCAAAACAGCAATGCTTATGCTGTTCCTATAAAGCTAACCTAATACAAGTAAACCTAAATCTAGGTTTACTGTAATGTTTGCTTAGGAGAAAATGGATCTCACCTCATACAGAGAAAATCCAGAGACCCTCACAGTCAATTATTCATGTTTCTCAAAAAGCTTTTAGGAATTACATATAGAATAAAACATGATCTTCCCATAAAATGCCAGGCTATTCATTTGGGAGCCTCAGATAATGCAATATGAATGGCCATAAGTCTGGATTACAGCCTTGGTGTTCAATATAGTTTGTTTAAAGAAAGCAAAAGGCAAAGTATTGAAAAAGAAAAGGAATGAGTGAATGTGGATGGCAGGAGAGGTCAAAGAAGACGTTACATATGACATATGAAAACACAGTTTGCAACAATGCTTTTAAACTCAAAACTTTCTTCAAAATAAAATTAAAACAACAATCAAACTGCTTAAGTCTATAAAATCAGGTTGAAAATTTTATGAGCACATTCTCTCTCAAAGGATTCCTGCTTCTTCCTGTTTCTATTCTCAGCTTAAAATGTGCAGAGATGTGAAAATTTAAATTTACTAGGTTGAAAAACATTAACCAAATTTCAGAGATCTCCCAAAAGGACCAGTTCAAGTTCAGTTCAAGTTTTAGGCAAAGATTTCTGTATTACTCAAGTGAGTTTTCTAGTTCATAAAATAAATGGTTAGATGTTCTTCTTCCTCATTCTCACAGCACACTGTTTTCCTGTCATTTGGTTTTAAGGTAGTGACATTGAGCTGGTTTTAATAGACAGGAAAGTCTGGCTTTTGAGTTCTGCTCATTTGGAGTCATATGTTGCTATCAACATACAGACAGAAACCTTTCTTCTTTTTTTACATTGTGGAAGCAACAACTCGTGAAGTGGATGGATTGCATTTTTTATTCAAGTTTCTTTGTGACCCTCCTGTCTTTAATAAGCAGATCCCCAAATTATTTAAGGCCTTTGTCTATTCTTAAATCTAAAGTCTAAAGTGTGAATCTGTTCTTTAAGGTCTGTTGCCAATGTTCAGTTCCTGGTTACCAGGATCAGTCCTTTACTTAATGGAGCTATATTTGTATATAACGTCAAATAGTGTTCTAAAGGTATCTGAATACATAAGTATGTAAGATACAGTTCCTCCCACTCTGAAGAACTGTTTTCTGCATTGGAAACACCTTCTTTCTGTTAATTATTCCAGATGTTTCGTACATTAAGCTATCAATCCCTCAGAGAATTCAAATAAATAGCTGGTTTCCTTTATAGCTGCTCTAAAGAGAATAGAAAAGAAAATACCCACTTTTCGTTTTATCCTTTTTCCTTAGAGAATACAAATGAATAGCCTGTCTTCCCTCTGAACAGAAAACACAAGGTATTTATGGCTATCATCTTAGGAAGCTAATCATCAAACGGGCAAAAGGTCAGGAACACTAAGGAAAAAAAAAATCCCTGGGTATTGAAGCAATATGTCTCTCATAAAAGGGTACTCTGGATTTTAAAGTGTGCTATCAAAATATTTAACAAATGAAACTTCCATCCCATTCTTTACCCTTTTAGCATTCTTTATTTAGACGCCAACAAAAGAACATCACTAAACTGTTTGTCACTTTTAATTTGTCCTCAGCTTTTACTGGAAAATTACATTCTCCACCAAGAATGGCAACATTTTGTGGAGTTATTAATCTTTCATTAATAGGAATCAGTTTGGGTTTAAAAGCAACAGAAGGAAAGAGACTACAAATGCTAGGTTAAGGGATAGATCAACAGTTGAACTCCCAAATGGTATCTTTCTGTCTGTAAACAAATACAGATTATTAAGGCTTTTCTGTGTGTGCAAACTGCCATAATAGTTGCTTTGTAGTTTTAGTGAACATGAAAGTTTTGAGAAAATGCTGGATTATATTACTTAATTTTTCAGCCTAAAAAAGAAAAGAGCTATTGTAGATTATGCAGCCATAGGTTATAGACTTGTTATAAATTTATCTTCATAGTCACCTAATGTTTTTTCTGGTAATAGTTTCCTGTCATCCAAACACTTACTTCAAACTCATACATTACCCAGCATAGTCTGAAGAATAATGATTCTGCAACTTTAAAAGTATGTTTACATTGTACAAAACATGACTGAATGTACCTTTTGATACTCCTTTATGTTAACCAGGTTGAAAGAAAATATGTGATCCTTTGCTCCAACGTACAGCCGACCACGTTCTTCATCCAAGAGAAAAGTATGGTAACTGGAGCTATTAGCTAGTCCATTGAAATGGATTATATTGTTAGATTCCAACATCTCTGTAAGAAAAAAGTAATACTTTCATTGTTAATATGGTCACATAAAATACAGACTTATATTTTGGCTTGTGCAGATCTCATTTTAAGAACAGATGCTTACATAGAGTTGAAAAGAATGAAAGTGTTGTGTACTTGGGCCCATGAATGTTTTTATTTTGAGTACCCAAACCCAAACTGTTTGTGAGACTCATCTCTGCACAAACAAAGGTTGAGACATCAGCAAAATCATTTAAAAGTCTGTATGAGGTTTTAGACTGTAAAATTCTATCCATGTAACTCATCAGCTGTTGGACAAAGATCAATCTTGTTCAATCAATGAGATTTACAAGGATAAACCTGTAGACAACCAGCTGATAAAAAAAAAAAAAAAAACAAAATCTCCTACTTCCAGCATGCAAAGTTCTTTTATTCAGATCTGTAAGTTTTCAGAAAGGGGGTAAGAATGGCTAGGTGATGAGACAGAGTAACATGTATGATCTGTTCTTGCATGCATTATTATCTTACTGACACAGGCAGCGTATTCTTCCTTGCTTGGAATTGTGTATTTATCCATCACATGAATAAAAATAGAGAAGGCAATTTTGCTTCTGTTTAAACTCAAGAATAATTTTCTTGTTCTCATACTCCTCACAGAGCTATTGTGCTTGCCAAGGATGGGATTTGTTTTAATACAAGGATCCACAGAATCTTCTTAGCTATTCACAAACATTAGCAGAGACACGCACTTTAACATATTTTTCCCTAAGATAATACAGACTATATTAATATAAACTTTCATTTTCTTTATTCCTGTCTATCTACATTCATAACGGGACCGAAGCCAAACCTGCTCTATCATCTTGAGACATATCTGCATGAGTAAGACACTGATAAGAAACTTTCCCTGTGAAGCCAAATCTTACATGTTTGAAGCCTTGACCTTGTGATGTATGAAGGCAAACACTCAGGTTTGGAAGAAGCAGTTCTACCAATGCCAGTGCAGCTCCTCACCCAGCACCCATGATGCAGACAGATGAGAAAGGGAGCAAATACATCAGGATCCAACAGCTGATGGATAGAAGGTCTGGCCAGACCTTCAGGAATCTAACACTGGTGTCAATTCTTCCATATATGTAAGCCGACATGGATTGATTCGCTCAAAACAGATGCCTAGATGTCTAGGATTTGCCTAACAGTGCAGCTACTAGCTATGACATTTTGGCTTTCAGTAAGAACACCCCCATTTTTCACCATTACTTCAACTGATGAGAGCAAGATAAAAGTCAAGGACATACATAACAGCAGTACTTATGATTTTACAAAGTATCAGTACAAAGAGCTTAGTAGCCCCACTGACATTAAGACTATTTCTTCACATTCATTTACACCAGGTGGATTCAGAAGCAGGCTGATACTTCACAATACCAAGAATTAGTAGTAGAAAACATATTAAAGGAAGATAAAACCAACAAATGAATGCCATGCCAGCTAGCTCTGCCCCAGCATTCTTTGAACTTAGAAAAAAGATGTCACTAAACCCAGAAAGAGTTAATTTAAGTAGCAATGTAATAAAGTGACAGAGTATGCACTGTATTTTGTTCTTTGTTGTAAATTTTCTCTTGTTAACTATGAATATATATATATATATTAGAATACTTTCAAAAACTTGTATTGCTCAAGACTTAAGTTCCCATTTTATATATATATGTATCTATATATAGATAGATAGATATATACAAAAGAAGACATAAAATCACCCCAAGCAGTCTTGTCAAAATAACTCTTCTGGCTTCCTGCCAAGTTCTAGAATTTGACTGTATTGTCCTCCAGTTCACTTATTTGCATTTTGTTAGAGACTTTACTAATTCTCTTTACATTGTAATGACTGATTCAGATGTTGAATGTCGACTCGCTGAATAGCAAGTGATGCATATGATTGATTGCTTAACTTGTCTTAGAACTCTCTTGGCTAGAATTTCTTTGCTGTCATCTGCATCTGATGATTTTTCATATAATATAGCTGTCAAAAACCTTTGTAATTTTTTCATCTTCCTTGGTTTGAACTTGATAGGTGTGAGTCTGCCCTTTGTGACTGCAGCACGTGTCTGCTGAAGTCAGCGTTACACAAATATAGAACTGATAGAAATGAAAAGAAAATCAGCTAGGCAGACAGCTACTTGGTTTAAAGTAAGCCTGACGGGATTTTGCTAATGCAGAGTTTTAAACATTGAGATCTTCACATGATGATTGATGTTTTCCTTTCTTTCTAATACGCATGAAAAATGCCAGATCGTAAGACTGGATTCTAAGGCTATTAAGGCCAGGAGTAAACTACATCATCTTCTTACTGTTCCTGTGTCTCCATATATATAACTTAAAATGACCAGGTGTGGCTGTGCAGGGGAAACAATATATATTTGTTTTCTTTTAATTTTCTGTGACTCTTAGAGTATTAAACAATGCTGAAGGTAATAGTGGTGAGGGTTTTTTGTGGACGTGCAATTTAAGGCAATAAAAAAGCTGCATTTCATTTCTTTCTCTAAGTTTCAGACGTTTATCTTGGGTCTTAATCCAGTATCTCTCATACTGTCCCATTACTGACTTTTGCAGGAGATGACCATATTGCCAAAAGACCAGGCCTAAGTATTTTCCAAGAAGTGTATTACAAATGAGGTAAAGTCAGGTTTTTCCCTATCAGTAATCAGGTTGAGAATTAAGTTGAGGAGAAGAATGTCCTCAAGAGCTGATGAAATCTCATTCGCTACTAATTTAGTTATGATTGAATAACATTACAACTAAGAGGTGAAAACCTAAATAAGCCCTACAGTTCCTCTGTTGTTCATTCTAACTTACATATTTCCCTCCAGTGATGAACACGTCTTCACATGAACAGGGCTTCAACAGGGCTGCTGAAGAGCAAAGCAATGGCAGTTGAACAGTCAATACAAATTAAGTATTCCACTTCCTCAAATTCATTAGTCTCAAAGTGTTTACCATCCAGTGATTTTTTTCAGTATCCAGCCACTGACTATGGCTGAAAGACAGAAACAGCAGTGATAGGGCACACTCCCAGAAGGGCACTGATATTCATCAATTCTGTTAAATGTTGATCAGTCATGCTGGCAAATGAGATAGCCAGTCAGTGCTAAAATAAACCAAGATTTACAATAGAGATTGCTTTGCAATAACAAGAGGAAAATGATGAATGTTTGGAGTAAGTTGATGGATACTCTGATAATTTTCCTTTTTTTAAACTGTTGTCATTCTTATTAAATGTTGATATATCTATGAGCTATGCAGACAAGCAATGTCTGCCTGCACATGAAGCCCTTTTTTTGGATACCTCTATGATTTGCCCACTTATTTTTTTATTGCAAATATGGTAACATCATTCCACCTATTACTGGAGCCAAATACCACTTCAGTAATTGCTCAGAGGGCATTTCCTTGCTTCCTTTTTGACACATCCTCAGCTGTAGTCATGCCTGTTGTTTTAAACATGGACAGGAATTAATGAACCCTATAAAGCTAACCACTGCACACTATCATTGCAGTATTATCTATAAAATCTTGTGAGGTAGATTTAGAGAGGACGGTGGAATTTGAAAGGTATTAAAGAGTTCATTGCTTTTGCTACTGGTGCATGCTTCCCACATTCACTGAGTCTACAGTTGACCAAAAGTACCACTATGAAATACATCATATATTAAAAAAAAATATATATATATGACTTTTCACTTGTGATGATCACTGAAACCAGCCAGAGACTGAGTTTCTCAAAGTTTGTGGGCCAGATTCTTCCACTAACCACTTTACTTCAACTACCTTTAATTCACAGCCCTGACTTATTTGCTCCATCTTACTCTCTTTTCTCTGCTAGAGTCCAAGCTTGAAGTATATGACCTTTTCCAATGTGTCTTTCTGGAGACTCTGCATGGTCCTCTATTAAATGATGTTTCTGCTGATCCAGTCTGGGTTGTGTCAGAACATTCAGTTTGCCAAAACAAGCTGGCAAATTTACAAAAGAAAAACAGTCCCTAAGTCTTGTCTCCTGTTTAATACACATTTAATTTGCTAATGGAACTTTATAGTATGTACACGCACAGAGGACTTAATTCCTGCAGTAAAATCCATGGAGATAGATATGCACAAGGAATGTAGATTTGGTTTATTTTAATGACACTTTTTTCATTAAAGAGTAAGCCAGAAAACCACAGCTATTGCTAAGATGAATACTGCCTTGCAGATCCTGAGGCCTGCTTATTCATGGTTGGTATTCCACTGCAAACCTTGCTTTATGTCTGTGTTCCTTCAGTGGAGTTTGTCAAGAGAAGAACATAACAAAAGAAAAACATCTTATATTTTACTTATCTACTAGCAGGCAAACTATCTCTTTTTCTTGTGAGAGGGATAGTTAGAATATTTGTAAGCTTGCCCTGCATTCCTGTTACAGACTTCACAATAACATGCCAGACAAGATTATTTTTGTTGACAAGGATCAAAGGGTCATATCAATTTCTACAAAAAGCAGAGGAAAAGTCTCCTGTTTCATCACCAGGATTCAGAGCTGGCCCCGTCCTATTACTGGTGATGCCCCAGAGTGACTGGATTATAGTGGCAGTTCTGCTCGTCATAACACGCTTACAAATCAAATGAGTTGCTGGTTGTACAAAATTCTCAATCTTCATTCCTTTGTCAGTAATGATAAGATCTCACTCTAGATAACCTAGCAGCAGATGAGTCAATGTGTGTTATGCCATCAAACAGCAATTTTGCTGAACTGTGAGCAATGCCTCCCACCACGTCATGCTAGAACATTTCCTTCTTCTCTCGCCAGGCTTTTCCTTCAGCTGTAGTGTATCAGGTGGCTGCATGTTTGTACATGCATTTGTTGCTTACACAGATGTATGTTGCGCCTGCTCTGCATATCAGCATGTTTATCTGCCTTAATAATCCCAGGTATAAATTAGTCATTGCTCTTGGAGCAATTATTTGCTGTATTCTAAGATACTAATTTTATGTGCAAAGAAAGAAGTGGGTATTTTAACTTCCAACTTGCTGTAGCTTCCCTATTTTCTTGCTCTGAGTGCATATGGCAAAATCTGCCCCTGTCAAACAGGTAAGGAAAAGGCAGGGACATGCAATAAATCAGACAACTTCCTGCATGGGATTAGGTAGCAGAGATTATTTGGCAAAACCAGGAATATAAACAGGGAAAAGGCACCAGAGTTCACTCCCATTCAAAAGAGACAACAGCTGATGTGCAGGCACTGAGATACTTCAGTGGAGTATGTCTATATATTATAAAAGTTGATAGGAACAAACTCACATGGGTGCCTGTCAGGTGTGTGAAATCAGCTGAGCCTGATCCAAATCTAGTGCTTAGTAACATGGACGATAGCCTGAAGGAGAACTTTTTATTTACTTTGTTTTCCCTAGGATTTAACTGCTTTATACCTCAGTTACATTCTTCCACCTACACATTGGACATCACTGGAAGCTTAGCATCTAATCTAGAATGGTTCAGATGCCCACTCTATAAAAAAAAACACAAACAAAAAAAAAACTTGCTAACAGTCTCTGGCATAATTCACATTTCTATAAAGCAGTTCATTAAAACAGTTAATTTATCTATTTTTAATAATTCATCTGAGCAAAAGAAAAAAAAAACATTAAAAAAAAAAACCAAAACCCCAAAATCAAACCCAAAACCTGCATAAACCAGGACTGTGTTACAGATGTAACTGGTCAGGCTGTCAGCCTTTTAGCAACATCCAAACTGTTCCAATATTTCAAAGTTACATTTAACAAATAACCTTTGATTTCAAATTAGGAGCAAAAGAAAAACAGACAGAAAGAAATATCAGCTTCCCCCTCTAAAATGCATGCTTTCACATGATTTTAGAACTCCTGTGCTTGGGACTATCAGAAAGCGACGGGGTTTATCTCAAACATTACAAATCCCTGGTTTATAAAGTGTCTGAGTTCACATTGTACAAGAAGTGGTTTCTCCATTTTTACAAACATAATGTAAAAATCTTCATCACTGGCACCTTCGTGTTTTGGCTATGTTATGAGACAAACCTGAAACTACACAGCATTTGTTGTTGAAGGCAATTCAGTGTTATTGTAATTCAAACAAGATAAATCACTGGGAGAAAAGGGAGGGTTATCTTATCGGTAATCAAAGCAAAATTGGAACAGAGCCTCTCACAGTTGTTCAATCAGTCCTAGATTTCATCCTCTTCATCTACCTTATCTAACAGTTGCCAATCACCTGGTTTCAGTGAACTCCAGTAGAAGGATTACAAATCAGAACTTTGTTTTTGAGAGAATGTGCAGTTCAGAAATACAGCTGAGAGAATCATGTTCTCATTGTCAGTTAGAAAGAGTTAGGACAAGATATACAGTTTTTAATGCACTTGTGATGTAATCAAGTATTTCAAATGAAACACTCCTGCCTACCTTCCACTGCAGCAAAGAAAAGTCAAGGGCCTGGAGTACAGTTTGATTAAAACCAGATACATGGAAGGAGGAATGTTGCACCAATGTTTTCTTTCAATTGCACTGGCATAGGCATGGACTCTTTTGACTTCAAAATACTGATGCATATGTTTTTTATACTGTAAAACTGAGAGAAGATTTTAGCTCATTAATGTCAGCACTATTTAGCTACATGACAGCCTTTAAAGTGTTCTTGATTTGAATAATTGAAGGGGTCATATGATATCTCAAAGACATAAAACATTTAAAGACAACCTGGTTTCCCTTTACTGTTTGCATGGTTTGTCCTTTTTTTTCCCTCTCTGAAAGTGAATCTAGATTACTCCTCAGTTTGTTTTGTTGGGTTTTTTTAATATAAAACATAAGAAATACTAATCTCACAGCTAAATAAAAATTAACTTAATATTTTTCATATTTTTGTAGAAGTGTTGTAATTTCACATATTCTGAATATGGCTTTGTGAGAAAGGTTATGACACATATTTAACTGTGAACTTCACACATCTTTAAGCACAGCATTGTTACAAAATCACAGACAATAAATATTACCACTAGTTTTTTAGTGTGTGTGATGAATCAGAACTGTATGACAGGGAAGAGAGACCAGAATCTGGTTTTACTATACAGTTATCTGTGTAAGAGAAAATTTATCTGGCTCAGTATTTGAGTAGGTAACATCTTTGTTACCTCCATTTTTTGCTGGTGTCAGGAATGTTCAGGGGAAATACTGGAAATCATGCATTGTACCAGTGAATCCCCATCTGTTAAAGACAACATCTATAACTCTCAATGTTTTATAAAGTTTGGCAAAGTAATGTGGAAAAATACTGAGTTAAGGAGAATGATTTCTAACTCAAACAGTAGAAACACCGTAGACATATTAACTCAGTCTTCTACTTGCTAATATACCCTCAGTGAGGCCACAGCCTCATCCAGCCTGGCCTTAAACACCTCCAAGGACGGGGCCGAAACCACCTCCCTGGGCAACCCAGTCCGTGGTCTCACCACTCTCATGTTCATCATGTAGGAACCTCTTGTACCTATCTAAAAATGTAACAACTCTTCAAAATGTTGTGATTAGTAAGATGCAAATTGATGTTGGAGTCGTTCTGCTTATAGGAATGGGTTGCCCAGGGAAGTGCTCTGGCCAGCCTGATCTAGGGTAGGGTGACCCTGCCTGTGGCAGGGGGGTTGGAACTAGATGATCCTTGTGGTCCCTTCCAACCCTGACTTGATTCTATAATTCTGTGATTATAGTATATATAGCAGCTAGTTTAGATGGACTGTGTCCAGGTTTTCTGAAATGGGTACAAATCAGTGATCTCCTATTTTCAATTTCAGTCATAGCTATCAACACTCCTGCTAAAATTTGCTTTTGCAGAGTGGGATCCACCCTTCACTTTGATCACATAGCCAGCGCTTTTGAGGAATTATCTTCTCACATTAATAGGATGGATGAATAAAATCCATGCTTGGATTTACATCCTTCGGTCTTCAGATAGTTTCTTCCAATCCACAGAGGAGGGTTTGGATGAATTTCAGCACTGACTGCAGCTAAACAGTCTGTATAGCTCACATACAGATAGACACCGCTCTGCTAATGCACTTTAATTGCAGCAAAACAAAGGAGGAACTTTTTCTAAACACTGACCCTCCTTGCACAGAATCCAGGGCCAAAACAAAGTAAGTGATGCTGCCCAATTTTGCTCTTAATTTACCCTAATGAAAATCAATGGACTTGCATTATGAATAAAAAGAGTCTGATTGCTGTGATTCTGCAGTATGTGGAATATATTTAGTGTCCATTAGATCAAACACTATTTCAAATTAGGTAACATTATTTATCAAATGCTTCCAGTTATACTTACAATCTGTTAGGTTAAGTTCTGTACGTCAGAAAGGAATTTCCAGTTCTTCCCTTCCACCCAAATGTCATAAACATAGTTAATAATTAAGCAGCAGCAAAGCCCTCAATACCACTTTTCAAGTCGAATTTTCTCCTGCTTAATGCTGCTCTATTAATCAAAGTTCAAAATTTATTTCAGTTCTACTACCAGTTATATTTTTAATGTTGGGTGGTTTTTTTTTTTCAGCTATTACACATTTAAATAGGGAACAAGACATTTCAAATTAAGTGCTAGATTCAAAATGGAAAATAAACTTGAAATACAATTTTTACATTCATTTTCTGGATTCTGGACACACTCTAAAGGGGCTGGGTGGGGTGTGTGTCTACCTAAAATTTCATGACATGCAAGTAAAGTTTGAACCACAATGCTGATAATACCAAGAAATTATAGGGTGAAGTGCTTTAACTAGTTTTAAAATGTCCCACAAAAATGTCTTAATCCACTTCACAAAGCACATAGTTAGGCTATGGAAACAGGCTATTGTAAGTGGTAAAATTGTTTAGTGTCAAGGGGCAAATTGATAAGATCAAGAAAAAGAAAACCTTAAAAGGCTATTAAATTTAGAGATACAGCTTCTAGCTCATCAAGTTCCTGAGATTTAAATTGTAGGAGACTTAAGGAAGTATGCTTGGGGACCATCACTATCTGATTGACCTAATCCTATTATGTTCTCCTACTATAAAGAGTGTCCACCATGGAAACCTTATATTGCTTTGACTCTGATTTGAGACAGTTTACTTCCCTACTAGTCACATAGAGATCAAAACGTGACCCCATTGAGTCTAGAGAAGAAAAGTGAAGATGCAAGATGTGAAATATAATTCTGTAAAATAACTGTTGTCACTCCCTTCTCTCCTGGGCTATCCTTTGAGGCTGCCAGTGAGTCCTCCCAGACCCATCCTCCTCACCACTCTGTGTCCCCTTCTCAAAGCCTTTGGAGCCTCGCTCTAAGGTGAGTAGAAGCATTTGCAAACAGCATCACTTCACGCTGATTGAATCCATCTTCTGTAACAGCATTTCAACTTCTAAATCCATTTAATATCTTTTGTTTTGAAGTAACTTGTCCATATTTGATCTTGTAAGTGCACACCAGAAAGACTCATCAGCAAGTTCCAGAAGAGATGGAAGAGGGAAAGTGAGTCGATTATCAGCACTCAGGTAGCACCTGCTGTCTGGCTGGGCTTAATGCATGACAAGATTTGGATACAACTTTGTGGTGCTTGACCTCAGAGCACAAGTTCATTTGCTTACAGACATGTCAGTGTAAATACCGTTGGATTTGTTTGAACATCAAATCATCTGGTGCCTCAGGCTGCATTCAGACCAGCCACAAAAGATATTCAAAGACAACTGAAAGTAACTTCAGGATGTTTTGACTCCAAATACACTCAGCCCATTCCACCTGAACCAGCTTATGGCAGGTTGCTCGTGGATGTTATTAGTTGAAATGGCACGAACTGCAGGCACATTTCCTCCTACTTTCTAAAGCATCAGTAAGAAGGAGGTGACATGCAGACAATTACAAATGGAAAAGTGTAAATACTGTTCAAAAATAGCAAAAACAAGCAATATTTTGTTCAAAGAAATTAACTGGGAGTAAAGCTGATGTGACTGCCTGCCATGCTAAAAATTCATCTGTTCCCACTTATTTTTTTATTGTTAATTTCCTCCCTTTGTGCTAGCACAAAGGAGGTCTAGTCCACATCACTGATCCTAGGTGTCTAGTTAATCTAAATGAATGATAGTTTATTCAGTGTGTCAACACAACAGCATCATTATCCTCAGTGTCAATGTCATGAATAAAGTTCAGTGGCATTTCGCACCAGGGTTGAGAAATAAAAGTGTTATGTTTCTGAGGCTCCAGTGGAATATCAGTGAGAATCAGTATAACTTTCCCCACCCCCACCCCCCCCTTTTTTTTTCTCTCAAGCCACAAAACCTGCACTTTTTTTACCAGGACAGAAATCAGAGATCACATTCCTATCATTTACTTTGTCAGAACAGAATCCTTTAGAAGATGACCTGTAGACTGAAGGTGTTCAGGAAATGTCCCTGGCACACTCAAATGGGCAACGGGGTTTGCTTTCTTTTCTTTATTACATAAAATGAGAATTTGCAAAATGTTAACATTTTCTGCAAAATCTCCTGAGAATTTTAACCTAGTTCATTGTTTCACACTCTACATTTCTGAGTAATTTAAAACAGGAACATTTTTAACCTGAATTCATGAAACATTCTCCTTTGGAAGCCAATTGCCACGCCTGCACAATGAGCTTAATGAATTGCTTACACAGGTTGTGTAGCCTCAGTTTAAGTTTGGTTTATGTAAAGGACACATTAAAAATTGGAATGTTTTGAGGGAAAAGGCAGGGCACTTTCCACTTACCCTTCCAGACCAAATGACATTATTCATTCTTAGCAGCTCCACTGGTTACTCCGCTAATTTCCCTCCAAAATAATGCTCCTTTGGGTGCAATATTCAAGTGTATATGTATGTCAACTGCCTCACAGGCTTCCAAATGCCCACATTGATCCAAGATACCATGAGTCACTGTTGACAGATGAGGAACATTCACACGAAACCCCCACTGAAAATTAAAGGAGAGCTCACATTTTCCCTTGATGGTCACACACTAACACGTTAAGGTTAATGGTATACTGCAGAGATTTGGGGGTGAAAAAAAAAATTGTAAAAATTAAAGTTGTAATTCACCTAAAATTGAATAAGACACTGATTCAGTGTTTCCAAATTAAGGCCATACTGGGTGTTCCCAAATAGGTTCGGCTTATAGAAATTGGTGTCACTCTACGGCTTTATTGTTTTTAGTAAACCCAAATTAATTCACAGCAGATGTCAATATAACTTAAAACGTACTAAGTGTGTTTCTGAAACTCCATATCATCCAGCAGGATTTTGATTAAATCTGGAGTAAATGAACAACATGATAATAAAGAGAATGTGGATCATTGGGACAGCAATGTGCCCTTGTGGCCAAGAAGGCCAATGTGATTTTGGGGTGTATTAAGAAAATTGTGTCCAGCAGATCAAGGGAGGTTCTCCTTCCCCTCTACTCTGCCCTGGTTAGACCTCATCTTGAATAAGAGGGGTGATCTCATTGCTGTCTACAACTACCTGAAGGGTGGCTGTAGCCAGGTGGGGGTTGGTCTCTTCTCCCAGGCAACCAGCAACAGAACAAGGGGACACAGTTTCAAGTTGTGCTAGGGGAGGTACAGGTTGGATGTTAGGAGGAAGTTCTTCCCAGAGAGAGCGAGTTGCCATTGGAATGGGCTGCCCAGGAGGTGGTGGAGTTGCTGTCCCTGGAGGTGTTCAAGAAAAGCCTGGATCAGGCACTTAGTGCCATGGTCTAGTTGATTGGATAGGGCTGGGTGATAGGTTGGACTGGATGGTCTTGGAGGTCTTTTCCAACCTGTTTGATTCTATGATTCTATGAATACTGCATTCAGTTTTGGGCTCCCCAGTTTCAGAGGGACAGGGATCTACTGGAAAGCGTTCAGCAGAGAGCTACAAGGATGATTAGGGGACTGGAGAGCATGGCTTATGAGGAGAGTCTGAGGGATCTGGGGCTTTTTAGTCTAGAGAAGAGAAGACTGAGAGGGGAGTTAATAAATGTTTATAAACATCTGAGGGCTGGTCAGGAGAGTGGAGACAGGCTCTGCTCACTTGCTCCCTGGGACAGGACACGGAGCAATGGGTGTAAGTTGCAGCACAAGAGGTTCCACCTCAGCACAAGGGGGAACTTCCTTACTGTAAGGGTCACACAGTACTGGAACAGGCTCCCCAGAAAGGTTGTGGAGTCTACTTCTCTGGAGACCTTCAAGGCCTGTCTGGATGTGTTCCTCTGTGATCTGTGCTAGATTGTGTAGTCCTGCTCTGGCAGAGGTGTTGGACTTGATGATCTCCTTGGGTCCCTTCCAGCTCCTAATCCTGTGATCACGATAATTGTTCTACATGTTTATAATGTTTGATGACAAAAGACACTAGAAAGTAGCATCCTGACATTCTTGTTGCAGACTGAATTCCTATTTCTAAAAATAGCTGAGACAATTACTCCCTGTCCTGATGGTGAAGGGCTTTCCTGTTGGCACATAAATACTGGAAAATCTTCAAGAATTGATATGTCATAGTCTTGAAATCAGTGATTCATGAGCCTCCATGGAACATTTGGCCAGTAGGATGAGGGAGGTTATTCTTCCCATGTATTCAACACTGATCAGGCCACACCGTGAGTATTGTGTCCAGTTCTGGGCTCCTCAATTCAAGAGAGATGCTGAGGTGCTGGAATGTGTCCAGAGAAGGGAGACAAAGCTGGTGAAAGGCGTGGAACACAAACCCTGTGAGAAGAGTCTGAGAGAGCTGGGGTTGTTTAGCCTGGAGGAGGCTCAGGGGGGGACCTCATTGCTGTCTACAACTACCTGAAGGGAGGCTGTAGCCAGGTGGGGGTTGGTCTCTTCTTCCAGGCAATCAGCAATAGAACAAGGGAACACAGTCTGAAGTTGTGCCAGGGGAAGTATAGGCTGGATGTTAGGAGGAAGTTCTTCCCAGAGAGAGTGACTGGCATTGGAATGGGCTGCCCAAGGAGATGGTGGAGTCACCGTCCCTGGAGGTGTTCAAGAAAAGCCTGGATGAGGCACTTAGTACCATGGTCTAGATGACTGGCTAGGGCTGGGTGCTAGGTTGGAGTGGATGATCTTGGAGATTTCTTCCAACCTGGTTGATTCTATGATTACCAATCAGTGTAGAATCAATCCACTACTTTCTCTAAAGTTAAACTATTTCTGTTTCACAGAATGCCAAACAAATATTCAAATAAATTAATTTTTTTTGGTTGCTTATATTTTTTTTCCTTAAGCTAATATAATTCCAGCAACAGCAGCTGACATGGCTCCTCATATAACGACAAACATTTGGATTTATTTCTAACTAGTCTAATTATGAAAGGCATCAGGGTAGATATGTTTTCTTTTCATAGCCATTAATACTAATTTGACTTACTAAGGAAACAATTCCAAAATGTCAACATTTGCATGCCTGAACCCTGCTATGAACTAAAAGGAATCGCTTGCAGAAGTCCTGCCTCAAGCTGTGACACAATACTTACCTCCTCAGAGGGAGTTAACACATTAATTTGAACAAATGAAATTAGAACAGCCAACTCTCCATGGTGGTCAGAGGAAAACAATCCTGACCACAGTGGCTGACTGCAGCTTAAGTGGCATATTGTTATTAAGCTATAGTATGACAGCTGAGTAAGACATGCATAAACACCAAACAAAGTAGGAGGACTTTAAGCTTGGAGGTAAGTATGCACATAGTACCCAACCGCCTAAAAACAAGGTTACTAATGCCCTTCTTAGAAGTATAAGCTTTGAGATTCGAGACAGTAATTTACACGTTTGCTGTATATGCTGGTTTCTGCAGATGTGTATTCCAGAAAGCACTCTGAGATTCAGACGCTAACAAGTTTAGAAAGGTCTGCAAACTGAGGAAGCTTGCATCTGCTCCACTGCTTAGTTCAACCAGTTCATGAACCTTGAGGTCTACTCCAAAGCTACGCGAAGGCAGTGGGATTTTACTGATTGTGCTGAAACCTGGATGAAGTCGATGGATTATGTGTATTGTTCCTACAGGACCCGTGTTTTCAGGCACTTCCTTCAAACCATTTACCCTTATAACCTCAGAAACATTTTTTTTTTGAAACTATGCATTTCAAGCTAAAACACAGGGTCCCAATGGATATCACTAGGTAACACTTATGGCACAGTGCTCCAAATACAGTAGAATTGTGCATTTAATCTTGTGGTTAAATGCACAATTCTGCATGCTTTGCAGCGATCTTTGTAGAGAAAATATAAGCAGTGGGAGTTTTCTATTTTGCCTTAGTCTGTATAATGTGAGTTGAAAGTGGGAAGTGGGTTTTGGGAACTGAGATTTGGTGTTGGTTCATGCATGTTATACGCATGCCTTAGTCTGTATAATGTGAGTTGAAAGTGGGTTTTGGGAACTGAGATTTGGTGTTGGTTTATGCATGTTATACACATGTCATACAGTCTCCCACATTACTTGAGAGCTCTGTTTCAGAACAATACTAAAGTAATGGGTTGTAAGCACCGCAAACTAGCTTGGATATCTGATCTGTACTAAAGTTTTAGTTATGTCATGAAACAATTTACCTAAAATAAGTGTTATGTAGGTCAGTGGAAGTTGTGAGATGCCCTAAGGACCTCCACAAGAAGATCAAGTCTGTCTAAATTTAAAAACTTAAATTAAATGAAACAAATCCTTTCTCATTCTGCAAAAGAGATGCCAACATTAAACTGCATTTTTAAAGTACAGATATTCATTAACTGTCATTACTTTTTTTTCCCTGTGTTGTCCTTCCTTTGCTCAATGTGTAGAATGGATATAAAATCAAATTTATCTCTTTTTTTTATTATTTTTGAGCATTTCCAGTATTTTCCCCAATGTCTATGGCAAAAATCTGAGTCAGAAACATGATTCAGTGAAAGAGAATCTGTTATGATTCCTAATTTATTTAGATACAGGAAGAAATAAAAGTGCCCTAAATTAATAGGCATTCAATTTGCCTCAACAAGCCCTGATCTTTGAGAATACTTAGCATGATGTGATACAGGATTTCAAACCGCAGCCCCACAACCTTCCAAGTGCAGAAATACACCTGCACATCCACAGGGAAAAGGCAGCAAGATATGCAGAAAAGTGATGAACTCACTCAATGACCATCTAGCACACAGCACATGGGAACGATAAAGTGACAAGATAATAGTTTATATATGCAGGAGATGAAACAAATGCCTTAACCTTTTTGTGCTCTCCCTCACTCATTACACTGATGCTAGATTCTGCAATAAATGAAGCTGGGGTGTCTATAGACAAGTAGTATTTCTGATCTCAACTTGCTGCTTTAGCCATCCCTACTCTGTACATTAAGGAAAGCAGAAGTCCCTTAGAAATAATGTTTTATATATACATGTGTATATCTATATATCTACATATATATCAAACAAAGATTGCATGAGATTGCTGTAGTTTCAGTATGAAATGGGCTGCTTGATGGTCCTCCAGTCATGTAAGGACAGTAAGGCTTCTTTGCAACTTTGGCCAAGTGGTAGTGGTAGCCATTATCATCCAGAAGTGATTGTGTGGGCCAAAAAATTCTAAACGGAAAGAAGCAGGACACTTAGAATGTAAATTTTCTGTCCAAATTGTTACAGGTTATCTCACTGATTTATCACACGAAGTACCAGGTAAATTTAGTTAGTGTTCAACTAATAAAGCATTTACTAAGAATACATAACTTTTTCTGGTCTCAAAACTTAACACACACTCTCCAATTGAAGTCTACAGCATCTACCTCCTGATTTAGATTACATACACTTAATATTAACTAGTTTAATATTAATGTTAAGTGACAACCTGTAGTTTCCTCACATCGGAAACCTCCATATCTGCATGCACATCCTAATTCCTGTATAATCCTGAGTGATTTACCTCTTAAAATAAACAGACTCTACCTTATGTCCTTACTGGATTACTGGGAGTAGGATGTTTACATAAAGGATATAGCTAAGTATTCACTGAACATAACAAGAGTGCAATTCATTCCCATGCGTCAGAGCCCATTATAATTTGGTGGCTATATTTAAATAAACCAACATTTAACTATGCCAGCATTTACTATCTAATGTTAATACTGTAATTGTGTCCAATCCTTGTTTGATTCATGGAAATGTTATCTGCAATACCACTACCCATGGACTGTAAATATGATGATGAGCATTTGGAGTGAGAGAAAGTAAGAATAATTCATTGTCTGGGTGTATTAGACACCTGTTTAGTAAACATTATTATTTTCACCACTAATAATTGTAATTATACCATGCTTTGCCCCTCATGCAAAGATCTAGCCACACTCTAAGAAACAACAGGACCTGAGTTTCATTCTCAGTCATTTATTTGGGCAGTGCTGTAGTGTTTCAAAATGAAAATAAGTGCTTTAAAGCTTATCTGTACTATCTTAATTGTGGAATATCTCTACGTCAAGAAATGAAAAATCCTAAAGTTGTGCTGACCTGAACCATGGTGAACTGCAACACTGAGTACCATTTTAGGCTGACACATCACAGACTGAAACTTACTGTGCCTGTGCAAGGAATTTGTGTGGAAAAAAGGAATGGCTAGGGTGATCTAATTGTTGTCACCAATTACCTGAGCAAGAACTATAAAAAAGAAAGAACCAGACTCTTGCCACAGGTGCACAGGGAAAAAAAAGACAAGATGCAACATGCAGAAATTACAAGGAAATACTGAATGGGATATAAAGGGGCAGGGAGAAGAGCGGGGGAATCTTGACTGCAACAATAACAAGAAAGGTTATGGAGTCCTCATCCTTGCATATCTTCAGAATTTGACCAAATCAAACACAAAACCCCCTGATCTAATTTGACATTTTGAGCATGAGCTTGAATTAGTCTTTTCCAATGTTTTTTTTTTTTCCCTAAGAATTAAGTATACGGATTCAGCTTTGATAAATTAGAACAATTAGAGCAGTACAGGCACCCCCCTTCTGTAATTAAAAATAAAAAACCCACACAAATTTTTTTTTCCTGAGGTAAGAATTTCCTTATAGCAGTAAAGAGCAGAAAGCAATCAAATGGGCAACAGGATACATGGAACATGTTGATCCTTGTAGACCAGTTAAGGGATACAGGAGAGTGTAAATGCTACTGCTTCTACTTTACTGAGTAAATAAGGATCCATATCTTCCACTTAAAAATAAAGGACTGAAGCTGCAAATGTTTTATTGTAGCATGTGTAAGTCACATACATTAGATACAGGAATTCTTGGGTTATTTCAGCCAGATACTCTAATAGCATAAGCACATTGCAATAAAGCGATGGAAGTTCATCTACTAATCATGCTCTCATTCATTGTCTTCTCACATATTCTCAACATGATCTCTTTCTAAGTAACAACATTTACAAATCATGCAAATAAGAACAGGCACTAGCTGTTCTGGATTGGTATTTTCTGCAAAGTAGTCCTCCATTTCTTCAGATAGAACACATGGAGATGAGTCACTTAGTGCCATGGTCTATTTGACTGGATAGGGCTGGGTGATAGGTTGGACTGGATGAGCTTGGAGGTCTCTTCCAGCCTGGTTGATTCTATGATCACACTGTTAACTATTGATGCTTGCCTTTATTAAATTACTATATTGAAGATCCATGTGGAAAATTTTCATGAGACAATATGGTGAATATCAGATAAAAGAGGTATAGGTAGACACCTCCTTAATGGTGATTAAGAAACAGTGTCAGCAGACTGAACACATTTTCATTCTTTGACTTCAGTATTCTCCAGATCTTACTCTGGCTGTTGGACACAGGCACTACAGCCATAAGCAGTACAGTGAGACCTAAGCACAACCACTGTGTTTTGAAGAACAGTTTTGAAGAAATGGTGAAGATACTTAGTTCAGAAGAAAGAAGAAAAAAAAAAAAACAACAGAACAAAGCACAACAAAACCCAACTGTGCTAACATTGCAATACATTATGGCTATTTGAGAAACAAGAGAATAGTGATATAGAAAGATAAAAGAACTGAAGCATTAAAAGTAACTCATTTTCCTTTTATGGTCTGTTACTGCGTGGCTGAACACTGCCACTAACTTTGTGTTTTCAGAACACTCTGAATTCAAGAAGACTCTTTTGTTCCATTTGCAGCCCACATGCTGACACAGCATCTCATCTCCTATTGTTCTAACAACTATTATCTGGTACATTTAATGCACTGAAAGATAAAAAAGCACCAAGATTCTAGTTACCTTAGAGATAGCAAGAGAAGAATTACTTAGCAAAAGGAGAGCAGAGGAGGGGCTGTTTCTGCCAGTTTCATTCTAGTGTGTGTGTGTTAGACCCACAAATGTGAGTTCAGACCTTGTAAGCTAGGAGTCTTTGTTGGGGCTCTGCTGTGCACTGAATGATCTCACCCTCTCCTGACTCCCACACACAAAGGTATACAGGGAAGAGCAGGCTCAACCAGTCTTAAATTCCTTTGACAGTTCAGACTCCAGATAGACTCTGCAGCAGTGAGGAAGAAGCATGGCTCACAGCAAGAGACAGAGCTGGTTTAAAGAAACAGATTTATTTATGGTTAATAATTTATGGTTAATAAATGCTTCTACCATTGTTTACCATGGACGCCAGCTCTGGTAATGAGCAAACAGTGACCTCACAATGGAAAATGGGCTGCTAAGTGACATTTTAAATGCTGTCAGACATCATCTGACAAGGTACAGTACTAGGGAAAAAAAATATAAAAATAATAATTGGTTGCCCCAAACATTTCTGAGAGACAGACACTTCTTGAAGTCTGAGCCCTTATAGCCTCAGCTATTTTTTGCTAGGATAGACATAGCCAAGACATACTTCATAAATATTGTGTTGACTTGCCTTGTATCAACAGTCTAGGAAAGCTCCCACAAAAGTCTTCTTCTATCAAATTTATTTCAAAATTATAAATTGCACAATTGCACTGTTTCTCCCATAGAGGGTAAGTTCCATAGATGTGGGGTAGGAAGGGAAATAAGTAGATGATTTGATCAAAATCTGTGACTCTGTTTGTTGCCTGTTTTGTTGGTTTGGTTTGGTTTTTGTTTGTTTGTCTGTTTTTTGTTTTGGTTGGGGTGTTGGGTTGTTTTGTTGTGTTTTTTTTTAAAGAGAACAGGACTAAACAGAACATGGACTAAAATCATCATTAGGATTAGAGTAGAAACCAGAGAACTTCACAGGTCTTCAAGTGATTGTTTTGCTTATTTAAAAGGAAATTTAAATGAATAAATAGTATAAAAAGCAACTTGCTAGAGAGTAAGAGTTCTTTCAGGAAAATCAAACTGTACTCTGGTTGCAGGAAAGACAGGCATTCTTAGGTTCATGAATAAAGAGTATCAAATCAAGGCAAGAGGAAATAAAGCCTGACTCTACAAGATGTGTGCCAACTGTGGTCTCATAAAGCTAAGAAATCTTGGAATGCTTTGAGTATGTAATATTTTTAGTGTGCTAATAAGGCACACCTGAGCTCCTCTTTACCACATTTAAAGATATGTACCGCAGAAGCTAGATTTTGCTATGCATTTTTGCCTATTCCAGTAACCTGTAATTAATAAACACTCATGTGGAGGAGAGCAGAACTTTCAGTTGCCTATTCAGATTCCTCTCAACTACTCCCACGTACTTTTCTGAAGTGTACAACATATAGTAATGATCTTGAATTATTTTTAAGTCATTTAGCTAGGAAGAGAAGATGACACTGCTATGTCAGCCTCGCTGAAATCAAGAATTCTTCTTTCTTCTACAGATGTTCCTCCTCAATGACTTGACTTATTGGACTGTCTGTCTGCACCAGCTGTCTTCCTTCAGCATCTCCACAATTCTGAGCCAGAGTGAGAAACAAACCTGTCCCTACCATTATAAAGATTTATTTTCATTTTACCTAAGCAGTGCAATGTAAGAGAAAACTATAAGAATCAAGCTCCTCCATACAAAACACCCTCACCAGAATAACCTAACTGTCCACCCTGCTATTCATGTATTGGTATCAAAAGTCATACTGTACACAAAGAACTTAAAATGAGCTATGATAGCATGAAGGAACTGAGGGAATGTTTGTTTCATTCCACGCAATTTGAGTGCAGGAAGAGGTGATGTTACCCAGAAGCCCAATACAGTCCTAGCAGCTGCCAGAAAAATCGGATACAGTATATACAGTAGATGTGAACCAGAGATGGAATATACAGAGCCAATCATCTGGAACAATCATGTGCCAAATAATTGTGGTAGCACAATTGTAGAGAAAAGCATGGAATCAAAATACATGCTGGGTGGTATCAAAACACAGGAGGACTAAAAAAAAAAAGGTTTAAATACTTAAAGTTTTACAAGGAATCCAGTTGCATTTTGATTAAAAATAACAATAATCTAAAATCATATTAAAATGAAATGCTTTCTCCTTTTTCTATCAAAGAATTTAGTCCATATATTATCCAGCAGTCAACACACTAGTCCAGAATGTATATACCTAATTATTCTTTTCCAGTCAGAAATTGAGCTGGTACTTTCTGTACTAGCTGATCTCCTATAATATTTATAATTATTTTCCACTAGAGTATATTGCATTACTGATCCCCAAATACTCACACTGGTTGCCTGCTAAGGCAACATCTTATTGCTGGTTATAACTACCTAATGGAAGGCTATAGAAGGGGCTGATGCAGGCCTTCCCTGAGGTGCCTCGCAACAGGAAAAGAGGCAGCACAACAAATTTTAATTAAAAGTGAGGACAAACTTCTCAGCATGAAGTTGGCATAAAGGCCCAGAAAGGATGACTATTTCCAACCTGAAGATATTCAGAAGTTGCTTGCATAGAATTCTGGCAACCTGATTTAGTCAGCCTTGCTTGAGGCAGAGACTAGATGACCTTCAGAGGTGACTTCAAATGTAGATTACTCTGTGATTTTATACTAACTGACACCATCTATCACTCAGAAAAAAGCAAAAGGATTAGGATCATAAAGACATCTCAGATATACAGTTTCCCAAACAGTTACTTCTATCATCTTTTCAAGAGTTAATGAAGTTTTCATATAGACATTCAAAGCTTCTTTTTTGGATATATCCCACAATTTATACAGCAGCCTACATGGTAATCTCCTTTCCTCAAGTTAGAAGGCACAGATAAAATGACGAATTAGAGGTTTCTGTCACAGCACATAAGCACCTAAGACAGTGAGCTAGAAAAACAAGGAAAAATATCCAAGATAATGGCAGTGCATTGTACCATGCGTTACGGATCTGAGAGTAGACATTCTTAACTAGTCCCACCCAAAACGAGATCTTGTAGTTCAGGGAAAACTGTTGCAACTCGTTAGGATTAGAAATTCAGATTAACTGAAACAATTTTTTTCCTCAGTTTTTTATCAGTGAAAACTCCAGTGATTTTGCTGCTGCTGCTGTTGAAAGAAAGAGATCTCAGGAACACAAGAACACTGTGGGGGTGGATACAGAGAAAGTGGCAACCATAGACACAACTTCAAGCAAGCAGGTTCAAACTTTAATGACCTGTGTAGGAAGATAAATGAGACTTCAAGAAAAAAAACCAACAGTGTTAGCATGAGGATGTTGCTAGGTGTGGAAGGCAAGCACTCTCAGTGCTGATGAACTGGTAGCTGACAAAGAACTACTTCTCATAATGATACATCTTATAATGATAAAGCCATGATGTATTCTATTTTTCAAGTTTTTCCACTTTCATCTCATCTGTTCAAACAAATCCTTTACCAATATCATGCACTGTTTGAAGTTAGACAGAAAAAACAACACACATACTATTGCCACTTATCAATCACATTATTTTATCTCTCAATTAGCCTTAATTTAATAATTGTATTATTTTCATTTCTGTTTTAAATTTAAGGGCCTGTATTGAAAAATGTGTATTTTTGCAGGTGGTTTAAGTTACCAGCAATTTTCAGTAAGAGCTATATTCCCTTGTTTTTTTCTTTTTCTCCTGAAAGCTCTTCTCTCTACTATTATTTTGGTTAATCATCAGCCTTCCTGAAAATATTAATCATTATGTCTACTACACTTTCAGAAAAGCCTGCATCAAGTTTCTTCAAATTGCTTCTCTGTTTATTTTAGCCACAGTCTGAATAAAATTATTCGAATAAACAGGTCTGAAGTATATCCTGAATGGTACAGTTGGGATATGAAACTGAAATCCAACATATTTCCTGGTATTATAGTAATAATATTTAGTAGAAAGAAGGAGTTGTATTAAATTATAAGTGCATGTGGTAAGGAATTTTATACAGATAGCTATATTTTCCAGAGCAAAATGCATTTTATTATCCTTTGTTTCTTATACAGAAGAGCATGAGTCTAATCTGTTAGGTACTATTAGACTTTGCCCTGGAATTTTTTGGCCCATCATATACTCCATCATTTGTGTGTCATTCAGAAATATGGACTTAATTACACCATGATGTGAAATTCGGTAACATCTCGCTACACGGGAGAAGAAACAAGGTTCAGATTATAGAATATCTAGTCTTAAAAACCCAATGTCAAACTCAAGCTAAATCACAGAATCATTAAGGTTGGAAAAGACCTCTAAGATCATCAGGTCTAAATGTCAACACTATCACAACCACTAAACTATGTTCTGAAGTGCCACATTTACATGTTGCTTTCTAACACCTCCAGGGATGTTGCTGACTCCACCACTTCCCTGGTCACCCAGTTCCAATGCCTGATCACCCTTTCAGTAAAGATGTTTTTCCTAATACCCAATCTAAATCACCCCTGACTGGCTGAACATGAGGCAGCAATATGCCCAGGTGGCCAAGAAGGCCAGCAGCATCTTAGTCTGGGTGAAGAATAGTGTGTACCACAGGAGTAGGGAAGTGATTGTGCCCCTGTACTTAGTGCTGGTTAGGCTGCAATTGGAATGATGTGTTCAGGCTTGGGCACTGCAGAATAAGAGATGCACTGAGGTGATGAAGCATGCCCAGAGATGGGTAATGAAGCTGGTAAAGGGTCTGGAGACCAAGTCTTGTGAGGGGCAGTTGAGGGAACTTAGTCTGGAGAAAAGGAGGCTGAACCTTATTGCTCTCTGCAGTTACCTGAAGAGAGGTTGTAATGACCTGAGAGTTGGAAATAACCACAGTGCTTTGTGGGACATAGCACTTTAATGGCTGAATGACCTATGTCCAACTTCTGTAGAACAGAAGAGTGATTATAGTTTTGAAGTTCTGGTGTTACTAACTAGTTCATTTACCATCATTTCTGCGCAACATGTGGAACAAATCCCTCTACATAACCTATCATAGATGGATGGACAGCACCTTGATGAACAAGCACTTGTGTTCCTTATGATTTCTCTGTTTAAGACCCACCCAAGAGAGTTTCTGCATTACTGATTTCAGTTTTCATTTAGTCCTATATTCAATAAAGTGTTCTGATCTAAAACTTTGTATTCTGAAGACTCATATGTATTTTATCTCCACAGGGACAGAATCATAGAATCATAGAATCAACCAGGTTGGAAGAGACCGCTAAGATCATCCAGTCCAACCTATCACCCTGCCCTATCCAATCAACTAGACCATGGCACTAAGTGCCTCATCCAGGCTTTGCTTGAAGACCCCCAGGGACAGTGCCTCCACCACCTCCCTGGGCAGCCCATTCCAATGGCAAATCACTCTCTCTGCGAAGAACTTCTTCCTAACATCCAGCCTATACCTACCCTGGCACAACTTGAGACTGTGTCCCCTTGTTCTATTGCTGGTTACCTGGGAGAAGAGGCCACCCTCCACCTGGCTACAATGCCCTTTCAGGTAGTTGTAGACAGTAATAAGATCACCCCTGAGCCTCCTCTTCTCCAGGCTAAACAGGCCCAGCTCCCTCAACCTCTCCTCATAGGATTTGTGCTCCAGGCCCCTCACCAGCTTCGTTGCCCTTCTCTGGACATGTTCCAGCACCTCAACATCCTTCTTCAATTGAGGGGCCCAGAACTGGACACAGTACTCAAGGTGTGGTCTGACCAGAAGGTGTTAATGAGAGCACAGTTCTAGTTCTGGAAGCTCACAAGACTTACGTAATTATTTTGGTGGTTCGGGGAACACACAAGGACATTTTGAGATATCGCTAGATTAATATGGCTTGGCATAGAAAGTGCTTTGACTACTGGCTGGTGTTTGTGCAAGTGGTTCAGCCTGCTCTGTACAACGGATGAACTGTGGCAATGGTACTCGCGCTGATTATCAGGCATTAGCTGTTGCCCATAATTAAAACACAACTGGCTTTGATATATGTCTCATAAAGTAACGGCTACAAAAGTGCTGTCACTGACAGCTCACAAACAGTATATGCTGTTTCAATTTTTTACAGGTTTAGGAAATAAAAGGCTTGGTTAGCTAAAGTAAAATGGTGTAACAAATAGGTCAATATATTCTGAACAGCAATAGTGTAACACCAGTTTAGTTGGATTACAGAATAGCTTCATTTTGCCTATTGAGCGCTATTGATTTTTTGGCATGAAAGAAGAAAAAAAAGAAAGGACAGATGGTGAAAGAAATAAATTAAGCTGCTGGTGATGGAATACAATATCACACTGAATTATAAAGAATGATGAACAGAAATCCCTTTAAACAGGCACTTGCACTCAATATAAGATGTTCATATAATTGAAGTTCATGTCTGATTATTTTGGCTTATTGTCTAGTTATTAGAGGTTTTATTTTTAACATAAGCTTCAGTAAGAATTCAAACCAGAATCCAAGGCAATGTACAAGAGACTCACTTTGTGTAACCACAAGCCAGAGCTTCTAGTAATGCTCTAAAATGCATAATATGGTAAAACTAATCAAAGGAAAAGAAAAGAAAGTATATATTTCTTTCTCAAGTTTTTACTCCTCATTGCAGCTTTGAAGAAACACGTGTATGGCCAAAGCCTTGACTACACAGAATCATAGAATCTGTCAGGGTTGGAAGGAACCACAAGGATCAGCCAGTTCCAACCTCCCTGCCATGCCCAGGGATACCCTAGATCAGCCAGGCCACAGCCTCAGCCAGCCTGGCCTTAAACACCTCCAGGCATGGGGCCTCAACCACCTCCCTGGGTAACCCAGTCCAAGGTCTCACCACTCTCATGCTGAACAACTTCTTCCTCACATCCACTCTGAATCTCCCCACCTCCAGCTTTGCTCCATTCCCTCTAGTCCAGTCACTCCCTGAGAGCCTAAAAGGCCCCTCCCCACCTTTTGTTAGGCCCCCTTCAGATACTGAAAGGCCGCAATAAGGTCACCTCAAAGCCTGCTCTTCTCGAGTCTGAACAGCCCCAACTCTTTCAGTCTGTCCTCATAGGACAGCTGCTACATCCCTCTGATCATCCTTGTGGCACTTCTCTGGACATGGTCCACCACGTCCACATCCTTCTTTTAATGGGGGCTCCACAACTGGATGCAGTACTCTAGGTGGGGTCTCACTGGAGCAGAGTAGAGGGGGAGAATCACCTCCCTCACCTGCTGGCCACACTTCTGATGCAGCCCAGGCTCTGCTTGGCCCTCTGGGCTGCAAGCGTACACTGCAAACGCATACATTTTCCAACTCTTCCAGTTACAGTGAAAAGTATTCTCTCTCCTCTAGAGATCTGGCTCTGTTTATATGTGTAAAGAGTAATAAATTGTTACTGTTAAAGATCAATGCTTTTAAGAAAAAAAGAAATGTTGAGACAAGTGGCGAAAAACTGTTGTGCAAGGTGACCCTTATTCAGAAGCAAAATGAGAGAGCCTAATTTTGTCCTGCTTGTAGAGATAACATAACTTTTCAAGACTTTTCAGTTTGACTCTGCAGTGATAACACTTTGCCTGTTTAATGTAACCTAATCAACATTTGGGTCACAGGCATATTATCAAATATGGTGGAGAGGTTTATTTTTCACATTCTGAAGATTATTTTGCCTCACAGTGCCCTCATCTTTCTGTAAATTAATGTTCCCCCAAGCCACAACATTATGTAGTAAGCAGAAGTCTAATATCAGTGTAATTGCCTCAAGAGAATTATGTCTCTGTCCTAAGTTATTGGAGATAAATCCCCTTTAGTGTCCATGGCTATCTTCCATTATTAATAATATCAATATTTTTCATCCTTTAGCTGCCAGACATGGTTTAAAGATGACTTGGTAGTACTACTTTACTACTTCCATTTAGGAGCTGAAGCATGAACAAGTTTAATTTGGTTTTGAAGGTACAAATCATGTCTGGGAATTACTATCCTCCTGCTGAAAACCTATCTGACGCCCTACACTCAACTTCTGTGATACTGCAGCTTTGGACTCTATGGAAAAGTCAGGTTGTCAAGCCCATACACTCTTTTTGCACTCACTTTTAATAGAGATATGGAGAAGAAATTTATATCAGTATTTGAATTCACTTTATTATAGATTTTTAAAGTGTGGGCTCATGTTTCCAAGGTGTACATTATCCATTTTCACTGTTTTATTTTATTTTATTTTATTTTATTTTATTTTATTTTATTTTATTTTATTTTATTTTATTTTATTTTATATTTTAAGACCTATTTAGAGAATCTATATAAAGGTACCTTTAGGCCTACGTCTCTAGTTACAGAGCATCAGTTCCCTATTCTGCTTCTTGCTGTATTTCCTCAGAGCTCACAGGGGTGGAATGGTCAGTAATATTCAGTAGGTACTACTAGCTCTGACCATGAGTCAACACTTGCTTCATCAAACCCCACTATTAGATGCTGCCTGTATAACTGGAATAACATCCATACCTTTGGGACTAGGATGCCTGTCTCTGGACAGAATATTTCCTTTATACCTGAGCCCTATAGTAGATAGGGCTTCTTATTCTTGAACAATCTGTACTGCAAAAGCAAACTGACAACTACATTAGGCATCTTAGCAAGCTCAGAATTGATTTTTGAGCACATTTTGTGGATGCACCAAATGGAGTAGGCATAGTGCCATTCCTTGGGAGTTTTGCAATTGTAGAGAACAGTTAGCTTTGCCTTACCAAATATAGCATACCTGCATATGTTTCCTGCCAAGCATGGTAGGCTAATATCTAAGGTCATTTTCCATCACTCATGCAAGAAAATATGCTGTTCACTGCATGTTTGGGATCTTAATAGTAGCTTCAGTGGATCCTATATCTGTAAAGTGCAGGCTTCCCTAGGCAGCCCATTCCAATGGCAAATCACTCTCTCTGGCAAGAATTTCCTCCTAACATCCATCCTATACCTCCCTCAGCACAACTTGAGACTGTGTCCCCTTGTTCTATTGGTGGTTGTCTGGGAGAAGAGACCAACCCCCACCTGACTACAACCTCCCTTCAGGTAGTTGTAGACAGCAATGAGGTCACTCCTGAGCCTCCTCCTCTCCAGGCTAAACAACCCCAGCTACCTCAGCCTCTCCTCATGGGGTTTGTGCTCCAGGCCTTTCACCAGCCTTGCTGCCCTCCATCTCTGGAGGTGTTCAAGAAAAGACTGGATGAGGCACTTGGTGACATGGTCTAGTTGTCTAGATATGGCTGGGTGACAGGTTGGACTGGATGATCTTGAAGGTCTCTTCCAACCTGGTTGATTCTATTCTATTCTATTCTATTCTATTCTATTCTATTCTATTCTATTCTATTCTATTCTATTCTATTCTTTTGGTTGTACTCTCTGTGACCTTCATACTCATCTCATTTGTCTAGCAAACAGACAAACACCCACAAATGCATACTAGTTATCCATGCTGGGGAGCTCCTCTAAGAAGCATGATTAAATAGTTGTCATTTGGGTCATGTAAGTTGTGTTATATGGATGCCTTGTGCCACCTGACTCCTGTCTCCTGATTGACCAAATATAAGCTTGAGTCAAACCTACAATGGAAGTAGAAACAGCCTCTCATATTCTAAGGAAATATGAGCCAAATTCACTGGGGTCATTGTATGCCAGAAAAAAACACACATTTGCTTGTATGTCATCATTACCACTTGAGGAGTAGGTGATCACTCTAATGAACAATTTAGAAACCTCTGTGCTGAATGGACTTCGCCAAATCTTCAATCCTTGAGTTAGAAAGCACTTCACATCTGAGATCTCTGAAAAATAGATACTGAAATCTATTTGCTCTCATGACTTTCAGACTCTATCAGAGTACTATGCACCATCCTTGGAAAATGTTGGTCATTAGTATCTTGCCAGACCTTTCCTATAAGTACAGTGAGGTGATGTCAAAGGTAAATAATCAAGATGACAAGACAGCAAATTCTTACGTGACATGCAAGCAGAATCTGGAGGCAAGAGAGATGAGCAGCTCTCTGAATCAGTGGAGTGAATAATATCAGGAAACTGGTATGGCCTACTTCTTCACGACAGTGAAACTCACTGTGTTAAGCAAAAGAAGCTGCTACATAAAAGTAAGATTGGATAATGTGTCTTCACATATGAGAAGTGTGGCTTACTTTTCTGGTGAAAGGTTCACATTTGGTTTGGTTTGTTGTTTTTTTTTTTTCTGATTTACTTCTATCTCTCCCTGTTATCCAGGCTACAAAATATAACAAACTTGCAATAATTTTAACTTACTCTAGAATACATATGCTGCATATATATACTAGAAAGTACAAAGACTGCCTTGACATCTGATTAAAAGTGATCTATGAACTATGAACATGAGTTTAAAAATGTATAGTGTGGGGCAGAGATGAGAAGAACACAACTTTTAAAGGATGAATGAGTAGTATTATTCTGATTTGGCTTGTCTCTCTTAAAAGACAGTACTTTCAAAGGGGTTAAACATCCAACACTTCTGCTGACTAGATACCTTTGAAAAACTGAGGTTCAGAGCTGTGTTAGAAATATCAAAGGGTATAGATAAAACTGAATGTAATTTGAAATCAGTCAGTCAAAAAATCTAGAAATTAATTCTCACTTTGTCTTGGTTTTGCTTAGAAGAACTGGAAAAAGAGCTGTAGAGGAAAAATGGCATAAAACAAACCCTAGCAATAGTTGGCAAGAAATGGAGCATGTTCACTTCCAAAGAAACATGGCAACTTCTCATTCGCTTCCAGCACAGGTTGGATTGTGTTGGTGGTAGGGAGAATATAAAAAAGGAAAAATTGGTATAGACATGCTCTGAAACAATTGTTCAAGATTCAGCTCTTGTTCCTGTCTGAAAAGCCTTTAAAATCTGTTGCAAGGCTTGAAATGATTCAGAGTTGTTTTTATATGGTTTCTTTTGGTTAGACCCACAGTCATATTTCATCTGGAAAAGTCCATTATACTGATATTCTCTTATGATTACAAAATAAAATTTTAAGACCCTATTTAATGAAAAGAAGACAGAAATTCTGTTTGTTTTCCTTCTTTGTATCTCAACTGCTTTTTCTCAGCTGCCAGTTGCAGTGGCATTTGCTGAAGCTGCTTATTTTTACTCCTCAAAAATAAAGCCAGTTTTGGTTTATGTTTTGGGGATTTTTTTTTCATTCCAATCCAAAACCCTTGTAATACAGGACTAATGTGATTGTGTCTTTTCCCCAAGTTTTCCAAACAAGGCCAAAGTACAACCTTGGCATAAACATTTATCCTACAATGACTCAATTCCCTGCCTACGTTAGGGCTGGTTCATTAAACGGACTATCAGGTTTTCCACACAGAAACACTGTTTTGCACTGTCCAGTGTATTCCATGCTTCATAGTGAGACTGTCATACAAATAACAGCACAAAAGTATGACAATGAATTGAAAAATGATGAAACAAAAATTATTACAATCTCTACAGATATAACAAAGACTCAGAGTGTTGTCTTCCCTGAAGTCGATCCATTTTCACCTCATACTAATCTACTTCTGCTTATGTTATCTGGTTTGTGCTAGAGAGGTCTCCAAACTATTGCCTTGGCAACCAAAAAAACATTAATCCATGTGAGATTTTCCTCTCAAAATCCTTTCTATATTGGAAATGTTATGTAGGAGGTAAATTTCTCTGGAACTGGAAAAGCTGTGCTTATGATTTGATTCACTTTTTTTTCCCCTGGATTTTGCAACAAAACACAGTCCTGAATATTTCTTGTGTGAGAACAAACTCACTATCACTCTGACGGAATTGACTCCAGTGGGCAGGTCTGGATTGTCCATTTATCTGTCCCAGGAGACTTGCAGAACACCGAGTAATCTAACAAAAGACACAACAGAGTTTGTCAAGGCCTGAAGCAGTTTGCGTAACATCAGCTCCTATGCTTCCCAGTAGCAAGCGACACAACAAGAGGAAATGGCCTCAAAGTACACCAGGGGGAAGTTTAGATTGGATATTAGAAAAAGTTCTTTACCAAAAGGGTGATTAGGCTTTGGAACTGTCTGCCCAGGAAGATGGTGGCATCGCTGTCCCTGGAGGTGTTCAAAAAACATGTCAACACAGCACTTCACAAGGTGGTTTAATGGCAGTGGTAGTGTTACATCAGCAGTTGAACTCGATGATCTTAGAGGTCTTCTCCAGCCAGAACAATTTTATGATTCTATGATTTTGCACTCTTCATTCTCAGCTATCACATACACTCAATGGATCAGTTTCAAGGGAGCATTTAGGTGCATGAGAGTCTGTGATTCTGTGATTTTGTGAGGTGGTGTCTCTGCAAAAATGCCCCATTTCTGGATGCTTAAAGCACTTTTGTGCTTGCAAAGCAAGGCCTACCACTGCTGACATATCACTTGAAAAGATTTTGTCAGAAATCCCAGGTACCTTGGCCTGTCCCATCGGGTAAGGGCAGTTGTTGAACTTGAGCTCAGAAAGAGAACCAGTATTGTAACATCAGCTATAACCAATGACTGTGACCTGGTTTGTAGGACAACAAAATCAATAGGAAGACTCATACTGAATTTAATAGGCTTCATATTGTCCCTCCATAGAGCAATGCTGAGGGCTTGAATTACACCCAGAACCTCATACAGACCAAGATAGTAGCAAGCAGGCACAACCAGTTTAAAGGACTGATCACAGTCCACTGATATCTTTCCAAAAGCTTTGAACAACTGCCACAGAAGTGAGAAGAGCAATCCAAGAGGAAAGTGAGAGAGGTTTAAGCATGACTATGGTGAGACCCACATCCTAACACTGTTGCACAACACACACCTGTAAGCTGAGCTACGTGGAGGATATTTTATCTCTAAGTGCAAAACCTTTGGCACATCTGCCAGTGTGAAATAACACATTGCTTGGGTCTCTGAAGATATGATGTGAACCGTAATCTATGTTATTTCAAAATGACACGCAGGTTATCATTTATTATTGCTCTAATAATCTGTATTTGAATGGATCAGCAATGGCAATGTGTACTGACATCACAGAAGGAGTGACTCCAGCAAAGGAGAAACTCTGGTTTTGTATTCCTTGTGGAAAATAAAGGAAACCTTTTGTAAATAAGGGCCATTGTTCCACGACTTACCTCCTCAAAAAAGGTTAAATCCCTCAGAATGAGTAGATGGTTTCCTTAACATTCAAATACAACATAGGATTAACTTTTCAGAAATGTTTTCTATGCCTAGTAACCCTCCTAAATTCATCTATGCCACAGCTTAGGGGACTGCACAGCTTGTTTTAGAAAACAGTCATTCTTCTTGTGTGACACTTGGAAGTCCCTTGATAATCTATAGCGTTCCAGTTGACTGATATAACAAACCACACCTGAAACCACAGATTAAAAAAGAAAAAGGGGTAAAAAAAGAGGAGAATGCACACAGTTTCCTCACCAATCAGAACGAAAATTAAACTCCTACTCTTCAACAGGAACGGGAAACAAGCATGCATGTCTTTTCATAGTGAAATGAATGTATATAACAAATTGGAATGATTTTGCAGCCTTTAAACCTAACTGCCTAACATAGAGATGATATGTAAAGGAGAAACTTTGAAAATAAAAACTGTCAGATCTTGAATTTTATATGTGGTGGGAAAATCACTTAAAGACTCTTTAAGATCAAAAAGAAATAATCAATGACCTTTTCAACTAAACAAAAAATCTTTCGTTTTCCCTCTCCCTGTAAGGAAAAGACATCTCAAAACAGCTGAAGAAGTAATGCAGTGAGAAAGGTGTCTTTCAAGTGACTAAATTTCTTGGGTTTATGAAATTAGGCCAGATACACTATTAAGGAAGTGGGTGTTGGGTATTTTGTATTTTGTTTTTTTGGATTTCTTCTTGATATGAGAGGCTGAGGGAGCTCTTGGAGAAGAGCTTGGAGAGGGGGGTGAAGACGTGAAGGGGGAATGTAAGAAGGATAGCGCCAGGCTCTTCTCAGTGATGTCCAATGACAGGACCAGGGGTGATGGGTGCAAGCTGGAGCATAGGAGGTTACATGTGAATATAAGACAAAACAATTTCACTGTGAGGAAGACAAAACACTGGCACAGGCTGCCCAGATAGGTTGTGGGCTCTCCTTCTCTGGAGACATTAAAACCTGCACAGATGTGTTCCTGCATGATCTGCCCTGTAAGAGGGTTCGACTGGATGATCTTTCAAGGTCCCTTCCAACCTCTAATGTTCTGTGAGTCTGCAATTATTATTATTTGCTTTCTTACCAGAAAGCAAGAGCAAGGCTTTTTTTTCCCTTCTTTTTTTTTTTTCTTGGTACTTAGCTGTTTGAGCCTTGAACTAAATGCTCCTGTTATTTATCAGTTGTACTGCTTGTTCTAAATATTACAGATAGAATCTCATTGCGTAAAAACATAGTCCTTGCCTTCAAAAAAAATGCAATGTTAATGGAAAATAAAGCAACTGTGCACAAAAAGCCACTGCAGACTTGAAGCTGAGACACAGAAATACCTGATGTCACACAGAAAGTTTATATAAGATTCTGGAACTGAAGATCATCTGTCAATTCAGAGTTTTACCCACAAGATTAATCTTCTGACATCACTATCCTTGAAACATGAAGGCAAACACATATTTTGACTTATCAGTATCTTAGATGTGGACAGAGTCTCAAGTTGTGCCAGGGGAGGTATAGGCTGGATGTTAGGAGGCAGTTCTTGACAGAGAGAGTGATTTGCCATTGGAATGGGCTGCCCAGGGAGGTGGTGGAGGCACCGTCCCTAGAGGTGTTCAACAGAAGCCTGGATGAGGCACTTAGTGCCATGGTCTAGTTGACTGGACAGGACTGGGTGATAGGTTGGACTGGATGATCTTGGAGGTCTCTTCCAACCTGGTTGATTCTATGATTCTATGATCCTTTAAAAGGTATGTTAGGGAAACTATAATTAATAACACTATATTTTTTTAAGTAATTTATTAAATCCTATTTAAGAATGAGACAATTTTTAAGTGATTTCTTTTTTCTGCAATAAACATTGAACACTTTGGTTTGATGTGAACACATATGTGCACATGTCAACATGGTTTGGAGTTTCATAACTCACGTAGGACCTTTAAGAAGAACTGCTTTTCTAGAACAACACAACTGCATAGCAGGAATGAATAAAGCTGAGAAAATCAGGATTTTTTTTCTTTTTTTCTCAAGGGACATTACAATATTTCAACATCACAGGATCACAGGATGTTAGGGGTTGGAAGGGACCCAAGGAGATCATCGAGTCCAACCCCCCTGCCAGAGCAGGACCATATATCTAACACAGATCACAGAGGAACACATCCAGATAGGCCTTGAAAGTCTCCAGAGAAGGAGACCCCACAACCTCTTTGGGAAGCTTATTCCAGCGCTCTGTGATCCTTACAGTACAGAAGTTCCCCCTTGTGTTGAGGCAGAACCTCTTTTGCTTCAACTTACACCCATTGCTCCTTGTCCTAACAGAGGGAGCAAGTGAGCAGAGCCTGTCCCCCTGCTCCTGGCTAGCCTTCAGATACTTATAAACATTTATCAAATCCCCTCTAAATCTTCTCTTCTTCAGACTAAAAAGCCCCAAGTCCCTCAACCTCTCCTCATAAGTCATGCCCTCCAGCCCCCTAAACATCCTCCTAGCTCTCCACTGGATGCTCTCCAGCAAATCCCTGTCCCTCTTAAACTGGGGAGCCCAAAACCGAACACAGCAGTCCAGACATGGCCAAGCCGTACTCCCAAATCAAGAAACCTGGAAATGCTTTTGAGCATATTCTGTCTTACATGCCATCATCTGACATTGAACTGCATCTTATACAAATCCCCAATTCAGATCTATTGGCCAGGATTTGAGACTGGGCTATACATTTTATGCTGTCCTCTTATCGCATAAGCCCTATGCAGATTTCTGAGGCACTTTCATGGAGCTATGGTACCGTGCAAGAAAGAAGAAGTAAAAAGCAGTAGAACTACACAAAGTTCTTATAAACCTTCCTGTTATGCTCCATGCAGAGAGGTTATTGTCAAATTAATACTTTAATGTGGGCCTCAGATCATCACAGTGATCCAAAATAATGTTTTCATTGGATATAACTGGTGGAAATTTTTGATTAAATGGAAATTTCCTTATTCATTGACAATTCATTTTGATGGAAAATGCCTGCCTAATCCTTGTAATATACTACCAGACAGTCTCATAAGGCAAATTCTCCTTTTATGCATGACTTCAAGAGAATGATCATCAGCCAGGTTCCTACAGTGCTTTGCCATCAAGGCTCAGCTCTAACTTGGTTGCCAAATCAAACCTGGGGGGCCAACTGTGAAGGTGAACACTGTGAACTGGTCAGTCACTTGTGTCACACATGCCACAGATCAATTCCTGTATGATAGTGCTTTTCATTTAGTACATATGCTGAACTGCATTTGACCTGGTGGTGAAAGGTTTCATTTACCATTACAGTCACTTCAGCTGTGCAGTCTCCAGTCTGTACGTTGATTTATGGATGGATGGATTTGCATATGGCAAACATCCACACAGCTTTATAAGTTTACATTTATGCCAATAAATGGAAAGCCAGGGCTATGATACTAGTGTGAGTAATGTTTTTATTAGAAATAGCTCTGTTTGGGTTTTTTGTTGTTGTTAGGGTTTTGTTTGGTACTTAAAAAAAAATGCAAGTAAGGATAAAATTTCACTCCATTTCCAGTTTAAGACACAGGGACACTGCTAAAACACCCAACCCTTTACTTCTTATTATTTCTACTTTATTACTTATATTTTTCTTAAAACAAATCCCAATATGTGGGGATCATCATCTTCCTGGGGCAGGGCTGAGAACAGATCCTGACAGTGATGGGGAAATTTCCAGGCTGATTTTGGAGATGGTAACATAAGAGCAAAGATATCCTGTCCGACCAAAAGTCAGCCTAACGCAGTTACTACTGATGTCCATGGATGATTAAGGAAAGAACATGAGAACAGAAGACATAGTTCCTGAGAGCTCTTACATCAGAGCTGAAGAAAATTGTACTAGGTTTTTTTGGGGGGGATTTTCAGTTTAGTTTGGTTTGGGCTTTTAGTTGCTGGGGTGGTTTGGTTTTTTTTTGCTTGGTTGGTTTTGTTTGTTTGTATTTTAACAGCATTTGATCTCCTCCATATCTGGTCTAGTTAATGGGCTACTGGAGAAGACTCGTGTTTGTGCAGCTTCACTACCAACACTGTTAACACCCTCTACAAATGCTAAAAGCCAATGCCCTCACTTTCAGACTTTTTTACTGTAAGCAAGCTGTCATTCTCTCCACAATTTACACGTGTATCTTCAATTAATGTTAATGCTGTCTTGATGAAACATCATGACAAATATTCATTCAATCTTTGTTTCCTGGTATGAGCAAAGAAGGAAGGACCCACCTACCACCCACATTCTATAACAGATGTAGGAATGCAAGACCTTTCATGCTTAAATCATCCACTAAGCAATGCAAACATTTGTACCCATTGAAAGACAAAACACATCACTCGTTACGTTGGAGCTTAATTTTGAATTAGACATTTAGACTGATGAACAACTAAAAATAACTCACAGCAGGGTGTGGCATAATTTTGCACTGTTTATGGATCTGGTCCAAGTAAGGTTGTATAAATAGCTTCATATCTGTATACATTATGTGGGTAAATGCATGCATGCACCTAACGATACTTTCAGAATTCAGCCAGTTTGGAAAGTTTCTCCCCTCAGCTTAGCTTCACAGAAGGAGCTCACCAAACACAAAAAAATCCATTTCGAAGAGTAGTCAGATGGGTGAGAGCTTCTGGTCTCAGTAGGACAAAGCAGGGAAAGGAAATCCCCACGTTGCATTTACAACTTCATGCACTCTGCCACTGGCTGGCAATTTTGTATAGATGTCTGCTGTCTGTGCGTTCTTAAGTTACCACTTGAGCAGCCTCAGAGACTGTCTTAAAGTGGCCTTCTTTATGTATGAATCTATTGTGTATATATTAACATATAATGCAATTTCTACCTTTCAGCATTATCCAACACAACAGAAGTAGTAGGATGCATGAATGTATTTGTTCGAGGCATCACAGACTTGTTTACTCGTGAGTTACTCTGTGGGTTCTTTTCTGATTGCTTTCATAGTTAAAGTAACAGCCCCAACTCATAGTATTGATGCCCCTTACAACCTATAGAAGGGCTTCACAGCCAACTGTTCCAGAAATCAGAAGTAGTGGAAATGTGTTTTCTATTGGATTTTATGCCAGAAATGGTTTCCACCTCTATTTTTAATAGAAAACATTCTTTTTGCTTCCTTCTTTAAATGTACACCTATCATAAACTATGAAAAAATTTATTGCCCCACTGCCTTCTGCTGCATTTGAGACTCTGCATTTTCTTAACACCTGACATAAGCCACAATAAATTTTAGGATAAAAGAAGTGTCTGCACAAGTGGCTACATCTGAGTGTCTGCAATTTGAGATTCCTCTTGCTGGTTTGCAAAGAGCACTGAGAGCCCATTGACAAGATGTCTGGGGTGAGGGAGCACATGGCCCCGTGCTCGCTGTCCCACTTTGTCAGACTGATGTTTGAAAAGGAGCAGGGATTATTTACTCTCCTGCTAGCACTGGCAGCTATTTGGAGTGGCAGGAAAGCAGCTCTTGAATCTCCTGTTGTGGGAAGATCTCCTGGGCCCTCCCCAGCAAACTTATGTGAGAAGCAAGCAGTAGCAACTTTTAACTCAAAGTGCCTGGAGCCATAGCTACGGTAAATAAGTAATGCTCCAGTAAGGGATAAAAGTTTCCACAACGCAGCGCCCTTTTTAAACGGATACAGAAAGAGTTACTGAAACAGAACTACTGTGTTATGGAAATTCTGTTCCAACACTGCAGTGTTACTTATCTAAAGTTACTGTACTTCAACCAGTGGAATTGCTTCAGGCCTGGTTTGTGTCTAATATGTACTCTGTGTTATATTCACACCAGTGGGTATCTGCACAGAAGGTTTTAACGGAAGGACCCATTAACAGGGAAAATGGGAGAGGCCTTGGATAAGATAGGGTATTCCTTTGTTCAAAACCCCATTTTAAATGTGTATAGGCATGCAAAATATATGATCAGATTTTACATTGATACAGATACTTAAAAGGACTCAAAGATCAACCAGACTGAGTGAAGGTCTTTCATACTAAATTCGGTTGATACTGTATCCTATTTCATGAGGATGCAAGGAGCCCCAGCCTTGCAATCAATACTTCTGTTGTGGAAGAACAGAGTGGAGCCATGGGAATTGACAAGAGGAATTGCTACTGAATAAAAAAATTCTTTTGGGAACAGAAAAATATTTTTCAACAAGTTTTGCCTCCTTTCTTCCCAATAACTGGGTGGAGCTTGAAAGTTTCAAGTGATTCTTACAATTGCTTGTTGTTGTTAGTTTGTTATTTCATAAGAGAATAAGAAACTCCATATTCTCTGACAAGAACACTTCAGACCATGTATATTGAAATCAATTGAGCTACTCCTGAGTAGCAGCTTGTAAGATCAGGGTTTCTTTGTTTTGTTTTGTTTTGTTTTTGATTTTTAATCTCCAGGTCAATACTGAGACAAATCACATTTTATCACAGGTTCTGGGCCCCTCAATTCAAGAAAGATGTTGAGGTGCTGGAACACGTCCAGAGAAGGGCAACAAAGCTGGTGAGGGGCCTGGAGCACAAATCCTATGAGGAGAGGTTGAGGGAGCTGGGATTGTTTAGCCTGGAGAAGAGGAGGCTCAGGGGTGATCTTATTACTGTCTACAACTACCTGAAGGGGCATTGTAGCCAGGTGGGGGGTGGCCTCTTCTCCCAGGCAACCAGCAATAGAACAAGGGGACACAGTCTCAAGTTGTGCCAGGGTAGGTATAGGCTGGATATTAGGAAGAAGTTCTTCACAGAGAGAGTGATTTCCCATTGGAATGGGCTGCCCAGGGAGGTGGTGGAGGCACTGTCCCTGGGGGTCTTCAAGAAAAGACTGGATGGGGCACTTAGTGCCATGGTCTAGTTGATTGGTTAGGGCTGGGTGCTAGGTTGGACTGGCTGATCTTGGAGGTCTCTTCCAACCTGGTTGATTCTATGATTCTATGATTCTATATTAGCGTGACTGAGCAAATCCCAGAACTTTTGAATAACTGTCCTTTAAAAATTCAGTGAATGAAGTGGCATTTAACTTTGTCTCCACGAGTTCTTTCAGCACAATGAAACCAGGTCAAATTAGAATGCAGATTTTTTTTGAGAAGGAAAATGTGTAAATGAGCACGGGGGTGACACTATTTACTGAGTCATGGAGATGGAAAGAAATGTATCAGAGTATGGCAAGGTAAGTAGATAGAAACTAAAAAACAGTATCAGGGGAAATGATACTGGTAAACTACAGCAACAGTCCCGTGTTATCTCATGATTAAGCAGTACGCAGATAATCCACATCACCACTGGAGGTGAACTTTACTTTGGAAATACTTTCTACTACTTGTGCCTGCCTAATCACAGTTTTTGGAGCTGTTTCATGCATAAATGGCTTAGTAAATCTTTCTCTCTTCATATATACACATGCCAATTCTATCTAAGTAGACACAAGGTACAGTAAAACATGTAGAAAATTGTCTGGCTCAGGGCCTACTGAGATTTTTATTCTACTCCATGTTCCTCATTTTCCTACTGCTTTCACTTTTTCACCTTCATGCATGCATGAAGAACTGTATCTTCCCGGACACAGTATGTTTTACACTAAAACATTCACTCATTCTACCTTAGCATGTACTGAACTACAACGGCAATGCACAACAGCGAAATGCTGAGCAGTTTGCAAGCAAGATTAAACTACTGATTATTTTGGGTGCCTCCTGGGTCAGATACTGACATAATTTAGAATAATATTCAAATTCTTTACATTTCTTTCACTCCTATCACGCGTGTCTGCCAGGTCTCCAAGTGATGGTCTACATCCATTTGCTGCTTAGATCTCATTCATTGTTTTTCTTCTTTTTTGTTCTTTTTCAGTGGGGAGGGAACTTCTCTCTTCTGAAATGTTAGAAGAAATAGAAAACAGTCGTGGGAGACCTGATGCTGCTTTTTGTGATTCATTTTTTTTCCCCGAGTGGTCATTATTACAGTATTTATTTGAGGCACTGGGGGTTTCAGTACCTGTGAATAGGTTGAAGTTTTATGGCGCTGTTTGGCACTGCACTTTGAAATGCAATGATCTTTGCCAGGAGCTAGCTAGAGAATTTTTTACATATCTCCCTTCCTACCTCAGCTGACCATTCACATGCAAATAGGAGCTTTGACAGCTCCTTCACACATTTATGAAACCAAACGATCTGTTCATTTTTCAGCTCAGAATGAAAAGTCTGACAGTGCCCTGCCAGCCTCTACATTAGTCCCTTTCTTTGCAGCACTGAATATAAAAAAATAGTAAAGTAAAAGACAGTAAATCAAATCAAATCCAGCTTTCTTGGAATGGAATTTTTTGGGGAGCACAGTGAATGCATTTTGGTGTTAATATGTAAGATATATTAGAAAACAGCTGTAAGACAGCAGTTTTACAAACTATTTGAAAAGCAGCACTGACTTAAACCCTTGCTTTTTTCCTCCCTTGGTCACTCAGAACATCAAAACAACTCAGACCCTTAAGACCCCTGACTTTTAGACTAAGTTCAAATCATTACATAACGGGCACACCATAACATCAGGGGAGGAAAATTAATAGCAGAAACTTAAGCTGGCCCTGTCTGTTAAACCCCATGTTTGACTTGTATTACTGAGCACTTGCCCATAGGACGTACTCACTCTTAAGTGGGTCCCAGAACAATTCACCTCTACATAGAACAGGTTCACAATCTGGCACTGGACATGCAAGCAAATACCTCATAAACCCTGGTGTCCCAGGGAGCTGGGTGAGTGGTTCAGTGAGGACAGAACTGTGCTTTCAAGGTGATTATCAAAAATCGTTACTATTCTACCCACTTGCCAGTTGCTATTTTAAAGGAAAACGTCTACTTTTCTGGTGGAGTTTCAATGTCTTATAACTAGAAACAAGTGCACATTTCCTAGTCTAAAAAAGCTGTATTTCACCTCTTGTCGTGTCATTTACATACACTGATTGCTTCCATATGTCTGGCATAAGGTAAAATAGTTTCTATGCATAGTAATGGGGGTCAACCCACAGTGAATCAAAATTCAATGTTTGTCATAGTCCTACACGCTGGTAGAAAAAGTTTTTAAGAGAGTGGCAATTATGAAAAATTATCTAAAAAAACCCAAACTCCAAACTATTTATGTTGTCATCTACGGAAATGGTGTTCAAAAACTAGAAGTTGTGTTATCTTTGTCCTCAGTCCCTTTGGTGCAATGTCAATTTAGCAGTATCAGTGATCTAAGCACGTACTCGCTGCAGTCACAGCCATTCAATGAAGTTACACTTGATTTACTCCAGAATAACTGATAGTAGCTTAAAATTTCTAATATAATAATGTGCTAATAATACACATGAGACTTGATACTGCTCTCTTTAAAGACAAATTTAAAAGTTTCTTTGCTCCGGTAAACAGAACCTTTTATGTTGGTTTCTGTTGGTCTGTTTGACACCTTCAAAAACATGACTTAGCTCTTCCAGCACCAGCAAACATGTCATAGAATCATAGAATCATAGAATCAGAATCAACCAGGTTGGAAGAGACCTCCAAGATCATCCAGTCCAACCTAGCACCCAGCCCTATCCAGTCAACTAGACCATGGCACTAAGTGCCTCATCCAGTCTTTTCTTGAAGACCCCCAGGGACGGTGCCTCCACCACCTCCCTGGGCAGCCCATTCCAATGGCAAATCACTCTCTCTGTGAAGAACTTCTTCCTAATATCCAGCCTATACCTACCCTGGCACAACTTGAGACTGTGTCCCCTTGTTCTGTTGCTGGTTGTCTGGCAGAAGAGGCAGTAAATTATCTAGAACATGGTCAAGTAAGATACCACAGTCTAACAAGTCAAACTACAAACTTGTGCCTGAAGTTCAAAGGTACAACCAAAATCATACAAAATCTTGTATTTACTTTGCATTTCTTAATTAGTGGTATGAATGGCAATACTTTATTCTGTAAGAAGTCCATTATTCAAATCAACAATTACATCATGTGAGTGGCATGAGGACATTTAAAAGCAAACAATAAAATAAAATTCCTTGAGTAAATTCAGTGAAAGGAATATTTAAATGTTGCATTGAAGGTATGTGGAAGATATGAACAACCACTTTTGTTTTCACACAGACCAAGCTAATGAATGAAACAGGTGCTTTCTTATTTATTTTAGGAATGAGAATGTGGATTCCACAGAGATGCAGAATTCCACTTCTCGATTTATTATAGCAGTTAATCCTCATTATTAAGTTTGAAGTAGAGCTGTCAAGCAACAGTGTTCCATTGAGTGAGTCACAAATGATAGGCAATTATAACTGACTGAACTGATTACTGAGTATTTCCCCAAGTGGCTACCCTGATCCTGGAGAAGGCAACGAAGCATTTTGGGTATGGGAAGTCCTGTGTGCAGGAAGAAATAGAAGATTTGTGTCCAAAATCTGTTAGGAAGGAAACATGTCCATATGCTGAGGCAGAGGAGTATGAAACACCAGTGACCTGGTAAGGTATCTGAAGACTGGGTAGGAAGGGAAGGAAGTGCCCAGAGTGAAGTTTTTTGTTTTGTCTGATATACATAACAAAAAAAAAAAAAATTATGTTGCTCTTAATTTTAAAGTATGATAGAAAACAAGAGAAGACTAACTTAAACTCTGAGAAATAGGCCAGGGTCTTGCAAGCACTTGCATACCTTTCATAGACAGTACTGCAAAGACTTAACACAAAGGCTCTTCTTCTCCAGAGTCATCTGTAATCACCTTCACAATGCATTAAGTGTGAAAAGGAGGCAGGTATTCGAAAAAAACGTTGTGAAGGGTTCCTATATAGAACCCTCTGGAATATCTAAATTGAATTAAATTAGATATGCTTTCTGGATAAGAGGAATGTGTTTCATGTCACAGGCATACACAGCTGTGAATATAATTACTACAATCACTTTAAAGTACCTGTAAAGCCTTTGCAAGTTGATCCAAAACAAGTTATAACTGAACTTTGAATATATACATTAATGGGATTATTCTGAGAGAGGGATACAGCTCTGAATAAGCATAGCAAGTCTCTGACCTTGAGCCAGTCCTCACAAGATCACTTAATACATTTTACAGGGGAAGAAGCCGATACAGAAGAGACAAAGAATTAATAAGATTTCACACGTATGGTACTTTCTTTAGTTCCTCATTAGAGTACAGACTTTCTGTGCATGATCAGTGTGGTGCTGGCTTTCTGTTAACCTTCAACCTCTATTTGTAGGTGAAGGTAAAAAAACTTTCCTAAGCTGCATGACTAGTAAAGAGTGTGAGTTCCAGTGGGTTTTAAAAGAATGATATGAGACATAAAACTGTAAAAGGATGCCAGAAAAGGAAGTAGAATACCCAGCAGATCACAGTTCCATTACAGATGGGAGACAAAATCTGAAAAAGCAGAAAATTAAAAATGTGTGTTAAACTTGATCTCAATAAACCAGGCTGCAGAGAAAACCAACATTTTCAGCATTTCTTTTGTAACACCCCTTTAAAAAGAGAGACAAGGAATTTTCTTTCAAATTCAACAAATCACTAGATCTTTTCTCTTGAGATGAGACCTTGTTGGTCTGTTTGCTGGAGGCCAGTTCTTACAGCTAGAGTACAAATGACTACGGATACATATTTAGAAGAGGACAACAGGCAGAGCTTTACCATACTGCTAACTGCAGAGCCAACATCCTGCAATTAGGGAAGTGCCAACTACAGATCTGTGAAAATATTAACATATATCCCCCTGCACATCTGAATACACAACTGGTCTTGGTGGATGGTCTCTGACACAGCTTGGAAGAGCAGCAACTTAGACATAAAGCCATTTCCTAACTATGCAATTTGCAGTTAGTTTTCAAGGCCCATCAGAGCAAGAAGTTCTGATACAGACATTCATCTGCTGTAGTGGAAGGGGAACATGAGGAAAAAAAAGTAATCTGGAAGATAAAATGTTCTCTCTGAGATCCCCAGACATTTCTGCTGTGCTTGCTACCACCTGACAGGAACTAGCATTTTGCTAGTTTTTTTTTTTTGCTGGCCGACCAGATGGAAACCTTGTATAGGATTCATAAGAAACTTCAACGTATGCCTTGGTCAGGTGTAAGATCCATGTCTAGCAAGGGACAGCTACTGCCATTCCAGCACCAGCAGGTGATGAAAGCTGTACCCTGCACTGACTGCAGCTCTTTTGGATGCTTGTGAGCTGTATTTATCATTTTTTGCCTCCAGAAAAGGCCACCAACCCTCCCCCTTGGAAGGCAGCTCTAAATCCTTTAAATTATCTCACAGAGCTTTTTTTGTGTCCTTTTCTCACACAAGGCAGGAATTTCAAAGGGAGCCAAGAGGGGCCGTCAGAATCAACGTGAGCTTTGCTTCATTAGAGTGGAGAGTAAAGGAGAGCTTGCTTTTCTCCTCCTTCCACAAGTTAGATGAAAGCAAATAACTACTTCATTCCTTGGATTGTTTCCTGCAAAATCCAACTTTGCACAAAAATATTTATATGAGATGAGAATAGTATTTGGCTGCTCACTTCCAAAGTTTCTGCAACATCCATCTCGAGAGATAAGTAGGCTGCCCAACAAATGTCAATTTAAAAACATTAGAAGAATGGCAAAAACTTCAGACTCTGTTTGGCTATCAAACAATAAAGAATGAAAATTAGATGTGTCACAAATAGACTAGTGCTCACACACTGCAGGAACTGCTGTAGATTTATCTAGTTTACAGGGAACTTGTAATCCCCAAAGTCAGAAAATAATTCCTTGATCTGTTTAGGATTTTTAGAAATTAATGTAAATTCAGGTTTGTCCTCCTCTTATTATTGAAATAGTTCCACTAAAAAGAGGAAAATCAGGGTCAAAGTACCTCTGAGTAATACATCTGCATATTCATTTTTAAACTATGCTATATGAAATTGAATCTTGAATACACTTTTCTTTTGAAGTATAGAAATATTCAGAAAATAATAGACTTGATCAGGGGAAAATTTATTGAAAGCTCCAAATGATTAAGCTATTAAATTAAGTAAAGCTCTGCAGCCCCAGACAATGACTTCCTGCATGTGTCACTGGATTTGGGATGAGTTTATTGAGATGGAGAGACATGCAAAATATGAGATGTAAGTTAGGTAATCATTTTAGCGATATGAAGAATGTAGTGATGCTGCATATTTCTTACTCTCTTTGATGTAAATTTATACTCTCAGTCGACTTCAAGATTACAAACACTGAAGGGATACCTAAGTTTAATCAGTTGATTTTTTTGCACAACTTCAAATACTCATTTAAGCAGAGACAGTTTCTTAAATTAGGATGCTTTCGTTCAGAATATAGCCTAAGTTCTTCCATAGTATTTAATTGGTGCCTTCTCTTCACACCTTCCCAGAAAGAAAGAAACTGAATGAATGAACAAGGAGCTTAATTCCTTTTACAGTCACAGAAGAGATGAGCACCCTTAAAGGCTCATTCAGGCTGCCTAACCCAAGATTAGCTCTCTGAAGACAACTCTCCTTACACTGGCAGTGAAAAAAGCCTAATGTGGCTGACTATGTCAGTCAAAGAAAAAGAGAAAGACACCACAGAGAACCTCCTGTGGTGCAGCAGAAAGGCTACAGCCTTCTCAAGATTTCTGATGCTCTCAACAGCTGTGGCCACCCTTTTCTCTCTTGTACATTGAGGCAATATCCACTTGGGGGGGGGGGGGAATCAAGCCCACCAAACCAGGAAAAGTCAAGTAAATGCACTATCCTCACAGTTATTCTCACTATCCACAGCTGTTACTGGAAGGCAGCAGCTAACCTATATGAAGTCTGTATGTGGGAGGATCGTGAACTTGCAGACATTCCTGAAGGGAGCTTTAATCCTGCCAGGGAAGGAATTCGCTGAATCGCCCACCAGCACCAACACAACCAGCAGCAACTTTCACATGTAATCTTAATTAACAGGAGCACCAGGACAAACTACAGAACTTCCATTTAAAATTTTGACATAGAGCTGCCAGAGACCACCCCACACATTTGCTAAAAAATAAACATGTGGGAGCCTGAAGACAATTTTACTCCTTTTAGTTTTCGAACAACTGGAAAATGTCACAACTATTGACACCACTTAGAAGGATTTGTTTTCTCCTCAGTCGCTTAGGCACTGCCACAAGCGATGATGTGCTCTTGCTTCAGATTAAACAAGGGTCAAGTCAGAACCCAGCTGATGTAGAAAGCGTGCAAAATACTGGAGCAACTTTGTATTGCTTGTACTTCCACTACAATGGTCCAGATATACACCTGAGAGAAAAAGTCCACAGGGCAGAGGAAATAAATAAAAAGATATCTCTCACTAGTAGCTGCGAGCATTAAAGGCTGTATGCAGAATCAGTAATCAGGCAGTACAGCAATGCATTAAATAAAAACCATAAGAACACTTAAAAGCAAAAAGGAAGAGTTAAAAATACAAATCATCCAGCGTTTTCCTCTCAGGTAGAACTCCATGCAAATGCTTTCTATATATACAGAGGCACACAGAGGAGAGATTATCATAAAAACAACAAACATTTATGTTGTAACAACCTGAAAACACTGGGTTTCTTATTTAAAATCGTGTTTTGCTAAACCCTATGGACTAAATACACACTTCAGTAAACCCTAAGCAAATACATAGGTACTTCAATCATGATCAAAAAACTTCAAGCAGAGAAGCAAATTTTAAGGCAGACTCCATGTATCAGTAGATCCACTGACCTCAGCAAAACTATGGATGTTTAAATTCCTTGGTAGGTCAGAGTTTTAAAGACGCTGTGACAAACTAAGCACTACACACCTTGTCCACAGCAAAAGAGTAGTTTCCGCTGCTGTCAATAGGGAACCTTCCATGAATAATTCTGTCACTGGCAAACTGTAAAACATAAATAATTATAGAGAACTCCAGCTTCTCAGAGAAGGGAGGCTCTGTAATTCAAAAAACAATTTTTTTCCAGTGGAATTAAATGGGAAAATTAGAAACACAAAATTAAAATGCTGGGTTAGGTTTTCACTCTCCTTGTTCTCATTATACTGCCTGCCTCAGCCCAATTAGCTATCTGAAAATTTCCCTATATAGGCAAGATGAGAGTTTAAGCAGTTCCTTCACCAGCTTCTCCCTCCTGTCAGGCTGTGGGCTGTGTCAAAGGCAGGCAGAGAAGTTCTACTGTCCCCACTGAGAGTTCTCAGATCTCATGAAGACCCCAGTGAACCAATGTCAGAAGACCTCTGAAGGACTTAGCATTCCGGAGCAAAAAGAAAATAATCTGAAGAGGTTTTGGCTGCATCTGACATCTTAACTGTCTCCCAGTCTCCTGCACTGACTGAAGGGTAAGGTCTGAGAATGCCAGGCCTGTGCAGAAATGTCATCAGGAATGGAGAAGCTGAGAGTATTACAAATCTTTGCCTAGACTGCAAACATCACCAATTTGCCTTCCTTCACAGTCTTCTTCCTACATCTGGGCTGCCCTTCTCTCTTTTGCAGACACGTCAGAGAGGCCTTTCCCTCACACAGTACTCTTACAACATGGTTTAAGCAAAAGCATTTTTAAACAAATACCTTGAAATCTGAGAAAAACTCCAGTTCTGTTCTCAACTCAAGAAAGCTGGGCTCCCTCATCAATGTTTCTCTCCCCATTTCCTTCTCCCACTTTGTTCAGCTTTCCCAATGTTTGTGGAGTCACTGAATTGCGAGATATATAGTTTGATGAAAAGGAAAAAAATACAATTAACTGCACTGGCAGGTCATCAGCTGACCAGACTGGGTCAACAAACTACAAACCAAGTATCATATTTACACTAGAACACATACAAGTAGTTCAGAGTAGTGTCATTCCTCCCTTGTCATGGCATGCTGATCAGATTGAAATGGACAGAATTTTTGCTGTTGCTTTCACTAGGGGCAGGTTTTCATCTCTATAGAAATCCACGCTATAAAATTATAAATCAACTGCATGCCAGGGATGGAGTGTTTCTCACTATCACTGCAACTTTAAACAAGACACTTATTTTTAATACGGCTTGAACTGGAGCCAGGGAGTAATGGAGCTAAATCTGCGTGCAGCGCTTTTCCAGTTACTTATTCTCAAGTAATATGTATCCAATTGAGCAACAATAACAGAAGAGAGCCACACATGCACTCTTACAAAACATGCTTAGAGCATTTAGTAATTTTCAATAGACAAATAGGATGCAACAGATGGATTTGAGAAAGTTTGGTTCACAAGATTTACTCATAGGGGTTGCCTTAGGGGAAAAAAAGGTAATCATTAATAGAAACTTTGGGCCTATATGCTTATCTGTAAAGGTTACTGTAGCTGGTTCCATCAATATGTGCCCTTACCTCCACATATAGAAGACAGCAAATGAAAACAGGAACAAATAAACGATACAAGAAACCCATCTGGAGCTAGGACTATATTTATTATTTTAAACTTTGCACACTCAACTTCATCATCATCTTTCTGAGAACTCTGGACCCAGTGGAAGTCTCCTGAACAAAATCTATGACCTAGTAACACAATATAGAGACTTAAAACTGCCACTGATCTTGAAGTTGATAAGATTAAAAAAGTCCAACAAACAGCAACCCTGCAAAAAAACCCCAAAGAAACTCCCTAAATTCTTTAAGAAAAAAGAACTTCTTTCCTTTTGACATATCAATAATGACATTTCTCATTACTTTACTATAAGGACACAAAGTCTTTGAAATGAACAAAAAGAGGAGCTCAGAGGTGAGCTTTCAGATTTATAGCTGGTTTTACCACATTTAGGCTACAATCCAGAACTTACTGACTTTAACGAACTTTGGATTGGGCCTTTAATCATATTAATTCCCTTTGAATGAAATAAGAAGATAAATATCATCTGTGCAAACCTTTCCAACCCATGTACTAAGATCAAAATATTTAGAAATTTTAAAATGGAAGAAGCAAAATCCTGATGCTAGCGAACAGGAGTTTCACCATAGACTTCACCTGGACAAAGATTTCCCTAGTGCTGACCTTCAATTTCCTTCCTTTCATATACTACCAAAATCAAGGTGATATAAACCAAATAACCAGGACTCTGTTTTACAATAAACAGAAGAAACCCTTTCAGACCACAGATGTGGCCTTAATATATGCATTTATATAGTTCCTCTTCCTAGCCATAACATGTCCCATAGGATGCTTCTAATCTTCTGCAAGACTGAGTGACAAGAAGTTAAGAGGAAGCAAGAATAGGAGCTCACTGAAACTTCTGTCCAGCAACCTGGGAAATGACAGAGCTATTACTGGACCTTTGAAAACAAGTGACCATAGGAAATCAAGGTTGGCAGGGATTTAACCCTTCATGACTCATATTGCTAACTTTTAAACTAAGCGTTTTAGCTTTTTAACCATGTTTGACATTTAATTAGCTGACAAAACCAAGAAGTTAAAGTACATCCTTGCTGTTCTTTTGAAATAAAGCTACAACAATTTGCTAAAAAAAAAATGTTTAGGAAAAAAAACCAAGCATGCATGTTAGAAGAAAGCTTGGTGACAGCCACTGAAAAGTCACTTGGGTTATTCCTTTTACCTTGTGATTTTTTTTTTATTAAATATCACACATTTATTTTATTCAACCACAACTCTACTGAGAGGCAGAATGGGTAAATAACTTCTTTTCCTAACTGCTGGTATTTTTAGTGGGGATGAATCAGGCAGTATCATGAAGTCAGATAGCACTCAGGTATACCCTGAGAGATATACACTGGCACACAAGGTATTCAGACAGTGCTTAAAAGACATATTTCCAATACCTACAGCTCTTAAGGTTGTTCTTACGCAAGGTGTTAGCATCGATCTGTGCCTAGAATACTGAGCTAGAAGTGAAATTTGTCTGGAAAAGCACCAGCTGGTAAGGCTTCGTTTCCCCTGACTAACATCAATATCCCCATACTTCAGGATCAATGCAGTAGCATAGGGAACACACTCCTCTTGACCTGACCAAGCATTTACACTGGTATTTAACATTAAGCATGTGAGCAGTCTGATCTGATTGTTAAGATAAGGCATGTTTTAAGTCAAATATGTGATTAACTATATCTATGAATTAAAGGCCAGAGTATGAATTCCTCTAAGTCTTCTGACTTTAGCTTGCCTCAAATCAGCTATGCATTTACTTTCTTTACTAAATAGGAAATAGGGTTGCCTTGCTACAATGATATGCCAATCATAACAACAACTTCAATGTTCCTTTCAGTTTCCTGTTTTGGTCATATAGAATTACTGCATATCAAAATTCGATGTCTGGTGTATTTAAAATTGAGACCTTTTCCCCAGCAAGAGTAGAACTGGAAAACAGCCGGTCAGCAGAGTAAAAAAATGGATATGGATACAGCACCAGTGGTGTGAAAAAAAAGAAAACAAAATAAGAAAGAGAAAACCACTACCAGTTATGAATTGGCCATCCTTTGAAATTAGTTTCAGAGAATTCAGTCAGTGTGAGCAGGGGTAGTAGACTTGAGCCATCAATAAACTTTAAAAGGGTGAAAAACCCCTCACGATAATTAATTAGCCATTAAATTCCTTTACAGGATATTTTTATAACACTTTGCTTCTCCACACTAATCCGAATTTCAGTGTGACTGTAAAAGTTTGGAAGCAATTAAGAGGTTTTTACTGAGATTTTGACACGACATAGTAGAAGCTTTATTCAGACCCCATTGTACAAAATAATCAATTTTGTGATAAATACAAATTACTTTTCTTATGAAAAATCATATTAACAGATTCTGAACTTAGACTGTTCTTTCCCTACATATCTTTTTCAGGTTAAACACACAGAGATATGCATACATGTGTTCTTTAATAAAATCCTGCACATGTGTTTACTCCATACAGTGCATCCAAGTGTTGCAGGTGTTTAATTTTTGTTTTTCATCTGGAGCATGAAAATAATGTCTGTCTAGTACCAGAGAGGACTCCTCTCCCTCTCGTTTGCAGCACAAGAAAGACGAAAAAAATTTGGACAACATACTTCTACTGGCAAGAGTATTGACACTACACTGTAAACTGAGATTGACATCTACAGCCAGGCATGCACACACATGTTCTCCTTTTCTTTCCGCTGCAGGACCAGTGCGTTACTTTTTCTCCCTTCCTTCAGAACTGTAGCTGCTGCTCATTCTCTCAGCCTTCAATCTGAGAATTGTGAGAAGGCAGCTCTTCTGAGAGAGATGCAGCTACCCATAGATGTACAGATTTCCCTTTCAGAAACAATACTCTGCAGCTCTTACATTTTAAACTTCTTTCCCAGTTGTGCATTCTCCAGATTTAATAAATTCTTCTGAAAAGGTACTTGGAGAGGAACTATGCCGATAAAGAAAAACTCTGCCTACTTAAGAGTCCTCCTTTAATACTGGCAGTATTATACAAAAGTTAATTACTGATAATTGCAGTGTGAGTGGCATTACACAATTTCAAACGTAAACGTAATCTCACAGCTCTCTTTCTTCAGTCACACCTTCCCTGTGATCTCTAATGAAACGCATCAGACTACACCGAAAACAATCCCAGTTCAAACAAATTGCACTGTATTACACATCCATAGGCAGTATTTTCTAGTGCATAACAGTCCTTTCCTCTTTTTCTGGACTGATCTGTTCTTTTCAGTTTATAGTTTCTTGGCAAACCCACCATCTACTGCTTATGTTAGGCATCTGATTGTCAGATTTGTACAAACTGAATATTCATGACTTGAAATTTAACCACTTCATGCCTAAAAATAAGGAAAATATACATCTTCATCTATTCCACGCCGTTTGAAACAGACCTGGTATTGTGGCTGCGCTACATGCCCAGCACGGGAGAGATTAGCTGGGTGGCCAAACACGTCTCATCGTTTTAAAGAGTAAAGTCCGATGAAATAGCACAATACTGAAAAATGCTCTTCCACGGATCCTCAGCACGATCCGGAGTCCTTGCCTGCAAATGCAACTAACTCTTCTTTGTCTGCGTCGTGCCGACCGTAGCACGGAGTGGCTTTTTAAGTAATCTTTTTTTCAGAAATTTCTCTGGATGCCAATTTCCCCTTTAGAAGATAAGGCAAACCAGGAAGGAAAGTGGGGAGAGAAGGGAGCGACGGGGCAAGGAGGCGAGATTTTGAGGAAAACCGGGGATAAGAGAGAACAACAGACTTACCTTTATAGGATAATTTGAGCCTTGGCACATTATTCTTCACATGCTGGCAGTTCACTCTTCCTGCTAGTAATACTCCCAAGGAAAGCAAGGCAATCCCCCTGAGCCAGCCCATGCTGCAGCAGCCACTGTAGGGTCCCTGCGAGCCGGAGCCGCAGCGCTCCCCGTCCTGCCGGGCGCCGCCGGGGAACTTCAGGCAACCTGGGGAGCGGAGGTAACAGGTGATGGGGGTGGGCTCCGCGCCCCGCCGCGCCCCACCGCACCCCGCGCCGCCGACAGCCGCTCCGACCCCCCGCCTCGCCGCCGCCGGGGCAACTTCAAGCCCCTCTCACGCACACGCCGCGGGCCGGAAAAGGAGGCAGCCCCCGGGCGCGAGTGGCGTGCGGGCGGGGGGGCGGCATGATGCGAGCGGCGGCGGGCGGCGGCGCGGACCGGGGGCAGGGGCCGGGGCCGGGCCGGGGCTGGCCGGCGCCCCAGTCCCCGCGCGGCGGGCGGGTCCCGGGCGGCAGGGGCGGGCGCGGCGCAGCGCGGCGGCAGCCCCCCTCTCCCGGCGCACATGGAGGCACGGGGGACACCGCTTCTCCCCACGCTCCCGAGAGCTGCTGACAATAAGAGCGCAGGGAAGCTCGACACCCCCCCACCCCCAACACACACAGACACACACACACTCACTCGCTCCCTCTTCCCCGGCTGTCACACCACACATTAAACAAAATAAAGAATAAAAGCAGAGAGGGGAAAAAACACATCGCAGCAGAGATCAGAGGACAGAACAGAAACCTCCGCCAAGCTTGGGAAAGCTATAAATTTCACCAGCTATTTGATGTCATTGTCCTTCTTGGGCTTGAGGTTGTTTGGTTGGTGGGGGGGGGGGGGTGTGGGGTTGTTTGCTTTCTTTTCTTTGGGTTATTTTGTTTGTTTGTTTGTTTTCTATTTTGCAGTTCTAATTAAAAGATGTACGTCCCCTTTTAAAAACAACAACAGCACAACACAATCCACAATGTTGCTACCCACATAAATAACATCTCCTGCCCTTAACGTAATTCTCTTTGGCTTGCTCCCAGTTAAAAACGAGTAACAAAGTCTTCCATCAGCATAACTTTACCACTGAAGCTTTTAAAGCCTTGTTAGGGAAGGTTGTTCTAACCCTTCCACCCTCCCCACCTCCTGCACTACTCCAGTTCAGCAACAGAAATTCCTAGTAAAGCCCACTTCAACATCAGCTCAAGACATGTACAGGTCTAGAGGGGCTTATAAATTACACTGGAGTATTCTCTGAAGTGTTCTTACAAGTTAAAAACGTTTCAAACCTTCCAATTTCAAGGACTGAATGGTCATTATAACCTTATATTTTTAAGTAGCATAACTAGATCATGATTTTTGTTTGTTTGTTTAAACAAAAGGGCACATAAAATCCCTGGACGTCTTCTGACAGTTAAGGAGCTGTAAATACAAACATGTAAGAAAACTTAAGTTCTCCCCTCCCACACGCCTGAACAACTACCTTCTAGCGAGGGATGGTTTATTAAATTTTCTATGCTGTGCTGAATATCAGTCTTGTAGAGATATGTACCTGGTATTACATACCTAATGCAATATTGACAGAAATCAACCCCTAAACACCCTGGCATCACTGGAATCAACCCCTATACACACTGACATCGTCAAAGAAGTCTAATGACCACTCTTTATTTTGTTCTATACTTTTCTAGAAAGAAAATGCCTGTGGGTGCTTTATGGTGACAGAATCTATGGTATTTCAGTGAGATCTCTTCCCTCTTTTTAACCATTATTTACTGTGCATTAAAAAACAGTTATCTAGTCTCACTGATACAGACCATACCACACTGAATTTTACTGAACACAGCATCTCTTTTCTATCTTCAGACCTAGCTACTGAACCAGCATCTAGGAAACAGTCTTAACTTTGAAACTGAAGTTCACAGTTGAAAATGTGGGTGTCAGTATGGTTCTAATTAAAATGTAAAGACTCGTGCAGAACAACGCTTGATGCTGTAGTAAAGCAAGGACTACATTTCTGTCATTGCTGCTTTCATTGCTTAATATTCACACACCAGTGGAAAAGAAGAGGCTTTCCCTCTCTCTTCTTTAACAAATTCTTCTGCTTCCTGGGCTTTATTCATTAATCCTGTGACATTGTATCTGCCAAATCCAGCACTTCTATTGATCAGCAGCATTGTTAAGAAAATTAAATGAAAAAAAAAAATGTTGATTTTGCTCATTCCCACACTTGTTATCCTGAGCATTTTCATGCTCCAGGGCAGTGGATTAGAGCCCCAAAATGACAAGAGACGCCTGTCTGTTTTCCATGGATTACTCACTACAGACATTCACTCTGCAGAGGAATTCGTGTCACTTTGAGATTATTTGGAGAACTGGCCTAATGAATTATCCTTTTGTGTTGAGCAAACAATTAGAAACAAACCACAAAAGATCCCACATATTCAGGACTTCATAAAGCACATCATTTTACAATGTTGTTACACTCAATTTACTTCTGCTTGCATAAAGAAAGTACAACTCCTTTGTTGTTGTTTTTTTTTTCTTACAAGGAAAAGAGTATAAGGCTAACAATCTGTCTTTCTCATACAGAATGAATGTGTAACACTCCAAACTATTCCATAGCAACCAAATAAGCAAATCATGGTCCCCAGTAAATATATATTTTATGCCCAGAAAACACAGTGTGTAGTAACTTATCTAAGATTGCATCTGAGAGAGAAAACACAACATCATTTTAGGAGAGATGAGAGACACTTCTTGCATCCTTCATGTGAGTGACCACTCACGTTTTGCCTTCTGCTGTGGGATATGCCAGTCTAAAGACACAGAGAAGGGTAATAACTGATCCTGTGGGTTGTACTTCTGCTATTTAGCTCTAAGTAGTGCTAATCAGCTACCCAGGCTGGCATATGCTACACTCCCTTATAAGGAGAAGAGCAATGGCAGCACTTCAGTGGTTCCTGAAGAGGCTTTATATCTCAAAGGCACCCATTGCCGTATGTTGCTTCTGCCCAGGCAAAACTGGGTTCTACTTGAAAGGCATGATTTGGCCAATGCCAAGAAATGTCAAGTGCCAGAAATGTCAATTCTGGGAATTCAGGGTGGACAACAGCTCACTTTCAAACGACAATCTATTCACCTTTTTTCCTTTGGTCTTTTGACAGTAATCCAGCTGCTGAGCTGAGAGAGAAGGGAGAAGTAAAATCCAAACTTGCCCCAGTTCTTTGTATAACACCCTTCTTCCCTGAAGAAAAGACCACAATTATTAGCTTAATAAATTACTCCACTAGTTGGAAAGGAATAACAATTATTCTGCATCATCTTCCGTATTTGTTGCAGATTTTACTTCTATTTTCTGTAGTGGCATTTATATGACATTCTGTATAAGTGTTTTATGTCTCAAAATGCAGATAGGCACTTGAGGGCTCTGTTATACATTTCTGGTCTCATGCCATGTTGCTCTGCGATTTGCAGTTTTTTATACCTCTTTTCAATATGCAAAGCAACTTCACATTGACAGATCCTACAAAAAGTCATATTTTATTGTGTCTGGACTTTTACTTTTGGCCATTCATCCAGAATTACTCTTTCAATTGCTTACAAGTTTTCATCATTTGATGCTTCTCATTACTCAGAAATAGTATTACTCAGCTCATGATTACTTAAAACCTTCTTGCTGCTTCTGTGATTTTTATACTTGGAAGTTCTTGAAAGCTTAACTGCTCAAAGAAAGTCTTTAGTGTGCTTTAAAATTGTACTTATGCTTTGAGAATTGTTTCCTTTGTTTTAGATGAGTCATTACTGACTTACACTAATCTTCTTAGAATCACACAGGACCTCGCATAATCCATTTTTGATATGCAGTACTAATCTAATCATTTTGGAGAGTAAAATTTCTTGGGTTGAGTGTGCAATTTCTGGTTAAAAACAGAGAAAAAAGAAAACCTCTCAATCTGTATCTGCTAAAAGCCTCCCTAGAGAACACACTTCTGGAGGAAATGTGAAATCTTAACTTGAATCACTCCCTGCTATTTTCTTCTGTAGCAGGTGAGTTGTTTGATAAGCAGCCTATTTACTATTCTGCAAAGAGTCCCTTTGAAATTGCTCCAGTTATATACATAACAATACTTGTAACATGGTTTAGAATAACTGGATAATTATTGGCCCAAAAAGAGGCTCAGTCTAGAGGTCAGTTATTAGCATATTTGTTATGTGACATGTTACAACAGAGGATACAGTTTCACAACATGCACACTTAGAAAGCAAAACCCCATTTCAGAATATCCAGACATCATATACTACATTTTGCTCTAATGTCATAGACTGCCACCCTTTCATTTGGGATGGCACAAACATTTTATGGGGACATACTGGAAACACAGTGAAAAAGAATTGTTGGTTTTCCCACAGATATGGTGCATGCACTAGCTAATGGAGTACAAAGAATTGTAAACTGGCATTAGGGAAAAGCAGCCATGCAAAGGAAATTTGGATGTTTGCCTCTCTTCTGAAGGCGATATATCATGATGCTCTATCTGTAGATTCAAATCCTTTGCTTGCATCAGACAGGAATCTAAACACAGAATATGTCTAAGCATAGACCTTAATGCTGACACACTTTTGTTTTTTTTTTAATTGAAGAGAGAGAAAAAAAAAAGCCTACAAAAGAAGAAGAATGCTTCTGATATCCAGACCTGCTAAACTGGATATCAGGTAGTCTTTTACAGTGTTGATGATTATCACATTAGCTCAAGAGGTTATAAATAGCTGCTTCCACTTGGATTTTATCCTGTTTAAAATTTTGTGGAGTGGCACATTTGAAGTTCTGAAGCAAATTTGCAGTGCAAATTTACTTAAAAATGCATCAGTAAAAAGGGAGTCAAAGGTGTAGAGTTTAACATTGTATCAAAATGGAGTTGCCAAAACCACTGGCTTGCATCTAGATCTGGAAATATTCTTGCTGTTGGAAGTCTAGACATGCTTTTCCCCAATGTTCCCTTGGGCTAATGCTGCATTTAGTAGCCTTATTCAGATCTCCTGAATCTACATAAATCTGTAACATTTCTTATTATTGCATGTGATCAGGTTGCTAACCATGCTAGTTGGTATCTGCATTCTCTCAGCAACACTGAATCCCACCATCTTGTCACAATCAACCTTTCCTTCATTTCTCAAGGCTAATGAGACTGTAGTGTATGTGATGCTTGTACATTTGGCAGCATAATAGGATCTGTATCAGTATGATGTGTTTTATTCACAATGCTTTCAGGTCTATTAAACACCTCATCAAATTCTTCAAAAATACTCTTTGCATCCTGTTCTGTAGACAGGTTATATGCCTGTCTGAACCACAGCATTTTCAGAGTACTCTTCAAACCTAAACAAACCTTTTTGATTTTTGTGACCTCTGCTGCCTGGTGTTCATCTCACAGGAAAATGTATGACAGTGCATAGACATAGTAAGAAACCCACCCTAATATCTCACTTCTAGGCATGTGGTATTAATAAGAGTTACAAAAAACTTATATTCCCCAACTCCTGGTATGGGTCAGTAGCTTCTGTTTTGAATGGATTAGCTCTGAGGTACTCAGCTAAATTGAAGAAAACTTCCAAGTCTATTAATTTTGCGGTATAGAGACTTGTGTCATAGAATCATAGAATCAGCCGGGTTGAAGAGACCTCCAACATCATCCAGTCCAAGCTATCACCAAGCCCTGTCCAATCAACTAGACCATGGCACTAAGTGCCTCATCCAGTCTTTTTCTGAATCCCTCCAGGGATGGCGACTCCACCACCTCCCTGGGCAGGCCACTCCAATGGCAAATCACTCTCTCTGTCAAGAACTTCTTCCTAAGGTCCAGCCTATACCTCCCCTGGCATGACTTGAGACTGTGTCCCCTTGTTCTGTTGCTGGTTGTCTGAGAGAAGAGGCCACCCCCCACCTGGCTACAGCCTGCCTTCAGGTAGTTGCAGACACCAGTGAGGTCACCCCTGAGCCTCCTCTTCTCCAGGCTAAACAACCCCAGCTCCCTCAGCCTCTCCTCATAGGGTTTGTCTTCCAGGCCCCTCACCAGCTTTGTCACCCTTCTCTGGACATGTTCCAGCACCTCAACATCTCTCTTGAATTGAGGGGCCCAGAACTGGACACAGCACTCAAGGTGTGGCCTGACCAGTGTTGAGTACAGGGGAAGAATAACCTCCCCTGTCCTACTGGCCACACTGTTCCTGATGCAGGCCAGGATGCCATTGGCTCTCTTGGCCACCTGAGCACACTGCTGGCTCATCTTCAGCTACTATCTACCAGTACCCCCAGGTCACTTTCTTCTGTCTGCTCTCCATGTTGTTCTCTGATTGCTTATATTTACTGGCTCTTGGGCCTTCACTGAAGCAATATTGGTGAGGTCATGTGGTTTTTGCTGTTTGGGTGGTTTTGGTTGTTTTTTTTTTTGTGTGTTTGTTTGTTTGTTGTGGTTTTTTTTTTAACAGGAGATAAGGGAAATGCAAAAGAATATTTGGTGTTCTAATTCTTCAGAGAAAAGACAATTTGCAAAAAATCATTATAAAGGGGAAAACAAAGCAATAGAAGCCATGAAATGTTTGACTCCTTAAATCCTGTTCCAGGCCTGATGTGTTGGATTTAATTGAGGGAAGTCTAACCAAGCTGGAAGGTTTCACCCCAAATGACTAGTTGCAGAACAATTTGCTTCTATAAGTCAACAGATTTAAGGTTGATGGATCTCTGTAGTGATAGATAATAAGCTAGCCCTGTCCTTTTCCTCACTGCTGGCTGAAGAGTCATCTTGCAAGGTGCATTATACATAAATGCATTACAGATTCAGTTACTTTGGCATTCAAATCTAATTTCAGCTTTTAACACCCATATTTCTTTCATAATTGGAACAACTTAAGATACATATTTCCTGCATGAAACAAAAGAAACTGCAATGACTCAGAAAATAAGACATAGATCAATATCAAAACATAATCTTGAAGATTTTGTATTTGAAAGGAAAGTCCCCTTACATTACAATTTGCATCTTTAGATCCCTGTATACCTTTCAAGGTCTGATCATAAGGCATTTGCTCAGGGTCACACACTTAAGACTTTAGCACAACAAGAAACTGATCTTGTGTTTCTCATGTAGTATGCCAACAGTCACATCCTTACTTCTTCATTTGTCATAGTATGCAAGTGATTCCTGTCTGTCCTAAAAGTCTCTTCTTATCAGACTGTATATAGAAAACCCCCAGCTCTATTGTATCTGGGATCCATCACAGCCAACCTTTTGGTCCTATGTAACTTTGCTTAGTAACCTTTACTGCCAGCTGTCAAAGACTTGAAAGACACAAAACTATCTTGTATGCCACCCATTCATCACAGGCTTTTAAATTATCCAGGTGAATTGCAACAGACCACAAACTGAATGTATATACAGCATCTGCTGCAATAAGTTTTTTTCTGTTCTGGACTTTCCTTTTTCTCTAGTTTTGTTTTTATCTTCTGCTGAGTGCTTCATTAGTATATGACAAAGATATAAGACCAACGAAACTTCAACCACTGGCTGTCATTTTCATACATCTGCCCTATTGGACTTTCTAGACTAGAAAACTTTTAATAAGGGCTCTTTTCTTGGTTTGTTTGTTATTTTCCTGAACAAGTTTCAAGCCTGATTCTGTTGAACAATGTGTGGGTGCAAATTTTCTTTGGAAGATCAAACAATATCAAACAAAACGTAGGAGCTGAAAAGTCAGTTTCTGACTTCTGATGCCAAAACATCTATTTAATCACTATTTGTGTAGTCTGTGGAAATGGAATGGTAGGTAAACTGTGATACTTAGGAAAACTTGGTTAAATTCTGAATAATTTGACCTCTGCAAATGCTTTTAGAGTCAGCAATACAGAGAAGTGTGTGCTGGTAGAGGGGAATTCAAAGAAAAATAATTTAGAAGAACTCTCTCTTTTCCTTTTTGAATCCCCAGTGAATATGGATTTCAACAGGGGAGGAGAACTTTATCCCTCCTTTGGACTGGATTTGTAAGTACTTCAGAAGAGCTTTTCATAACATTATTTTTCTATTTGTTTCTCTGACATCAGAGATTATGGTATTTCAGGAAGGTAAATACAGACAAAGAAAAGAAAGGTTCCTTCTGTCTCCTGAAGTGCTGAAATCCAAAACAGTTAAGACAGAGCTGAACCAGTCACATAAATCTTGTTTGTGGAAATTCAAACATAGGTTGAACACACACATACCATTCTCCTTAAAAATCATAGATCATAGAATGGTTTAGGTTGGAAAGGACCTCAAAGATTCCAACCCCCTGCCATAGGCAAGGACATCTCTCACTAGAACAGGTCACTTGAGGCCTCATCCAGCCTGGCCTTGAACACCTCTAGGCAGGGAGCAGCCACGCAACCTGTTCCAGTGTCTCACCACCCTCACTGTAAAGAACCTTTTCCTAACATCTAGTTTGAATCTCCCTTCTTCCAGTTTAAGCCCATTACCCCTCATCCTATCATTACAAGACCTTGTCAATAGTCCCTCCCCAGCCTTCCTGTAGGCCCCCTTCAAATACTGGAAGGCTACTACAAGGTCTCCTTGAAGCCTTCTCTTCTCCAGGCTGAAGAGCCCCAGCTCTTGTAGCCTGTCCTCATAGCAGAGGTGCTCCATCACTCTGATCATCTTCGTGACTGTCCTCTGGACTCGCTCCAACAGTTCAATGTCCTTCTTGTGTTGGGGGCTCCAGAACTGTATGCAGTACTCCAGGTGAGATCTCACAAGAGCAGTGTAAAGGGGAATCCCCTCCCTTACCCTGCTGGCCACACTTCTCCTGATGCAGCCCAGAACACAGTTGCTCTCTGGGCTGCACATGCACACTGCTGGTTCATGTTGAGCCTTTCATCAACCCAGACCTTCAGGTCCTTTTCCTCAGGGCTGCTCTCCAGCCATTAACCACCCAGCCTGTATCTATGCTTGGGATTGTGCTGACCCAGGTGCAGGACCTTACGCTTGGCCTTGTTGAATTTAATGAGGTTGGCCTGGGCCCACCTCTCCAGCCTGTCCAGGTCCCTCTGAATGGCATCCCTGCCCTCTAGCAAGTTGACTGTGCCACACAGCTTGGTGTCATCTGCAGACTTGCTGAGGGTGCACTCATTTCCTCTGTCCATATTTCACTGAGAAAGATGCTACACAGCACTGCTCCCAGAACTGACCCCTGAGGGATGCCACTTGGCACTGGTCTCCAGGTGGGCTCTGTGCCATTGATCACCACTCTCTGTGTAAGACCATCCAGCCAATTCCTTATCCATCAGTGCTCCACCCATCAAGTCTGTGTTTCTCAAGTTTGGTGTCCAGGATGTCATGTGAGACAGAGTCAAATGCCTTATTTAGGTCCAGGTAGATGTTGTCTGTTGCCCCTCCCTTGTCTGTTGGTGTTGTGACTTCATCATCAAAAGCCACTAAATTTGTCAGGCATGATATATATGACTGAAATAACTGAAAACATATTTTGTTTGTTTCTCAGGGATCCTAGAAATACTTTAAATACTTTGCTACTTTGACATTTGTATGTGCATACAGAGAGCAGAAGTACAAAGATCATCAAGTAGTAAAACACAGATCCCTGATCTACAGCGATATTTTTTACACTAGTACTTAGGCACCTGAGCCTGACCACTTGCAGTTCACCTTCCTTCTTTTCTCTCCTAAGAGAACATGAAGTGACAGAGCTCCTTGGATTGAAGACTAACAGCTGGGGTAAAGGTGGTAAAAGTGGACAGGAAACACGGGCAGATGTGGGGAGGAGCACTGCCTTGTGGCATTTGAACACCCTGTTGGAGATCATGCGATTAACAGCGATCTGCTGACACTGTGAAACATTTTTCTGCCCTCCCTGTTCCCCATGCCTGAGAAGAAAAAAAAAAAAGATGCTGGTACTACATAAATATTTCCCATGATAACAGAAAACTGCAATTCTGGACAAGAATTAGCTACATAGCGACACTTTAGTGACTTATGATCAGACTAGGCAGAAAAAAAACCCATATACTAGTAAGCTAGGTATTCTTTACATGCAAAATAATGTAATTAAAGCATATTTTATGTTAGAGCAAAATAGTCAGGGTGAAAGACTGGACTCATACATGCACAGTATTTATCTATCTGTACACATACAAAACATTTTATATGGGCAGTGTAACATAGAATTGGCATAATTAGCCATCTTAACATTCCTTGGCATTTCACAATTCCTTACAGATGGATTCCTTTCTCCTTTCTGTTTAAAAATTATATGTACTGGTTTCATAAATCTCTCAGCCACATTCCAGAGTATTTCTTAAATCTTTACACCGCAGTCTTCCAAACTGTAAATATAAGTCCATGAAGGTCAGCTTTCTTCTTCCTTTTGTTTTTGTTTTGGTTTGGTTTTTGTTTGGTTGGTTTGATTTTTTTTTGTTGTTGCGTTGGGGTTTTATTTGTTTGTTTATTTGTTTCATGTTTGTCTTTACCTTCAAGTGAAACAGAAGCAGAATATGTTCATAAAGACCAAAATTCCATTGTTTGTACTGATCAGCACAGACTAGTCAGTGAGAGGGAAAAAACGAGGCATCTGTTGAATACAGCAGGTTGTTGTATGAAGCTACTTGTCATTTGCTTTAAGCAGCTGAAACTTCACTTTCCTACTCTCCACCCCACCACAGGACAAAGTTATGGAAATGAAGGTGACTTCATAAAGGTGACTTTAAATGAAATTACAAAAGCTGATGCACATAAACTTAATCTTTGCCCTTTTGAAGCATTGTTCCCCCTCAGACTTAAGTGATGTTGCTAAAAGCAGGAAACAGTGTGATAAAGTCTAGAATTAGTGTCCTTAAAGGGTTTATTATGATGGTAAACCCAACTGTTAGGAGAGCTTCCTTGTATCCAAAAGGTCTCTATTGTACTTCAGCAAAAGGCAGTTTCACGATGTGAAAATTGGAAGAAGAGTTAAAAATTAGCACCTCAGCCTTGCTCTCCGTTTTTCTCCTGATGTGTTGAATGATACATGATGTCGAATGATGTGCAGTAATTCCCCTTTCTCTCTTTTGAACACAATAAATGGGTTCTATTTCTGAGAAAACTTATTTAAGCCAAAATTTACTCCCAGTAACCCTGATGTCAAACCCAAGGAACAACAGTGCAAATGCAATTCCTCTGAATTCGCGCTGATGTAATGGAAAACAGAATGTGGTGTTTGAAGAAGCAGCTGTCACCTTCTGGAAAACTTTATGAAACATCTTACTTGGAAACAAGCATTCTTCTGTGCAATGATTTCCCCTCAACTACTTGTCTCTCTTTCCTTCCTCCTGAAGACAGTGCTTTTAAACAGAATCACTGTTGTTTCTTAAGAATTTATCTGCTTCTGCTCTTACTCCCCACCTGACATCATAATCCTCTGTTTGTGATATAGTAATCATCTTTACAATGACCAATTGTGATACTACGAACTGGGCTTAAAATCTGATCTGAAAAGTACATTTTACTCTGATATCTTACATAATGTCATATCAACTTTCAGCTCAAGAGATAATAATTTCAACCAAGTGACATCAATTAAATTTTCATACATTTGATACAACTCTCTAGAGATGATTCCCTCCGGAGTGTACAGTTTTATGATTTGACCTTTGAAAATATTTCCACTGTCTAGCCAGTGCTTGGCTATGCAATCCTAATGATTTTGCTGAAGTAGAAAAGCACTATTTGTACAATTCAGTCCAGCCTCCCATAAAAGTTTAAAGTTGCAACAAGTGGAAGTTAAAAAAAAAAAAAAGGAAAACCAAATGTAAATATATTTCTCATGAATTGTTCAATGAGTTTCAGATACCATAATGTGTTATGAGAATAACCTGAAAAGCAACAGCCTACTTGACAAGTGCTGAGTGAGTACCTTTCTAAAGTTTTCAGTCTTACATTTGAGGATACAGTTTCATCCTGTATTTTTGCTCTGAAATTCAGTAGTTTCTCTGTTCATCCTACCATCCTTGGCAGCTTTAACTGGAGTTATTCATAGGTTTCAAATTATGCACACACTTTGCTGGATCTGTGCCCATGTGTGTTGAATTTTTTTTTTATGAGCAGGATAGCCAGCAGAATCCAGAATCAAGGAGAATCAATTTTTGTTCTTTAGCATACTATGAAATTTAAGGAAGGACCTCTGAGAAAAATTGAGATCTTGGGAAGCAGGTTATCAGATGCTATGTAGCCCAGATCTTCTCTTCTTAACAGCTAAAAACACTCGAAAAACAGCAGACTGTGCCTAAACTTAAGCCTGATGACTAACTCAGCCAGATAGAGGATCAAGATTTCTAGAGTCTTAAAGTTTCTTGTTTAAGTAAACCACTACACAGTGATTTGAGCTATAAATTATTTTAAACAAATATTATAGAGTGGGATTTTTTAATGGCTAGAATTCAAGATGTTTCCTTCGTGTAGGAGTCATCTCCTGAATGTAAATCACTTTTTGAATGTGATGATTACATTAAGAACATGAGAAGTGTCTCAACAAAGTTAAGATCATCATGAGGGAGGTTTTCCTCCCTCTTTACTCTGCCCTAGTGAGATCTCATTTGGAATATTTGGTCCAGTTCTGAGCTCCCCAGTTCAAGAGGGTCAGAGACCTACTTGAGTCCAATTGAGGGCTACAAAGATGATTATGAGGAAAGGCTGAGAGACCTGGGACTTTTTAGGCTGGAAAGGACTGACAGGGGATCTAATAAGTGTTTATTAATAGATGAGGGATGGGTGGCAAGAAGGAAGGGACAGCCTCTGCTCACTTGCACCCTGTGATAGGACAAGGGGCAGTGGCTGTAAACTACAGCATAGGAAGTTCCACCTCAACACGAGGAAGAACTTCTTTACTGTAAGGGTCACAGAGCACTGGAATGGGCTCTGCAGAAAGGCTGTTGAGTCTCCTTCTCTGGAGAATTTCAAGACCTGCCTGGATGCATTCCTGTGGGACCTGCATTCGATTATATGGTCCTGCTCTGGCAGGACAGTTGGACTCTAAGATTGAAGATCGGCAGAGGTCTCCTCAAACCCCTACACTGAACTATCCGCCTGATGTGTCGCCTCTGCCCACCAAGACAGCAGATGCCCAGGGGCTGTGGTGGAAAGACCCCCTGGAATGTGCAGCAAAGATAAGATCATCGTAAACGACCTGCCTGCTGTGTCAGCTCTGCTCACCGAGATAGCACATCTGGCAGTCACATATGCATTGTAATGTAGATGAGCCCGATGGAGCTACAATGAATGAACCAAGAACAGTGTAAAAGCCCTGAGCTGTACTGAGGGAAACATCACCGAGGACATTTCAGGGTGGAAGCAGCAGCCCAGGACCAAAGAAGGATTATGGAGTGATAAGTACTTCTCCTGCTCTCTCTTTCTCCCTTCTCTCTCTCCCTCTCTCTCCCTTTTCTCTCTCTCCCTCTTTTTTTCCTTTTCCTTTTCTCTTTCTTTCTTTCTTTCTTTCTTTCTTTCTTTCTTTCTTTCTTTCTTTCTTTCTTTCTTTCTTTCTTTCTTTCTTTCTTTCTTTCTTTCTTTCTTTCTTTCTTTCTTTCTTTCTTTCTTTCTTTCTTTCTTTCTTTCTTCCTTCCTTCCTTCCCTCCTTCCTTCCTTCCTTCCTTCCTTCCTTTCTTCCTTTCTCTCTCTCTCTCTCTCTTTCTTTCTCTCTTTCTCTCTTTCTTTATTTTTTTTACTCCATTTTCTCTTTCTTTAATAAATAGTCTCTTCTTGATATATGACCTTCTTTGTGTCTTAATTTCACTCATGGTCATATTCAAAAAAGAGCCAAGCCTCCTCCCTAACTTCCAGACCAAGACAATTCTTTAATAGATATTTCTAAGGAAATTACTTCCTCAACTGAAATATTTGGCTTTTTGAAATATATTTCATGTACAAACCAACAGGTGGAAGAAATGAACTAGTATTTTGTGAATATTCTTTGCAATTACTACATTAATGTAATTATTTCCCATTAAGGAACTCAGAAGTTCCCACACTTCCAGAAGCCTTGTTTTCCTAAGTCAAGAAGACTCTTGCTGGTAAAGGAATTATTTTCCTCTTGGTTAAATGTCCTGCTATGGTAAAATGTTCCATCTGGTGTGTTGAGCTGCAGAGCCGTAAAAGCCAATTTCTCTCTGCTGTCGTCTCCTGGAAGGCCATGTGCACGCAAGATGAATCTCTTACACCATAAGATGGATCTCTGATGACATGAATTAGTACATAGCATGTGTTGCTTTGGAAAACTTTGTTTAATATTGAACACTGGTTGATGATACTCTCCAGTGATATCCCATTACGAAACTGATTATAAAAAGACCGCAACCACATTCTGGATAAAGTTGTTATCCATTCTGCTTGCCACACCAATGCCTTGCCGTGGAAAACCATCCTAGATTTATTGACCACAAATTATTCTCTATGTGAAATAAATTAGTCGGAGGAAGAAGCGTATCTTTATGGCTTTCAGCACATCTCCTGTGGAAACATCATGAAATATGCAAAACCTATTTCAAGAATCTTTTCCGATGTTTTGTATATGCAACAGCCGCTCTCTCAAAAGCTGTATTTCTTCACTGATCACGTTTTCAAGACTCCTGAAACCAAGCTTTCAAAGTACAGTTTGATAGAGACTAATCACTTGCTTGTTTATGTGCTTTTTTTTTTTTTTTTAACATGCTATGTAGTTCAGTTCCTGGAAAGGATAAGTTTGAGATGGTTACTGTTGTTATGGCATGAAATTGATCTGGGCTCCAGCCAAACCCAAGTCTCATTCTCGTTTTAGATAGATACGTTCACATGAAAATGAAGACCTTTCTAATGAAATGTGCTGGGGGATTATATTACAAGTGGCAGGACACATTACCTTATTTATCTAGTTGTGCTTGCATGACTTGCTAGGCCAGCAGTTATGACAAACGTTCTGTGCACAACCCACTCTATAGACTATTTCCATTAAAAGCAACATGATTGAGTGCACTGCTTTGCTCATAGTTAAGATATGCTTCAATGTTTATATCAACCCAATTAAATCCTGTTGTTTTAAAGCAATAAAAAGGGTTCCATAATTGCCACATGTTCTTTACCATCTTCAGATCTGGAGACTAGGAAATAGTTTGCAAGATTCCTGACCATACTGTATCATCCTCACACATTTGACCTTAATTTTTTTCTTGTATGATAAAACATTCTAGAACTTTTTGTGTGTGTTACTATAGTTCTTCCTTATCTTTTTCTACCACTTTACATAAAGATACCTGAAATGATATTATTATTGTGACTATTGTAATTTTAAGAATTCTTCTTGTTTATACATTATCATGGTTGTACCTGGCATGTTGCAGGCAAAAATCAATGAGCAACTAAGTTAAAACACTGTGGTTGCACACAATCACATCATTAACATACTCTTACTGGCAGCTGAAAAATGTGTTACACAGCTCCCTTTGACACATCTGTTCTTGTGCAATATGTCCCATCATCTTCATAAGTGTATTAATTCTGAGTGCTTCCATCTGAACCAAATTAAAAGAGCCTATACTTCAAATAATGATGTCCTGAAAAATATCTTTCAGTGAATGTTTTATATGGAGGCAAGTAAATTTAGCTACCACTCTGAAAACCTCTTGGGAAGTATTATTTGTGGGCTTAAAGTTGGGGAATTAAGCTATTTGAAATTTTGTCATATTTGGTCTCTGTAAGCAGACAAGGAAAGGTCTTCTTTTCAATATCTGAAATTACAGGGAACATTTTTCTCTGTGGACTTTGGATATCTTCTGTGGAACCTTCATTCATGTAAGCTAGCATATAAAAGTCTAATTTGAGGTAAAAGCAAGACAGGAGAGGGTTTAGGGCGTGGAGTTACCTGCAAGGCCATTGAGAGTATTTGTTTATGCTAAATGGGCTGTGGCAAGCTCCTCTGAGTGTTAGGCTTTAATTGCGCTGTTATTGCCTGCCTAGAAACAGCTCTGGATGTATGGACATTGTCTGGAGATCAGAACAGGTAGCTTAGCACTTGAATAGTTAGGTGGTTTTCTCTTTCTCTTTCTTTCTTTCCTTCCTTCCTTCCTTCCTTCCTTCCTTCCTTCCTTCCTTCCTTCCTTCCTTCCTTCCTTCCTTCCTTCCTTCCTTCCTTCCTTCCTTCCTTTCTTTCTTTCTTTTCTTTCTTTCTTTCTTTCTTTCTTTCTTTCTTTCTTTCTTTCTTTCTTTCTTTCTTTCTTTCTTTCTTTCTTTCTTTCTTTCTTTCTTTCTTTCTTTCTTTCTTTCTTTCTTTCTTTCTTTCTTTCTTTCTTTTCTTTCTTCCTTCCTTCCTTCCTTCCTTCCTTCCTTCCTTCCTTCCTTCCTTCCTTCCTTCCTTCCTTCCTTCCTTCCTTCCTTCCTTCCTTCCTTCCTTCCTTCCTTCCTTCCTTCCCTCCCTCCCTCCCTCCCTCCCTCCCTCCCTCCCTCCCTCCCTCCCTCCCTCCCTCTTTCTTTTTGTCTTTCTGAAATATAGAAATGTCATCAGGCTGTGGGGTTAAGGCTTAGGATATAGAGTTGGAATATAAGAATGTGTACCTGAATTGTTATGTGCCATCCAACTACGCGAACATAGCCTATCATTGGTGCATGGTTAAAATATGTGAGCCCACATCTTTGTCACCAAAGCAAAAAGCACCTGTGGGAATGGTTCTAGTCCTTGCATTGCATACTAGCTCCTTTCCCTGCTTAAGCCTTACTCTTCTCAATGCAGCTCACCACAGCAGCAATTTGCCTAGCACAAAGGATTCTAGTTGGAAATCACAGCAGGCAGGAGGGAAAAAACAGAGGAAGGATTTGATAAAAAAAAACAAACCAAGATCTAGTTCTTTGAGTTCAGAGGCTGGTTATGTGACAGGAATTAAAGGAATTAAAACTCTTCCTAGAGAATGTTATAATTAATAAAGGCATTAATATTTGAGCTGATATTTGTACTATATCTTGTGCATTGTCTGAGACAAAAAAGTTTGGAAAAGTCAAATGATGGGAAAAAGAGAGATACAGGATGAAGAAACTCCTCTGAAACACTATCTAAAGGGTGGGAGTCAAGACGATGGGACCAGTCTCTTTTCAGTGATAGGGCCCCTCAATTCAAGAGAGATGTTGAGGTGCTGGAACGTGTCCAGAGAATGGCAACAAGGCTGGTGAAGGGCCTGGAACACAAACCCTATGAGGAGAGGCTGAGGGAGCTGAGTTTGTTTAGCCTAGAGAATAGGAAGCTCAAGGGAGACTTCATTGCTACCTACAACTACCTGAAGGGAGGTTGTAGCCAGGTGGGGGTTGGTCTCTTCTCTCAGACAACCAGCAACAGAACAAGGGAACACAGTCTCAAGTTGTGCTGGGAGAAGTACAGGCTGGATGTTAGGAAGAAGTTCTTCACAGAGAGAGTGATTTGACATTGGAATGGGCTGCCAGGGAGGTGGTGGAGTCACCGTCCCTGGAGGAGTTCAAGAGAAGCCTGGATGAGGCACTTAGTGCCATGGTCTAGTTGACTGGACAGGGCTAGGGCTGGGTGCTAGGTTGGGCTGGATGATCTTGGAGATCTCTTCCAACCCGGTTGATTCTATGATTCTGTGAAGAGGCAGCAGACTCAAACTAGAACACAGAAAGTTCCTTCTAAGCATAAGGAAAAAATATTCACTCTGAGGGTGATGCAGCACTGGGGCAGCCTGCCCAGAGATGTTGTAGATTCTCCTTCTCTGGAGACTTTCAAAACCCATCTGGATGTGTTCCTGTTTAGCCTGATGTAGGCATATCTGCATTAGTAAGGACGTTGTACTAGATGATCCTTAGATGTCCTTTCCAACCTTTACCATTCTAATATTCTGTGATAAGTTTTTATTAGCTGCTGTGTTATTTCTGGAAGAACTTATATTCATGGGCTATATTGGGCTGCAAACTCTGCTTCTGTCCCTGCCTAGTGGCCAGCTTTAGCCAGCAAAGACTTGAAAAGAAGTTTCTACAATCACATAAGAGTAAATGGAGGGTGGCTTTGAACTCATTTGCTTGCATGAGATAAACAAATTTAAAAGATACACTTAATGGCATACTTATGCACAAGTGGAAGAGTTGGCTGAAATCCACTTCAGACTTTGAATTTTACCATCACAACTCGTATCAGATAAAAGCCGTTTCCAGAAACCAGAAAACTCTGTTAGGAGGAATAGCAGGTTCTGCCTCATTCATAGCAGTTGTGAGTTAGTGGAAATGGTGCAATTAAAGTTCAGCAATTTATGTAAGGAGGGTAGGAGAGCCCTGCAGAGGGACCCTGACAGCCTGGATGGGTGGGCAGAGGCCAATGGGATGAGATTTAACAAGGACAAGTGCAGGGTTGTACACTTTGGTCACAACAACACCAAGCAGCACTACAGGCTGGGGACTGAGTGGCTGGAGAGAAGCCAGGAAGAAAAGGACCTGGGGGTACTGGTAGATAGTAGGCTATAGATGAGCCAGCAGTGTGCCCAGGTGGCCAAGAGAGCCAAAGACATCATGGCCTGGATCAGGAACAGTGTGGCCAGTAGGACAAGGGAGGTTATTCTTTCCCTGCACTCAACACTGGTCAGGCCACACCTTGAGTGCTGTGTCCAGTTCTGGGCCCCTCAATTCAAGAGAGGTGTTGAGGTGCTGGAACATGTCCAGAGAAGGGTGACAAAGCTGGTGAGGGGCCTGGAACACAAGCCCCATGAGGAGAGGCTGAGGGAGCTAGGGTTGTTTAGCCTGGAAAAGAGGAGGCTCAGGGGTGATCTTATTGCTGTCTACAACTACCTGAAGGGACATTGTAGCCAGGTGGGGGTTGGTCTCTTCTCTCAGGCAACCAGCAATAGGACAGGAGGACACAGTCTCAAGTTGTGGCAGGGGAGGTCTAGGCTGGATGTTAGGAGGAAGTTCTTGCCAGAGAGAGTGATTTGCCATTGGAATGGGCTGCCCAGGGAGGTGGTGGAGGCACTGTCCCTGGAAGTGTTCAAGAAAAGCCTGGATAAGGTACTTGGTGATATGGTTTAGTTGATGATCTTGGAGGTCTCTTCCAACCTGGTTAATTCTATGATTCTATAATTCTATGATTCTCTTAGTCAGGAGAAAGTTTGTTATGAACATATAAACCAGGACATTGACAGTGTCTGGAACAGGAGAGGTTAATGCTATAATGCTGATAAGTAAGTAATACAAACTTCAACTCAGAACAGCCAATAATGTGAGTTACACACCTGTCGGTCAGCTAAGGAATCTGCCAAGGCAGGTGGCATTTACCCTTTAAAGGATTTTCTACTACTTATTTGGAACAGCAGTTCACACTACAAAAAAATCTGTCATAACACTTATTGTCAAAGTAGAAATAAAAACTAGAGGGGCAGAGAATATCTCATGCTGTATTACCAGAAAGTGATGTGTTCATAACATAGCTGAGTTAATGAGACAAGATATTTTGTATATATTGCTATACCTGTGATGCTTTTCTCTATGTATTTAAAAAGATGTAATTCCTCGGTAATAAATTCCCTTCCAAAAATTAGCTTAGCTTCACTAGATTTGTATTTGAGAAAAACATTTCACCAGACCTAATTTTCAACAGAAAAGATACATGAAAACAAACAAACAAATAACCCCATCAAATCACTTCTTATTTTAGCAGGTGAAGGCAGTGGCTGCCATGAATAATCTGTGTATTGCACTTATGTGTACCCCAAACCTCCATGAGCATGAAGGAACCACGTGCAATACTGAAGCTAAGGAAATCTGCAGTAACTATAAGGCAGTACAGTTACAGTGGAAGAAAGTAGCTGAATGAGTAGGCAAATGAAGGAAGGAATAATTCTTAACCTGGATTCACATAAAATGTTCTTACCTTATACTGTAAGACTCACAAGTAATTTGAGCATACATATCTGAACAAGAACACATAACTTTTGAAGGTGAAAGGGGATTTTTCAACATAAACATAGAAGAAAACCAACATTTAAAACTTTGTCAGAATAATCATTGCTGATGCCTGAATTTGTGTGGTTTTGATTCCTACATCTAAATTTTTACTCCCAACATTATCTTGTGGTATTAAAAACCAAGTTTGCAGTGAAAAGAGAGTGACTCTTCACAGAATCATAAAATGGCTTAGGTTGGAAGGGACCTCACAGATCATCTACTTGAGCTTCCTCGCCATGGGCAGGGATGCCTCTCAGCTACACTCAATTGCTTGAGGCCTCATCTGACCTGGCCTTGAACACCCCCAGGGAAGAGACATCCACAGCCTCCTTGGGCAACCTACTCCAGAGTCTCACCACCCTTGTACTGAAGAACTTTTTACTAAGATCCAGTCTAAACATACTCTCCCTCAGCTTCAAACCATTCCCACTTGTCTTATTGCTAGACACCCTTATGAAAAGTCCTTCTCCAGCCTTCCTCTAGGATCCCTTCTGGTATTGGAAGGCAGCTCTAAGGTTCCCTCAGAGTCTTCTATTTTCTAGGCTGAACAACCCCAACTCCCTTAGCCTATTGTCACAGCAGAGGTGTTCCAGCCCTTGGATCATCTTTGTGGCCCTCCTCTGGACTTGCATGAACAGCTCTGTGTCCTTCTTATGATGGGGACACCAAAACTGGGCACAGTATTCAAGGTGAGGTCTCACAAGGTCAGAGTAGAGGGGAAGAATCAGCTCTCTTGCATTCTTGCAAGAATAACACAAAGGACATTTTTCAAGAAGGTGGTATTTATGGTGCTCTCTGCCTCCTTCCCCTAATGTGTTCTTTAGTATATCTGAATATGTGTCACTGTCAGCATTGAGCCAAAGTAGCACCAGCAGCTAAAAGATGGGCATTGAAAGATCTCAGTGTGCTACACTCAATTCTTCAGATATGCTTTATGCTTGTCCCAGGAATATTTATTATTGAAATGCAGAGCAAAACCAGAATGCAGGCTCATTAAAATTTGCCTTCATAAGACAAATGGATTTACAAAACACTTTAAAAATAATAATTACATGAATTATGCACAGAGGGAATGAGGAATGTAGACACCTGGACCAGTGTATTACCTGGGAAATCCCTCTGGCTCACAGATTGTTTCCCAGTTATCCAAGACAAGAGAAAACACACAAAGAGTTCAGAGAGTACATGATATAGTTCTTCAGGCTGCAAGTAGCTGGTTTAGATAACACAGGTTGTACATGAATACTACAGACAATACTAAGACCTGTCCAAGTAGTATTTTGCTTTAGGAAAACAAAATAAAACATGAGACAGCCATGAGTGGTAGCTCTGAGCTGTTGGAATTTTGAAAAGAAACAGAGATCGTAGCCCAAATCTGAATAACCATAATATAGGTTCTGTGCAACAGACATAACATATTGAGTGGAGACCTTAACACAACTAGGTGTATGCAGATTATAGTAAGGCTGAAGTCATCACTAAAATGCCTGATGCAACAAAAAGTTTAAGTTCCTCTCAATGCTAAGTTGTATAGGGACGTTTGTGATCAGTCTTGCTGCTTAAGTTAAACAGTGCAAAAAACACCCTCATGCCTATGATAGTGAAGCTTAAAGACTTTTTAAAACTGAGGAGTTTATTAAAAGACCCAGTCATACATAGCTACTATGCCAGAAAGCAGGAGTGTAATTTTTTTCTATTAAAGTTCTAAGAAAGGCTCTGGCAGAATGTACTTAGAGCATTGTAATTGAAAAGAATCAGCACCGCTTCATGTATTACACTAACCACACTAACCACTAACCAAAAATGAGTTTCAGTCTGCTCAAAAGGAGGCATTGACCTTAAGCAATGAAAATAAGGCAGCTGCTTCCTTCTTTCTGACTATGCTTTTTGAAAATGAAGCTGGTCAGATATTATTTACTGCTATCACAAGGGGATCTGGCAAAAGTTTCTGGTGTTTGAAAACCTGGAAAAATATTTTTTTGTTTCAGATACAAAGCTACTCTTTCAAAGTGATACCAAGGGGGGAAAGATTTAATAATTACAGTAACACTGTCTGGGTAAACAGGCAGTGAAGTCAGTTACTAGGTTATAGAGTTGTCAACACATGAACCAACTCATCGGGTCTTATGTTACATGTGGATTAAGATTGCCAGAGCAGTTTGACATCTAAATATGAGATAACACAGTGGAAAATCATTGAAGTTACCAGCATGGGGTGGAAAGATCAGAATTTTCCAAGAGTGTTCTTCAGCCTAAAGTGTTACAGGAATATATATATTCAAAGGAATGTGCAAAAGCCATTCTGTAGTCAAAAAACAACTTAGAGGAAGGGAAAAAAATGTAACAACCTGAAGTGAATACTGAAATAAAGAATATTGGCAGAGATTACCACTTGAGACAAAATTAAGGGCAAGAGTCATAAGGTCATGCCAATAATAAAGGTAAATGGGAACCCTGAAAGTAAGGGTTTGAAAAGACATAGATAGTACTGTTTAAGTTGGTAAGGACAAACACACATACTACAATATAATACTGACTTACCAGAGATTAGTTTAGGAGAAAATATTGTAGCTAAACAGGTAGCCCATATGTATTATGTGCACCAGTTCTGGAGCCCCCATTACAAGAAGGATGTGGACACGCTGGAGCCTGTCCAGAGAAGGGCCATGAGGATGGTCAGAGCATTGGAGCACCCCTCCTATGAGGACAGACTGAAAGAGTTGGGGCTGCTCAGTCTGGAGAAGAGGAGGCTGCAAGGTGACCTTATTGTGGTCTTTCAGTGTCAGAAGAGGGCCTACAAAAAAGCCTGAGCAGGACTTTTTAGGCTATCAGTGACTGACAGGACTAGGGGGAATGGAGCAAAGCTGGAGGTGGGGAGACTCAGAGTGGACATGAGGAGGAAGTTGTTCAGCATGAGAGTGGTGAGAGCCTGGAACGCATTGCCCAGGGAGGTGGTTGAGGCCCCATGGCTGGAGGTGTTTAAGGCCAGGCTGGTTGAGGCTGTGGGCAGCCTGATCTAGGGTAGAGTGTCCCTGGGCATGGCAGGGGGGTTGGAACTGGATGATCCTTGTGGTCTCTTCCAGCCCTGACTGATTCTATGATTCTATGATTAGGTGTTTGGGCTTTTTTTTGTGCTTTGGTTTTATTTTGTTTGTTTTGCTAAACCAGCTATGTGTCTAAAGGAAACCTATTGTAGTAAGTTCTACCACAGATTAGCTACTGCTCTTTTAGGCAGTTTTAGCATAGCTTTAGAGTGCAACCTTAATTGATATTATCCCTAATGCTATAGGTAGTCAAGAAAATGGTGCTGAAAAAAAAATCAATAAGCAAAACAAAACTAAACCAACCAACAACTAAAAGACCTGTGGGGTCATGCTTTAAACAATGCTAAACATGACTTACTTGTGTATTGCTACCAACAGATCTGAAGTGGGGCTGCTATTTGTTCCAAACAGAATAGAAAATGACATAAGAATGTCAGACCCAACATTAAAAGTAACGAGACAGGGAAAAAAAACCCATGTGGTACCACCACCAGAAGTCACCATTTTAAGAAAGTGAAGTAAGATCATTTTGTGAGAAAAGGCAGTCACCAGTGGCACCAGAAGAAACTGTCAGTCCAAACTGTCACATACTTTAAAGTAAGGGTTATATCTCTACAAGTCTTGGAGAGACATTTGAAAAGGTCACTTCCCCTAAGGAAGTGCCACTTTGCTAAGAGTTTCAGCAAACTAACCCAGTGCAATTTATGGACATGTCATAACCAAGGCTAAGTGGCCCCAATGGGAAGGCAAGAAGATTTCTGGGACAGCATGTCAGAAGTTGCTGGTCACTTTAGAGAATTTACAACTAGTGAATAAAATATAAGTAAAAAAAGAGGCTATAAATATTTGAAATCTGGCATTATGCTAACGATGATTCCTGTTGGGTTTGGTTTGTATGTTGGTGGTTTGCTGCTGCTGGTTTTTTTTTTGTTTGTTTGTTTTGTTTTGTTTTGGTGGTGGTTTTTGGTGTTTTGATTTGGTGTTGGTTTTTTTTTTATGCTTGGCTGTGAAAAAAAAAAGAAATAGGATTTTATATTGTATTATTAGTCCTTTTCACACATCTGTTAAACTAATACTAAATAGTGTGTCTCATTTAGTTATTACTGCTCAGTTAGAAAAACCTGGGAGCTAGATTATGCACAGTTTACTCAAATATCTGGACTGTGGGCAATTTTAAAAGATCACCACAGCAGCACAGTTATAAATGAGCTGGGCCAATACCCTCGTTTCTCATCTCTTTCCCACCTGACAGTGAATTTTAAGAAAAGTACCATAAAGTAGGTGAACAGACTCAATTTAATTGCTAAAACATCAGCAGTAGAGGAACCTGAGCAACATGGAAATAAAAGAATTTCAGTTCCACCCACAGAAACTATTTAATCTTTATTTAAACATATTCTTCTTAATAATTTTTCCTACACCTTTGTTAAGAGTAGGATTTTTTAGTGCTGCTGCTGCTTTGGAAAATACGACTTTGACCTGCCTTTCCAACTTCTATAATTTGTTCTTCCATTTGTATTCCTGTAGCATTAATACCACTCAGATAAGCTGTTTGGCGCAGGATGAATCTCTTTTTGCTTCTTTGAAACCCACTGGTAGGTATTGTTACTCATAGGTAGTGTAGATTGGGTGAACTCGTGCCTTTGATATTCCTGAGAACGAACCTTCAATTCACTAACTTCTTAATTAAATGATTACAGTTGATTCATATATTGCTTACAGATCTTTCATTCAGTTTTTCATACCAGACTATGTCTTCTAAAAAAAATGGTCCAAGAGTCTTAAATTTGCCACTTCCATCACAATCTTTGGAGCAGATGTGTCATAAACACAGAACAAGCAATTATTCAGGTAGTAGTTACAGTATCACAGTATCATCAGGGTTGGAAGAGACCTCACAGATCATCAAGTCCAACCCTTTACCACAATTCTCAAGGCTAGACCATGGCACCAAGTGCCACGTCCAATCTTGCCTTGAACAGCTCCAGGGACGGCGACTCCACCACCTCCCCGGGCAGCCCATTCCAGTGTCCAATGACTCTCTCAGTGAAGAACTTTCTCCTCACCTCAAGCCTAAATCTCCCCTGGTACAGCTTGAGGCTTTGTCCTCTCATTCTGGCGCTGGCCACCTGAGAGAAGAGAGCAACCTCCTCCTCAGGTAGTTGTAGACAGCAATAAGGTCACCCCTGAGCCTCCTCTTCTCCAGGCTAACCAATCCCAGCTCCCTCAGCCTCTCCTCATAGGGCTGTGCTCAAGGCCTCTCCCCAGCCTCGTCGCCCTTCTCTGGATACGCTCAAGCATCTCAATGTCCCTCCTAAACTGGGGGGCCCAGAACTGAACACAGTACTCAAGGTGTGGTCTAACCAGTGCAGAGTACAGGGGCAGAATGACCTCCCTGCTCCTGCTGGCCACACCACTCCTGATGCAAGCCAGGATGCCACTGGCTCTCTTGGCCACCTGGGCACACTGCTGGCTCATGTTCAGGCGGGTATCAATCAGCACCCCCAGATCCCTTTTTGTCTGGCTGCTCTCCAGCCACTCCGACCCCAGCCTGTATCTCTGCATGGGGTTGTTGTGGCCAAAGTGCAGCACCCTGCACTTGGAGCTATTGAACCCCATCCCATTGGACTCTGCCCATCTGTCCAGGCGGTCAAGGTCCCGCTGCAGAGCCCTTCTGCCTTCCAACTCAGTCACATCTGCCCCCAGCTTAGTGTCATCTGCAAACTTGCTGATGACTGACTCCATGCCCTCATCCAGATCATCTATGAAGATGTTAAAGAGGATGGGGCCCAGCACTGATCCCTGAGGGACACCACTAGTGACTGGCCGCCAGCTGGATGTGGCACCATTCACCACCACTCTCTGGGTCCGGCCCTCTAGCCAGTTCCTAGCCAGTTTCTACAGTTCACTTAGCTGGAGCTTCAATCTTGCTGTGAAAGCAAAAAAAAACCACTGACCATCTCTTATCTTTAGTCCTTTAGATCATTAATAAAAGTCCTTTTGCTATTTTCACATTAATATGATATTTTTGGAAGGGAAATGGTAACAGAAGAAATTAAAAAAATCTCCTTGTAAAGACAAATTCAAGGAATTACTCAATGACTAAGCTGCAGATCTTTACATCCTTGTATTAACCTCCCAGTCAGTTATTACTTTTGCTGAAGCAGGAAGCTAAAGTGACCTTTTAAGTTTTAGGCTGCTCCTATTTATGTTCAAATACTTCTAGTGTGTACTCTATGACTGTGCCTCTTCCAAAGAGCTTGTTTTATCTGCGTTTCAACAGGAAAATGCAAACTAGAGAGGGGTAGATGAGGTCACTAAAACAGGTCAGGTATTAGGTGGATAAAGTTTGAGTCAGGGATTGTAAGCTTCTCAGGCAATCCCAGCAACACTATTAAGGACAAATCTTAAAGCCTGCAGGTGTATGAATTTTCACAGATTAATGAAACACATTAGGAGGACAGTGAATACTTCTGGGATTCTGACAGCTTCTCCCATCACTTTGGGTAATATGAACATTGCCAGTTGCCACCGGTAACACAAACAACCAACCCCACAAGCCAAAAACAACCTCATGAGGTTCAACAAGAACAAGTGCAAGGTCCTGCATCTGGGTCAAGGAAATCTCAAGCACTAAATCTAGGCTGGGCAGTGACTGGCTGGTGAGCAGCCCTGAGGAGAGGGACTTGGGGGTGCTGGTGGACAAGAAGCTCAACATGAGCCAGCAGTGTGCACTTGCAGCCCAGAGGGCCAACCAGAGCCTGGGCTGCATCAGGAGGAGCATGGCCAGCAGGGCGAGGGAGGTGATTCTTCCCCTCTACTCCACTCTGGTGAGACCTCACCTGGAGTACTGCATCTGGTTCTGGAGCCCCCATTACAAGAAAGATGTGGACATGCTGAAACGTGTCCAGAGAAGGGCCACTGGGTTGATCAGAGCATTGGAGCAGCTCTCCTATGAGGACAGACTGAAAGGGTTGGGGCTGTTCAGTCTGGAGAAGAGAAGGCTCCGAGGTGACCTTATTGTGGCCTTTCAGTACCTGAAGGGGGCCTACAAAAAAGCTGGGCAGACACTTTTTAGGCTATCAAGGAGTGACAGGACTAGAGGGAATGGAACAAAGTTGGAGATGGGTAGGTTCAGAGTGGACGTGAGGAGGAAGTTGTTCAGCATGAGAATGGTGAGAGCCTGGAATGGGTTGCCCAGGGAGGTGGCTGAGGCCCCATGGCTGGAGATGTTTAAGGCCAGGCTGGTTGAGGCTGTGGGCAACCTGATCTAGGGTAGGGTGTCTCTGGGCATGGCAGGGGGGTTGGAACTGGATGATCTTTGTTGTCCCTTCCAACCCTGAACTGATTCTACATTATCTAACTTCCATTCTAAGCTACAGAAGTTTTGTCAAACTTCTTGTTTCCTCAAATTATGATTTAAAAACTAAGTTTTTATATAGCACTAGAAGGAAAAAGTAAAATCAGAGCATTTGTTACAAAGCCATGTATTTTACATCGAGTTGAAGTACTCTGGTTTTGATTGCTGTGTTTTGCTATCAGTTGCACATTTGCTTTAGAACATAAGCTGTACAATTCCTTTGATGCTAAATGTATGGCAGGTGTATTCATGTGTTTTGCACCAGCAGTGAGCAAGCCAGAGTGCTTGTTTGATGAAGTAAGCAGACTATGATTTGGGTAGTGAGGAGAAAATACTCTCTTGAATTCCCTCAATGCCCTTGAGAAGGCTAGTGCACATTGCCTTGTCTTTTAAATGTATCTGAAATACCTGAGAAGGGAAGCTCTTGTTCTTCTAGGTGATAAAAGTATAATTTTTATTTGGAACATTGCACCAGCAAAGATTGTACAGCCTGGGATCATTTCTAGGCGTGAGTCTTCATTACACTTATGATACTGGTGTCCAAAATTTGAGTGGGAAAATCTCCTTGAGGAGTAGCAGTCTTGATCCTAAATCCACCTGGACACCAGGCTTATCTGCTTGTCGTTTTGGAGCAAAGCTGCTAACCTAATTAGATGACATGCTGGGTGATTCTCAAAACAGCAGTGAGCCATATCACTCCACCAGTTCTTCCTCTGTGATTCATATTATGTCTGAGCATGTGTGTGACCCTAATAGATGACTTGAGAGAAGCTTCTCTGTATCAGCATCACAAATTTGCCTTGGTAGAGAATCATGAGTGTCTGCTTATTGGAACTTTAGCTTTTGGCTTTTTTTATAGCTGAGCCAGTACAAGTTAAAAGCAGGGGTCTGTGTGGGGTTAGATGTACGGTTACACTGACTGTCAAGTTAACAGAGTTTTCAGGTCAGGAAAAGCATAAAAAGGCAGTAAATACTATTCCAGCTATGTGAGACTGGGCCTGTACATCTGTGCTTTGCGACCAGATAGGTCGTTCTCAGCATGAGGTACATGCTCCTTTTATTTGTGTTTTAGAATACAATTAAGCTGTATATATGGTCACATTTACAAACAAGGACAGCAAGAGACTGCCTCTATGCACACTAGCATAATATCTTATTTCTTTCCTCTTTTGTCCTGGTGAACAGCAAACACAGTCTTGATTCTCGACTGCATGAAGAACAAGGAGGGAGGGAAACAGTGGCACCAGCCTTCCTAGGCTCTGTGTAAGAGGCAACTTTCGTTTCACACTAAAGTTAATAAGTTGATTGCAAACCTTCTGTAGAGTTTTGAAGCAGAGATTAAATGCCACTTAGCATATTTTTGTGCAGCTCACTGGAAGCAATAGTAAATGGCTGATTATACAGTGGTGTAGAATCCTCTGAAGTCAAAGAAGAACCCATTAATACTAGGACCATGCTTGGCATTCAGGGGTAATGAGTATATCAACTCTCCAGGAAACTTCCAAATTTAGAAATCAACTTCTTGTGTTGTACTAAACCAGAAGTTTTCTATGACTTGTGAGTCATAGCACAGTGTGTCTTTCATGCTTTGACACTTTATTTTACAATGGTTTTTATTATGGAACAGTGGAACGAGTCATGACCAAAACTTTAGTCATTAACTCTTTTGTAATCTACTACCAATTTGGAAAGTGGTGACCACATGATTCATATATATTACGCCAAAACAGGAGCGGCATGAATGTTAAGTTATTTGCCATGTTCACAGACTGTCAGATGGGGCAGATAGCCAGCTTTCCCAAACAATCACAAAGAGATCAGCACAGCTGTATCACATTTTCAGCTTGTACTTCTTTACTACTGAAACCAACATCTAGTGTTCTCAAACCAATGCTCTCTTTGATGAACTTTGATGAACGTGGTTTTCAATTCATATTTCTTTTTGCTTTAACTAAAATGAAAGAAAAATAACAAAAAAAAAAAAAAAACAACCCAACAAACAAACAAAAAAAAACCCAACCCCAAACCCCAAACACTTAACAAACCTGTGACTAGCTAGTCTGGTCTAGAATTTCCTCCTAAGCAAGACTGTAAAAAAGTCACGCTTGCAGAGCAGGAATAAATGAAGTTGATAAACAACAAATGTAGAAGGGCTGTGCAGATGACATGAATAGATGAAGAGGCTTGAACTAATTATGAGAAATGAGATATATGAATTGGGATGACAACACATAATCAAGTTCTCTTTTCAGTGATTCATGTCTTCTGCGACGTGTGTTGAGCTTGTGAATGTCTATCACTAAAGGAAGAAACATTTGCCTTTGTTATACCCAAACTGCTTCTGTTGTTATTACCAATCTGTTTAATTAATACATAAACTGCTGGTTCCAGTTGTCTTGAAAATGCAACGTGGTATTCCAAGGTTATAAAGTAAGAGAATGCATTGGCAGAAATGTAAAACTTAACATAATTATGTTATTGATAATCTGGAAAACAAATTTATCGTAAGTGTTCCACCACCCTCACACCCCAGTTAGGAACAAACACTGTGTAAAGCTCTGCAAGACACCCTTCCTCAGAGAGATTAGAATTTGAGAATATGGCAGGAGACAAGTGGATATGGACAAACAGATGGGAAAAGCAGAAGATAAAACTGAAATGATTATGATTAGTGTAACAGTTTCCAAAGATTCGATAGGGAGCCTGCCACAGGGGCAAAGAAAAAGGCTTTTATTTTATTCTTCCATAAAGGGCTTCCTACATCAGAGGATGTTAACAAGATAATTAGGGTAATGATGTAATTAAAAGAGAAGTCAGAGTCCCAAAAGATACGGTTTAGGATATGGGTGAGGAATTGTATCCTGTATTGTGTTTTTAATATTCAATACAGTCTGGCTTTGTAAGACATCACAAATGCTTCAAGGGAGGTAAAAGAAAAATAAAAATTAGCAGCTTCCTGAGACAGAATTTGGCTGTTCCTTAAATAAATATCATAGTAAAGGGCAGCAAATAGAGTGAATGGTTTAGCCAGCTTGCAAGGACAAGAACAACAACCACTTAACTGTTCCTAAAGGGGCATTTGGTAGACTCTGGAGGTCATGGAGAGGGAGACTGTGAGTAGATACAGGCTGTAGAATTCCCCCTCCCGGAGCAGTTTGGCTGTGTTTATGGAAGTGTGCTGCAATTAATGTGACGCTCACCATCCAGCAGCCCAAGCACAGCGTTATTAGGCCTTTCTGCAGGAAAAATATACCTCAGTTCTCCCAGCTCCAGCAGAAGGGAAAGTTATGTTAAAATAAATCAGTCAAGCACTTAATAAGAATGACCTGTGAACTCCCTTCCCTTTTGAAATGGTCTTATTGTCAGAACACTGTTGCAAATGAGAATATTTGCTCCTTGAGATTTTTGCTGCAGTTGCCTAAACTAACTACCCCTTTTATTCCACAGTCTGATGTGAAGTGTGCCAACATATTATAAAACAGCTTTGCTTGCTAAAACTGTTTGACCACTGAGAGTTTCTGAGTGTGCATATCTCCTGGCTCATTGTGCCTGTATTGATTGGAATTTATTAACCTCTATGGTGACCTCAACATCAGTATGTTGTGTCTGTAGAGTAGCAGGAAAAAATCTCCAACCCACATGATAAATAAAAATATCCTTACTTCAAAAGCATGATTAATTAAATTTCTGCAATACTGAGATAACTTTGAGGTATCTCTCCTTCCTGTAAACCTCTGTCTTAACATACTAGATGACACAGATTTTCAGTCAGTAAGTTTTAACTCTGACACTGTCCCCTGTATAGACAGCTTAAGTCAACAGAAAGACTGTCACCTACTCAGAGGGCTTTGGATCAGCTTTGGGAGCTAAAAGTTTCCCTGAAGCCTGACAATTTAAGCATAACTACACCTACACAGAGATAAGATTAAAACTGCTTGGAAAATGATACATTGTCTCATTGTAATTCACGGTGGGAAAAAAAACAAACCCAAAACCACAACCAAACTCCCCAAACTAAACAACAGTTTTTGATTTTTGGCCACAATCTAGTGAAGAAAATCTTGATTCACAGCTTTTCCTTCAAATAAATGGGCCCGAGTTTATGATGGAAATATTTGTGCTTAATTTCTTTAGCTGATTATTTGTTTGTTTTCTTTAAAAAAAGAGAATTGTGATTCCAATTTTCTAGATCATATTATGTCTGCACTTAGAATCAGGAAACCCAGTTGGAAAGATAATATGAGAGCTTTTAAGTTCATCCTTTTTATTTATCTTTTCCAATTTTTATCCACCTTCAAAAAAAAAAAAAAAAAACCCAAGTGAGAAGGGAGAAACTAAAACTTTTTTCTGACCCAGAACAAGGATTAAAGGCAGGAGTCCTATCTCCCCTGAGGCTGCTGTAAGCATCACAATATACAGCACTTTTTTTCAATGTATTTTTTTCTCCATTTCTCATACAGAAGGTCTTTCACTTTGCATAAAATAGTTTAATATTTATTGAGCCAGTGAGAGTGTGAAAATGACTCCATAAGACAGTGGTTAGGCCAGTCCCAAGGGATGCGAAACACCTGGGTTCCTCTTCCCAGTGCAATGAATTTTTAATTGTATTCAAAAAGTGGAACAGCTTTAAAAGGAGAGAAAAAGCCTGACTCAACTTCCAGGAAAGCAGATGACCTTTATTCAAAGCCCTAATGTTAATCAAGCAGGAGTACTTAAGCCTCTTTTCCTATGTTTGTGTGACTTACCTGATAGCTGGACCATAGGGTTTAATGAGATATGATTACAACAGAACATCTCTCTGGTTTGCAAAGGAAGAGGACTGGGGAGTTTGACTGCTAAGTGGAAGAAGCTGCCTGATCGCTTTCAATACAGGCAAACACAAAGCAAATAATTGTTCAAATGTTCCTATTTCAAAGTAAAGATTTTGATTCCTAACACAATATGGCCAAGATGAAAAGTCAGGGATTTTCACAACTTCAGAAAGGTTTCATGTTCTCATTTTCCAGAATAGTAACTAGTTTGTCTTTTTATTCTTCTTTTTCCCCCCAAGAAACTATTCAACGTAGAAAATAAATACAGAACTTTGTGCAAAACAAATATACAGCTTCTGTCTCATGCCCTCATCTCTCCTGTAAAATCTATTTTCATGAATACTCATGTGCAGTAGAAAGGGTTTTGATCTTCCTTTCCTAATTCCTGTAGTTGTGTACATCTATAGCGTGACGGGACACGAAACAAATTAAATTCAGCAGGCGTAACACTGGTGAAAGGCAATGAACTTTACATCAGGAAGGAACCTGATTCATGCTATATATATGAGGAAGCAAACAGCCTTCAAACCTGAGTTTCATGAGACACAAGAGGTATGCACCTTTTTCATTATAATTGAATGTAAGTGCTTGTATGGTTTTTAACAACCAGTGATTGCTCTTGTGGTTTTATGGCCAGGTTGTATGCCCACTGAAATCAACAGAATGAACTGTGAAAGGCTTCTGAGCTTACTTAAAAGTGCAGCTCAGTGACACAGAACAACCCAGCTGCCTTATCAACAGAAAGGATTTGGACAAAATGATGAAAAAAAGAAAGCTTTAAAAAATTACTGAAGCAAAGGTGATTGCTTACAGAGTTTAAAATTTTTAGATGTACATGGTTTATACTTTCCCATGCTCCTTTTCCCATCAATAATCCAACCATTCATCTTCTGTGAAATCTAAACCTTCTGTGCTTCATGTTTTATTCATCCTAAGGTGCTTAATTTATACCAAAGGACAGCAGAGGGGCTAAGAGTAGCCTGTGTAAGGGGAGATGCCTTTAAGGCTATTATTCATGCCCTTTGATCTCGAGTTTTCGCTCAGGAAACTTTGGTTCTGTGGGTAATTACAGGCTGCCACTAACTTTTACTCTATAAATTACAATAAATCTGAAGGAAGCCAATGATCTTTAAGACTGCAACCATGTTTCAATAGCTAGAATACTCATAACACTTAACAATACATTCTAAAGCAACAGAGTTAGTTCTGACTCAAGGCTAGTTGTTTTCTTTTAAATCTATTCTTCATCATGTGATTGATAAATATTACCAAAACCAAAGCATTTATGACTGTTTATTCCATATACCACTTAAGCTAACACCTAACAAACTACAGTGTGATGGATGGAGAGTGACACCAAACTTAAACTTTCCCATGGAAATATATGTTATGAACTGTACACAATCAATTATTTCAGACAAAGCCCATGCTGTTTCCTCTTCTCTTAAGACACTGCTACATATTTAGGTTTTCAGCTTGAAAGCCCATTTTGGCACCACTAATGAAATAAATTATGTTTCTTGTCAGATCTCCCACTGGGTGGCGTGTGGTACCTCATGTATGTTCATTTGTCACCCTCAAACAGAATAATACTTCCTGCAGGTTCCCAGAGCAGATAACTGCCCAAGTGGAAGTTAATTAAGTCATTGGTTCACTTTACTCCAGAGGATGTTAAACCACACTGAAGACACATCCAATAACAACCCCAGAAGAATTTAAATGCATATAGAGCTGTCCTCACAGATTATGGTGAAGAGTTCTAATAGATAGCTATTTAGAAGAAAACACGGAACCACAAATTAGCTTAAAAGGCTACAGAAACTGTCTTCCTTGAAAGAAAAAAAAAAAGCCATTTTCTCCTATTTCAAATGTGAGACTTGACATTTCATTCTGTCATGTTTCTATTCGTGATTTCTCACATCACTTCAGGAGATAACAAGAGAATCCCTCTTTTTAGTGTTAAAATAATCCAAGCCCAAGAAGCTGGGTTATTTCCTTAAATATAGCCTAAGATAAATGTTTACAATATCTTACTTAAGAAGTGATGTCAATAAAGAGATGGCATACTTTTTTTGAATATCTGTTTTTATTTTCCCCTCAAGAAAATGTTTCTGTTGCTTCAGCAGTTATGAAAAAGAAAAAAGTTTCACTTCTACAGAGCAGTATGAAATAGTAGCCATGTAGACCAGAGTGCTTCTCAAGGTGGAATGCAAAGTTCACCAAGAATTTTGTCTCTCTAATAAGTGCAAGCACAACACTTCTATCCATTATAAGTTTGATCAGCTCCCATTACAACACAACCAGGAAAGCAATAAATGTTGATATTGTGCTTTATACTTTGCTATTTTTTTTTCCCCTCCTGACATTAAAACTAATTGAAGACCAGTAAATTGCTTGGAACAATGGAAATGGAAATTCCATCTGTTTCTGGGTTGCCAGTTAAAAATTATATTCTGTTTCCAAATGGAAACTCTGTTTTGGTCTAGAAATGGCCTTCGGTGGCTCATTGGAATAAGTGTGGTGACATTTATCAAGCCCTCAGAGGTATACTGCAAAATCTCAATAACAGGAAAATAGTAGGTAACTAGCTCTAGATGTAAAGAAGGTTCTGTGAGGAACTGTCAGTGCTGTAGCATAAGGAAAAAGCTTTGTCCTGGAGGCTACCAGATTGACAAAAATCACAAACAAAGAAAGAAAACCAAAATACCTGGCTGCCTAATTTAGCCTATGGACACAAAACAATAATGGAACAGTTTATTTCCCTTCAGAGAAGCTTCCTGCTACATTCACAAGTACTGTACAAGCTGAATTCAGGATTTTCCACTTCCCTTTTATAGGAGAGTCATAGTCAGCCAATATTATTAATTGTGTACTACAGCAGTTTAATGAGTAGCTGTCCTGAAGTGAGCTGGCTCATAAATAGAATGGGGTCATGGCTATGATCATGGTAAAGCATCTGATTCATAGCTGTAAGTAACATGGAAAACTCTTTTGCAGTGCATGGCACATGAGAGCTTGTCTTCAAGTATAGTTCACAGAGTCTTTGCATACATGATTCTGCCTTCACAGACAAAACCATTCCCCTAAGTAGAGGATACAAACACTGTGTATCTAGCTCTTCAGGAACAAACACCTACTGTGCCCAGAATAGTTTGCAGGTTATAAAGGCAAGCACGGCTTAGAACACAGGCAGTAATGCAAAGGTTAATGCCACCAGGTAAGGCTTTCTATAAGTGTAAGGAAGTAAAGCAACTTGGAACTTTCACCTAGGACTGTCAAAAGCCATTCTCTCTACAGTAAGAGTCTATATCTATTAAAGGTAACCTGGTTTGAGGATAAAGTTGGTGCACACTGGAGGCACTGGCTACATTACTTATTCTGCATGTTGCTGAGCAAAGCAAGCTGTCGTGGTAGGCCTGATAGCCCAAAAATGGGGGCTCTCCCCGCTTCTGCTGTGGGACAAGCAGTCATGGGAAAGGAGGACTCTGGCTTGTCCAGACATGTCTCCCCTGCTCCACCTTCTTCTGTGCTGGAGGAAGCAACTGTGGGAGACGGAAGGCAAAAGCCCTGGCTTCACCTAACATAGTCAAGCTTGGCATTCTTCGCCATTCTGGTTGGCTAATCTATATCCAATGCCCCATTAGTCTTGGGTGGATATTGATAAAAGGGATGAGCAGGTAGTATGGTGTGCTACTGATGCCTTTTTGCATGCTGAATTTGCCTGGAAACTCCCCGCCCTGGAGAGCTTACCAGGAACAGGCTCTAAATGCCTGCATGTGATCGGCCTGCGTAGCCAGCACGACTTTGTGCCAAGACTGCACATCGCATTGCATCCTGCCTGCCCCTCTGCAGGCTTTCCGCTGAATTGGGAATCAAGAGGAACCAAGTCATAGACTATGCTATAAATTCCCAGCTTCCTGAGAAAAGAGCCTGGGGAACTAAGACAGCACCCCCTCCACATGCCTTGGGTACTGTCTGATAATATTTTGTGAGTAAATACTTACAGCCCTTTTTAATTCATTGATTGCCTCCTGTGTCCTCTAGTCAATAAGTAGTATAATCAACCACAAGAGTCTTTCTTCCAGAATAATGTTTGCATTTATCACTTTGAGAAATAAGTGATCTAGTTTTGCCTGTTCCCTGCATGTATCAATTTCCAAACTCTGCATTTTTGAACTTTGTGAATAAGTTTTCTCATGAGCTTTAATGCTAATAAACAGTTTTCATAGTTATTAATAATCATCACCTGGATTGGTCAGGCCACACCTTGAGTACTATGTCCAGTTCTGAGCCCCTCAATTCAAGAGAGATGTTGAGGTGCTGGAACGTGTCCAGAGAAGGGCAACAAAGCTGGTGAGGGGCCTGGAAGACAAATCCTATGAGGAGAGGCTGAGGGAGCTGGGATTGTTTAGCCTGGAGAAGAGGAGGCTCAGGGGTGACCTCATTGCTGTCTACAACTACCTGAAGGGAGGTTGTAGCCAGGTGGGGGTTGATCTCTTCTCCCAGGCAACAGAACAAGGGAACACAGTCTCAAGTCGTGCCAGGGGAAGTATAGGCTGGATGCTAGGAGGAAGTTCTTGCCAGAGAGAGTGATTTGCCATTGGAATGGGCTGCCCAGGGAGGTGGTGGAGTCACCGTCCCTGGAGGGATTCAGGAAAAGACTGGATAAGGCACCTAGTGCCATGGTCTAGTTGACTGGATAGGGCTGGGTGCTAGGTTGGAGTGGATGATCTTGGTGGTCTTTTCCAACCTGGTTGATTCTATGACATCAGAATTAATACAGATTATAAGTTTTGCATAACCTGTCACAAAAGCTATCATTTAAAGTCCAGATTTAAATTTCTTTGGCTTTCCTGAAACTGAATGGCAAATATGTAACATGTATATTTCAATTTATATCAACAGATCTGCTCTTCTAAGTTCTCCTCCACTTGGTGGGTTCAGTTCTCTTTTACTAGCAAACCCAAGTGCAGATGGATAGTGCAAGTGCAGGCTTTACTCTAGAACGAGAATGGACAGGGAGCTCAGACAGACAGGCTTTCTGCAAGATTTTAGATTTTCATTCTAGTTTTAGTCTTCATGTCTCTTCAATCTCTCTGTAGAATGTGACCAGGATTTCCTGCCTTTTTTTTTTACAGGCTGGAAATTTTCCAGTTATCAACTGCATCTCCTTAAGTACAGCCCTCAACAGGACTAGTCAAAGCTGGAAGCTTGCTGCAAGAAAAGCGATCACAGTGCAGTGTAACTTTTCAAAGTTATTATCACAAGCACATTACTACAGCTGTAAAAATGAAATCCACATTTATGGTGAATGCCTCCAGATAGTTTCGGAACTTTTCCAAGAAGAGCTGCAAGGAGAATCTTATTACTTAATGGAAGGGCATATACAGACATAAGGTTATAATGAAATTAAATTAAATTCAAACCAATAAAGAGGGATATATATTTCCAAGAACAGTACATCCTTAACAAAGTCCCCAGCACTTTCATTCTCATCACTAGGAGCTGAGGATCCCACATAAGCTTTGATCAGTCTTAATTAACTCTGGATTGAATCTGTGTCTGTGGATTGTTTATATATCTTGGCTGAAAGCAAGACACTGACCAACATATTTAGGGAGGAAAATAAACTAAAAAAAAATCCCTAAACCAGAAGTTTGGTTTCCTGAATGATTGCTATGCCAGATAGGATGCAAACCAAACGAAAAGAATTCCTTAAATACGTTGCTGCTTTGTTTATGAAAAAGAAAAAGGAAATCCTTGCAAATTAGGATTTATGACACTGTTGCCCATACACAGCACTTCCGCTGGAAACCTTGATGAGAAGTTCTTGGTGTTCTCTGTGGCTGGTTTATGCCCTGCAGCTGCGCCTGGAATTGAGCGTCAAACACTGAAGCTCCAGTTGTTTTGAGAAGCCAGCTGGGGTGTCAGTGGGTGGTTTCCCAGCTGGCATCTTCTCGTAACTTTTGGCCGAGAGACCTTCTGGCCAATCTGGCAGCTCAAGACTTGAACGTGTGGATAGGATAACATCATCTCACGGCTGCACTCAGCTGACCTTCACAGTGTTTTTGTTTTGACTCATACTTGCTTGTAAGGAATTTTCTTTTTCTGTCATTGTATAAGTACACAAACAGATCCAGGCCAAATTCAGAATCCTTCACTTTGCAGGCTCTAAGCCTAGCCAGAAATCGGAGCCCTGGCTGGGTTCTGCACCACGCAGAGCTAGGCAAATACCGTGTCTATGTGGATTTATACACACTGCACCCTGACATGTCTCCAAGGAATCCTGCTGGAGCATAGGTACCTGCCCTGATCTTCCTGAACAGAATGTGTAGGGGGCCTCACTGACAGCTGGGACAGAATTAAGTCAGACAGACTTCCTCTTCTCAATATCCAGCATGACTGACCAACTGTTGTGGGCTGTGAGAAAACACCTACCACAATGAGTCCTACAGCTTTTTAATTACACAACGCCACCAATATCCACTCACCCAGAAGGGGAAGATGCCTTCTTGTGGGGAGTTCACAATTTCATTCAGACAGGACAGTGCATGAGCTTAAAGGAAAGCAGTATCTTTAGACTAACCAAAAGTAGGTACCAAACAAGAAGGAAATGTAGGTTTCTGAAAGCGCCGATGCCAAGGCTGAGATTCTACAGTAATCATGGCTGTGCTTATTCTCTAATTCCCATACACTACTGCAGGCACCAGTGAAGTCACACTAGTGCTTTGTAACTAAATTCATAAACTAGTGCTTTAGTCAATGTTTTTTCACCTCTCAGACAGCGACAACTCCAGTGACCAATCTCACCTGCCAGAATCAAGTCCCAGGATTGGATTTACCCAAAGATTTTGAAACTGTGGTTCCCCAAAGTGCTGGTAAAACATCTGTATGTGGTCTCTGATCTATTAAACAGCATGATCTCATCATCTATAAATAGCTGAGAGCTATGCTCTGTGCGAAACTTTGAGAGCTGACAGCAGACTTAGTACTAAACTGTGGGCATCACTGTCATCCACAATCCTGTCACTAAAGCAGATTGTGGGTGGAAGCTTGCAATCACCACTACTGCAAGGAGAAAAGACATGCTATGGCAATATCTGCATTGAACATTTCCCTGGACTGGTGTTTTGGGCTCCAGTATGTTGAGCCAACTGATTTGGATATGCTATGAAAGCAAGCAGACATCATCCTGTTGGGCTGTGGGAGATGACAGCCCCAGCTGATAACACTCTCACTTATCTCTGAAAATGCTCCTGCTCTACTCCAAAGAAAAAAAATAATGATTGATTTCAGACAGATCTTAGGGTGTGGTATGTTTGATTTTAAGCATTAGTGGCATCAATTTGTCTCCGAGACAGGATGTCACCCAGCAGTGCTGCCCTTCAGTGCAGGCATGAAGTGATAGCCTTACTGAGTCAGGTTCTGCACTCCTGCTTTTGTTTCTGCCTCTTAAAAGTTTCGTCTGACCCTCAGGAGGGTTTTATCATATGAGATACGGAGCTCCAGCTTCTGCTTCATGGTTTACCAAGGAAGTGAGGACAAAATGATATCCTGTAGTCAAGACTGAAGCTGAAGACATAGAAGCATTAATGTACATAATGCAGAACAAATACAAGTATTTTTTTAATGGAAAATGTTTTTTTAATTTGCTGCCTGTGTTTCAAACAAGCAGCAATTACCCAAGTTTAGCTTTACCCCCCTTCCCAGCATAGTCACTAGTCTAACATATTTCCTCTCTTTTATTCTTTAAGATTTTCATAGATGGGATTGCTAAAAGAAATCAGATGCCTGAGGAAAAAAAAAAAACAAACCAACCAAAACAAGCAAACAAAACAAAACCCAAAAACATAAACTTGCAAAGAAAGAAGAAAAAAAAAACAAACAAAAAAACCCACGAGAGAGTGAAAAAAAAAAAATTCAGTTGGGAAACAATTTTGGGAGAAGGTTGCTTTTACAGGTAGTTGAAACACTGAACTAAAGAGAAAGGAGCTATTATATAGCCTATTCAAACTAAAATACCCTGCAGAGGCATTGCAATATTGGTGATATTTTTAAACGAGAAGATTTCTGAGGTCACTTTATGATGAGAAAAGAGAAAAAAAAAAAAGAGTAGAAAAAACAGTATTGAAAAGCAAACCCTTATGTCAGGGAAACATCTTTTACATTTCCATCTTTGGAGGGATGGAGGATATTTCTGAAAGGTATTTGCCTTTTTTTCCCCCCTTCCCCTAATGCACACCAAAACCACTCCCAAGCTGTTTTCTGGATTTGGAGTTGCCCATTACATTTCTGTGATCATCTTCAGCTCATTATAATGTGACCCGTGGGCCTGCATGATGCTGTGCCCTAGAGTCCTGCCACTTTAAGCATCCTAACTAGGGACTTGCTGGGACATGCCGGCTGGATGGGACCTGCAGCAGTTTTCTTTTGTGGGCAACACAGGGCATAGAGAGAGGGACCTGAGGCGCCTGCTCTACCATGCTGTCTCTCACCAGGGATTTGGGCTGCTCCCAAGTCTCTCTGTCTGAAATGCGAGCTCCATTTGCCATTTCCCCCCCAGCTTCATTTCAATTTGCATACACCTATGCTTGAAGAATAGATGTACTGTGCATAAATGCCCTAACTGCCATACAAACAGGGATGTTTATACATAAGCAAATTCATCCTTTGTTGGCTATTACAGCCATTTGTCTCTTTCAAACACTTGAGTCATTCCATTCATGAAGCAGAAAGAGTACCATGACCTCAGTGCCCCATCACATAGAGAAACCAGTGAGCAGCTTGTGATGGATAAAGAAAGTAAATTCTCACTGAAAAAAAAATAATCTATGAGCTTAAATTTGTTTGCATAAATCATTCAAAGGATAGTAACTGACAGCTTAGTGTACAAATTAATTTGTTTTAAATACAGCACTGAAGAGGGAAGATCAAGCTCTTGGTCTGAAGCTCATTGCAGTCAATGGAAAGAATCACTGTTTAGTGGGTTGGGAGAACCTTTCCTGATTTCAGCCATAATTTGTAGGCCTTCCAACAATACAAAGAGATGGACCACTGTCCAAAACTCTTAGAGATATACACCATCCAAAGAAAAGGAAAGTCGTTTTGATGAGGTATGTCAAAGCATGAAGGGAGAGGGAGTGCGAGGGGAAATGAAAGAAAAGTAAGACATTATTTCTTCTTGTCCCTGCAGAGTGGGATGCAGGACAGAGAACATAAATTTAGGCCTGTGTTGCTGGGAACAGGAGAGGTGTCAGAAATCACACATTTCTCAGTGTGTTCCTCTACAAGAAAGTCCTTTGAGAGAAGAGCCTCTAAGTGTGTGAGCAGAACCAATAAAATTTTACACCCACCACCCCAAAAAAAAAAAAAAAAGGAAGAGCTGAAAGTCCAAACCTGCCACAGAAACTTCGACCCTTGGTTTAAATTTGTCTGCAATGCTTTTACAAGGCATAGCTTGAAAAAGGCTGCATGCTTACAGTAAAAAAGTTACATCTATAACATTTTCATTGTAGCAAGCTGTTCTTGCCTGGTGCCAAGATATTATTTTCTACACTCACAATAGCTTGTATGTACGGTTTTATAATTCCACACAGTAGTTTCATACTAAATTGCTCAGTGTTTATGTAATTTTTTCCTGTCAAAATGCATTCTGTTTGCCAGGAAAAAAAAAAAAAGTATATATGGTATTTTAATCATTTTGCATAAATTGTGTTTACTGCAGGTTTAGAAAGAAAAAAAAACTCTTCCTTCCAACCACCAATCTTACTGAAAATAATTACGCTTCTGGCACGAGGCTCTGAACAATATTCAGCACAAATTATGTTTCATTCTGTTATTAATAGATGTGATATGTGAGAAATTAAGATATATGGCTACTTGTTTCTGCTTATAATTTTAGTACTGTCATTCCTATTTTACCTGTTTTATTCATGCTTTCTAGAAACTTTGGGTTGGATATCTATACGTGAGCGATCTCTCATTCAAAGTGCAAAAAGACAATGAAAATAAGAGCAGCTATCCTGTTACAAGATTAATTTGGGAATGATAAATGAGTGTTTTTAGAATGAATTGCATAGGTTACCACTTAAACAGGTCTTGGCAGCAAACCAGCCCCTTTCTTCAACAAAAAGGAGGGGAAAAAAATGTAGAGAATGTATAAATGAGTTGATTGCCCCAGGATGTCTCTCTCAAGAAGGATTAGAGAAACCTACTGGGGCATTTTCTGTCCCTACAAAAGCACTATTTGTGCTGCAAAAGTTCACCCTGATAATCATGTTACTGCAGAGAAAAAAAGAAAAGAAAGGAAAAAAAAGGTTTTCTGCTCCTGTACAATCTCTTGTAAGACATTAGAAATCATAGGTGCCACTGAAGTCAGCTGCATAATGCAGGCTAGCCTACCCAAAGAGTGGGAGTGAGAACAAACGCTCTCAAATACTTTTCAGCATTGACAGAGAAAGCCAAACATTGAAAAAGTACTGTGAAATCCAATTCCACAGCTTGGACACAACTTCATCAGGGCTGTGCAGGTTTTAACTGTACTCTGCCATTAAGTTCAGGCTATGGTTGCCCCTGCATATGTACTTTGTAAGAAAAAATACAAAGAAGTAGTATTTGAAGGGCAGCTCCCGGTCACACACATTCTTCTTCTTAAAGCTGCTTCTTCCAATGGAGAGATAGGGATTTCTGAAATGCCCAATCAGTTATAACTAAGATTCCAGCATGGCTTAAGGCCAGTCGTGATATACATTTGATGAGATGGGACATCTGTGTTTCAGTTTGGTCTCTTTACAAGAAATTTATTGGCAGGAATAAGTATAAACCCTTTCTTGAGTATTATTTCTATGTGACAAGATAACTGGAATGTTTTTAGTGGAGCTTCGTAACTCTTCTTGCCTTTGTTTTGTTTTTCTTGTAGTATTTCTTCCTCTTCTTAACATAGGTATTTAATGAAGATGGGATGTCTTCCTTACATTAATCACTGCATTTTTCACTATCAATTTTCTGCACTTGGCACTTTTAAAGCTGCCATAACTGTTCAGATCGAGAGCCTAGTTCGTATCTGCGGAAGACATCATTAGACCTTTATGGAAATAACATAACAAAAAGGTGGAAAGAATGAAGGAAGACATCCTCCCAACATCGTGTAATCAGATCTTCTGAGTGTGCAGCTGATGGGGCTCTCCTCCATGGTTTTAACCCATTATCTCTTCATTTCTTTGAAGTGCTTCAAATCTGGTAGCTATGGCATTCAGATTACACTTTTTGCCTGTGGTGCAAAAAGATACTTTGTTAAAAAATTCTGTATTACCTCTTAATTTCGTAGTTGTCTTTAACTCCAGGTTATAGGAAGTGGTTAAGAGACTGACTTTTCCTATATGTTTTCAGTTTAAAGACTTGAACAGGTCATGGTGAGAAAAGGCCAAACACTGAAACAAGATGGAACAAAACCAGAGAACTAGAGAATTGTCAAAAACACTATAAACAAAAGCAGAGATGAGGAAAAGACTGGTGATGGCTGTGTGCTTAGAACTGAAAACACATTCTCAAAGGTGAAAGAACGTAAATGTGACCTAAATAACCAGCCTTGTCTTTTAATCGCTACTCTGCGTTCTGTCCAGATACTTTATTCACACTAGAGATCTCTGCTCATTCAAATTCATACATCTCCAAACAAGCAAAACAAAAAGCCCAAACCAACTAAACAAAGCAATTAAATGTTGATGCATAATGGGGGGGAGGGGGGAAGACTCCCTCTCTTGTCCCAGCTGTTCATATTTATATTCACTTGGCAAACACTTAAAAGAGTTCCTATTTTATCCATTCATGAATGTCTTGAGGGGGAAAAATGGATCCTGGGTAGATTCATACTGAGATATTGTTATGATTTGTGGCAGTTGAAGTTGTCTGAAGGACATGTTATGTTTCTGTTACTCTGTGTTTGAAACACATGGTGGGTTTATGGAATAGAAAGGACAAGGATATAGCTTCAAGAAGCTGTTTCTTCCAGGATGTCCTGTGTGAAGGGTTGCAAATCATTCCATGATATATGGTTGGTATCATAAAATAGTTGTATCCTTCTTTGACTTTTTTTCTAAGTGGAAGAATGACATTGCCATGACCAAGGCAGGTGCTACAGAAACAGTTCTATTAAATATGAATAGAAGCATGGCCTTTCTGCAAAGCACTCTGGTAATCCTTCATAGTTCAGTCTTTGGATATCAAAGTACAAACCCAGCTACTCTGCTCTGCTTGCACCCAGCACAATACTTGCAAATTAATGAACTAATTTAAATTTAAACATGAGCAATCCAAAAGAGCTGGTGCTCAAAGCTCAGTTCAAGCAATGGGAAAAATTTCACTGAGATATGGTTGTGTCAGGACTTGTCTGACCACAAAACAAATGACAGATGCTCTCTATTAATCTCTCTTCTTTCTTAAAGGGGAAGATAAAGGGAGTAAGAGAGAGACTTAGGACTTGAAAACCAAATCTAAAACTCCTTTAAAATAATAACAATACAACAAAATGCACACGAATCTATAAAATCATTGTTGACCTAATCTCTCTGGTGACAGCCATTCACAATCACCACCTATGCTATCTGAAATTGCAGACTGGACTCAGTGGCAGATGGGAACTGGACTCAGGAGCACACAAACTGGGATGGAAAAAGAGCAGACAGTCTTCATTGAATGCAGGGCATTGAAGAAGAGAGCTTGACCTTCATCATCCCTCAGCATTATACCAAATGGGAGGTATATGCAATGGAATATCTAACTGGGCAGTTCAGGATTTTCTTTCCTGCAGGTGCAATCTTCTACTTTCTGCACTCCCCATTAAGTATACAAGATTTAGCAGTGACCTTGGTCTGCACACCAATCCTTAGTACTAACTAGAAACACGGAGTACATCACTACTAGAAGCAGATACTGTTTGCAAAAACATGCTCCTAATCTCAGAAAGTGCAGTTACTTAGAAGAGACTGAGCTGAAAAGTAAAATCACTAAGCAAAAATAGGTCTAACTCAGACCAGGACATATAGTAAAAAAAACCACAAACCTAAACAAAAACCCCATTAATTAATTTATAAAATTATGACACTGAGCTGCAACTCTGCCACTTACATTTGAGCTTTGAAGATAGAAGTCAAACTTTTCCTCATGACATTTACTATTTACTGACAACAGTGACCTCTGTCTATGTACAAAGCTTTCTAGCATTGTATTCTGCTGTAAAATTTACAACCTGAGTAAGAAACAGAACAGTTGGATAATAGGTATTTTTGGGGGAAGATGGAAAACCAAAGATTAATTCCATTTGTATTTTGCATTTCAGAGAGATATATTCTATTTGCTTTCAACCCAACCAACACTGGGGTTCAGGGTTATTTGAAGTGAACATTTTATAACCTCCATGTCTCAAAAAGTTTGCAGTGTAAACCTCTAAACCGTTAATGCATAATTCACATCCTTTTGAGACCTGCAGATACAATTGTAAATAGTTTGCTTGTACCTGAAAGCTGAAGATATTAGCAACGCTAGGAATTGGACAAGACAAACAAATGAATAATAGTTATTCGGATTTCAATTATGTAAACAAAACCATCATTAAATCTGGTCATGGAAAATCCTTTTTCACGTCTAAGTTCCACCTTTCCAGATGTTGATTCATTCAGTTTAAGAGGGACAGGGATCTGCTGGAAAGGGTCCAGCACAGGGCTACAAGGATGATTAGGAGACTGGAGGGCATGGCTTATGAGGAGAGGCTGAGTGACCTGGGACTTTTTAGTCTGGAGAAGACTTAGAGGGGACTTGATAAATGTTTATAAGTATCTGAAGGCTGGTCAGGAAGGGGGGGACAGGCTCTGCTCACTTGCTCCCTGCGATAGCACAAGGAGCAATGGGTGTAAATTGCAGCAAAAGAAGTTCTGCCTCAACACAAAGGGGAACTTCTTTACTGTAAGGGTTACAGAGCTCTGAAACAGGCTCCCCAGGGAAGTCATGGAGTCTCCTTCTCTGGAGCCTTTCCAGGCCTGTCTGGATGTGTTCCTCTGTGATCTGTGTTAGATAGTATTGTCCTGCTCTGGCAGGGGGGTTGGACTCACTGATCTCTTTGGGTCCCTTCCAACCCCTAACCTCACAGTATCACCAAGGTTGGAAGAGACCTCATAGATCATCAAGTCCAACCCTTTACCACAGAGCTCAAGGCTAGACCATGGCACCAAGTGCCACATCCAATCCTGCCTTGAACACCTCCAGGGATGGCGACTCCACCACCTCCCGGGCAGCCCGTTCCAGTATCCTATGATACTATTCTGTTGCCCTAATATTAATTCTGCTTTGTACAAACTAGAACACAGAAGGTTCCACCTCAATATGAGGAGATACTTTATGGTGAGGGTGGTGGAGCACTGGAATAGGTTGCCCAGAGAGGCTGTGGACTCTCCTTCTCTGGAGACTTTGAAAACCCACCTGGGATGTGTTCCTGTGTGACTTGCCCTAGGTGATCCTGCTCTAGCATGGTGGTTGGATTAGATGATCTCTGGACATCCCTTCCAACACTTACTATTCTTTGACTCTGATTTTGTTTTCACAGAATCATAGATTGGCTTGGGTTGGAAGGGACTTTCAAAGGTCACCTAGTCCAGCTCCCAAAAGAGAAGTTATTAAATTGGATGTATCCCTGCAGAGACACAGAACAATTACACAGTATGCAACTTTGTTTAGTGTGTTATAGTTCCATTATCTATATAGTTTTGCATGGATAGAAGTACAGACCAGGTCTCAAAGGTATATATGTATGAAGACAAAATGTATTCCCACTGCCACTATCTGAGAGAGTAAGGCTGGTCAGCACTGCTAGTTATGAGTTGTTCTGTTCAAAAGATTAACAACTATGACAATTAAAAAACAACCAAAAAATCCCCTCCAAAACACAAACAGTCCTGTTAAAAATATTGCAAGTGTTTCCCTAATTTTGTCTGGTTTGGTTTTTTTTTTTTACTACTTTGTGCTGCAGTTGCTGTATATCAGCTACATGGCAACCACTTGCAAAGGCATCTCACGTACATTGTTGCCCATTCAAAGCAATTTCTGTTTGTTTGTCTATTTGATTGGTGTTTTATTTTGGCTTTTGTGGTTTTTTTATTGTTTGGGTTTTTTTTCTTTCTTTTAAAAGTAACTGTTCTTCCTACTATAATGCTACTTCTGACAGCTAATACCAAAGCACCTCATTCACCAGAAAACAAGTGGTTCTGATTTTTTTTACACTGTTAGCTGTATATTTGTGGTTTTCCAGCCCTAGTTGTATAAGTTCATTCAAAAGCATCCCAAGTTAAAAATCCAAAGTCTCCTTTTACAATCTCTAAACATTTTCTATTCTCTTGGTAAGATTTTTTTTACTCCAGGCCTTCAGGGACTGAAAAGATATTCTGGTCATCTGAGTGTTTCAAGATGTATAGGAGAGATATGTGAACTATTACTTAATGAGAAGGGAATCCTTAGCTCTCTACAGTACCATGAGCTTATCCACTGACCACAGCAAACTATGCTGCTGTGTTTAAAAACTACGAGTTGCAAAGGCACATGTGCATCCTATGTCACAGGCTACAACTCTTGCTTTTGGACTCCAACCATGCAATCATTATCTATGCACCTTTATCACCTTAAAGCTGAATTATTTGTCAGCCCTCCATCTCTGTGTCTATAAAGCACTGTGAAAGTGCTGCTAGTGAAGTCTCACAAGAAATTTTCAATACAGAAACAGCTTTGTCTTTGCTATTTGCTAAGTACAAACTGATGTGTTCCAGGGTAAATTTCTATGACATTTTTGACCTTAGGTAATACTAATTGTTGGAGAAGCCTGGTCATTGAACAAATATTTAGTGCTTTCCTGTAAGAAACAGAAGGAGGTATTCAGATTCAAAGCAAATAAACACATTTTCTTATGTAATATGGGTCAATAGCTTTAATATTGAAGTTCAAACAGCCATAAATCACAGCTACTGTCATTAACAGGTTTAACTGATTAAATGAGAACTCTGGAAATCAGGGTTTATATAAATAAACAAACTATTGCAGCTCAAAGGGTACATAAAAAATGGCCCTTGGTATCAATAATACCCTTTATCAGCTTTAATGTTTGTCTAGAGCACAAGTCTTGTGAGGAGCAGCTGAGGAAGCTGGGATTGTTCAGCCTGGAGAAATGAAGGCTGAAGGGAGACCTTCTGGCCCTACAGAACCTCCTGAAAGGAAGTTGGAGCCATCCGGGGGCCTGTCTGTTCACCCAAGTAACAAGCGCTAGGACAAGAAGCAATGGCCTCAAGTTGCACTAGGGGAGGTTTAGATTAGATACTTGGAAACATTTCTGGGATATGACCTGGGCAGTATCTTATACCTTTATCCATCTATGAGCAAATCAATACCTTTTCCAACCAGCCCAGAGCATCTGAAGAATTACAGCTTGCAGCTGTAATGCTGTGAAATGAGAATCCTTAGTCCATGTTAAAATTAGCAAAACCACACATGGCTTGAGATAACAATTTGTAAAAAGTTCTGACTGTCAAGCAGCTTAATAGAGGAAAACCCTGAACTGCATTATAGTCATCTACTGGCTTGACCTGGCTTAACAGAGTCAGGATCTCACCTTGTACTGAATAAAGCTAGTTTTTACTTAGTTACAAAACAAGACAGAATTTTAGCCACTCTGAAATAAAAGAGCATCAATGAGGTTTGGGTTTTATTCTGTTCTCCTTGTGAGGGATTTTCAGACATTTCCTTCAGGCTCATTCAATACTTCTCAAAGTGTTTCACAGATTTCTTCCTGACCTTCTTAGAGTTCTACAAGCAGGCAGAATGAAGCAGCCAAACAGAGAGGAGCTCAGCTTACATAAAGACACCCAGCCAACACCCACAAGTGATGCTAGAGTGACCATCAACTCATCAGCTCTCTAGCCTGTCTAACCGGGGGGCCACCAGGCCCCCCGGCCTTTGTCCTCTTCCCATTCACCCAGTGTGCACCATGGGCACTCACCAATGATGACAGGAGGAGGATCCCTCTGCCCAGTTGGGCAAGCGTAGGGCCTCTGCTTTTCCTGGAGTGGATTATAAAGGGGAGTGGGCAGGGAGGACAAAGTGATCACACCTGGGATGGGAGGAGACTCCAACAGAACCCAGCTGATCTGGGTTTCAGGGGAAAAAGGGGGAAATGTGAAGTGGGGTGGGAAAGGAGCAGCTATAAGAGAAAAGAGAAGGTGGTGCTGAAAAGTGGAAGATGGAACATAGAAGGTTTCATCTCAATGTGAGGAAAAACTTCTTTACAGTGAGGGTGATGGAACACTGGTGCAGGCTGCCCAGAGATATTGTGGAGTCTTCTTCTCTGAAGACTTTCAAAGCCCACCGGTTCCATTCCTGTGCAGACTACGTTGGATGATCCTGCTTTGGCAGGGAGTTTAGACTCAATGATCTCTGGAAGTCTCTTCTGACCTCTAATGTTCTGTGATTCTGTGATTGTATGGTTCAGACATTTGAAAATTGAATCATAGAATCAGTTAGCATTGGAAGGGACCACAAGGATCGTCTCATTCCAACCCCCCTGCCATGGGCAGAGACACCCTGCCCTAGATCAGGCATTTACTTTTAGACTTCCATTCTTTTTGAGCAGCAAGAACCTGTTCCCATGTCTATCCAATGTTATCTCTCCATACAGCATTCTCCAGCATTTCATCCGTGTCTTGTTTTTGCAGCCCTTTTCAGTAATCTTGCTCCCGGTGCTACTTTGTACAACAACTCAATGGAACGAACTTGGAGATGCCTGTAGAGTTAGAGGGGTTGCACCTGTGTTTAGCACTGGAGTTGAACACACAAACTCCAAGTTTGTGAAAATTACTGTGCCACCAGCTTGGCAATGCTAACAAATACAGGGTTACCATTTCACTCAGCTTCTTGTAATCACTTGAAAGTAAACAGATGTACCAACACTCTTTTCAGCTTCTAAAACTAGATTAGATAGAACAGTGCTTGTAACTGAGTGTGGGTACACTGGGTAGCTACTCAAATCCAGATACTGGGATTACCCACATAGAAAAAATATCAACTCCAGAGAATTTAATTAGCATGAAACATACTTTTTTTTTTACTCAATAAAAGTTCCAGATTTTCAAATTTCAATGGCTTTGTCTTTATTTTGCATTTATTAGCCACTAATGGGAATCCATGGGCCTGGGAAGATGACTTGTGCTTTTTATGCAGGAATACAGCCACTGTAATTGTTGCTACGTGTTTTATATACCCTGCTTTACTTCCAAGCCTACAGAACACACACACGTTTACTGTCAGTATATTGAGAAAACATGTAGATACAAAAAGAGAAAAGCCATCAGAAAGGCCTTTAAGAGTGAATAAAAATTACCAGCAAGATCTTAGAAGAAGTAAATCTCCACTGGACAAGACTTTGTGCAGTGAAAGTACTAATAAATGTATATAATTGGACCAACACTCTGGAGTGTTTTTCCAGCATCTGGTTGTCACTTGAACTACAGTGCAGCTCCAATTATATTTTATAGAGACCTATTTCATTTTTATAGTTTAAAAATCCTTTAGAATTGGTCTTTGAAAAGAGAAGAGGGGGAAACAGGAGAAAAAAAAAAAAAAGAAAAAAAATAAAGGAACTGTCTTGTTCCAGAGTGTCTAAACAGAGGATGAGATCAGAAGGCACAACCCAGACTGACTGTTTTCAGTGCCTGCTACTGAAAATGTTAATTCAGTGCCCTGTAAATATCTATCAGTTTTATCCTCTCTGCCCATGTAAGGGAAAAGAATTTAATCTCAAGAAATTATTGTGAAGCTATCCAAAAGTCTCACTTTTCCTCTCTGCGTTAGCTAGTATATATAAGGAATAAAGACCTCAAACAACAAAACTACTTTCTTCTTTTTCTCTGCTAAATAAGCCTTCCTTCTTGGTGCTAGAATCAAGGACAAAATTTCCATCCCCTATATGACTGAAGTATTCCATTCCATTCCATTCCATCCATCTTGTGCTTACTGTGTATGGATATCCATCTTGTACAGTGCAGGAAAATAACTGCCAATCTCAGTGTTTATTGAGAGCAACCTCGTTTATCATCTCATATGTCAGACATCCAACAGACATCCTCAGTGAATGTTCTTCTTTGTAAGATCTCAATACAAAACCCGTGTGTGGTTCTTAGAGGTGTCCTTGGCCTACAGAAATTAATTTTATGGGTAACTTTACCCTGTGTAACAGCATTTCCTGGTACATCCTATTCTGAATTGAGGTTATTTTGTATAGTATAACAATTCACAGCTGAATTGTTATAGTGAATGAGGCAGCTGCTGGATGATGAGTTCAGCATCAGGAGTTGGACTGGTTATGGGAAGCTTGCGAGGAAGTTCAGTAACTCTTTTCTCTGGTGCCAGTAGTGAGACAGTGACAGTAATTTACAGTCTGAACATCACTAAAGATCCTGCCAGGCTTCTAGGCTAGCCCTCAGTTACATGCAGGGTAATATAATTTATATCCTAGGAGTGTACAAGGAAAAAGTGTTGATAGGAATGTGATACAAAGATCCTGTGCCAGGTGTGATTAAAAAAAGCTGCTGAATCTGAACTTGTGCAGGTTTCCTAACTCAGGTGCAGGTCACATATACTTGAGATATCCTGGTTTCAGAGGCCAAAGGAGTAAGACTCCTCTGTGCTACACTGACATGACACAAGAACTTTGTGTTCACTGTATGATGGAATTAATGTCTGTTTCTGTTCTCATACCCAGTTGTCTCCTTCCTGATAAAATAGTGTCTGTACTATCACATTTATATCCTACATGCGTCTAAGGAGCCAGCATCAGAGAATACATAAATCACACAATGGTCCACTAGTTTATTCATTAAGGGGAAGGGAAAGAAATTTATTTAATTAAGCAAATGGCATATACTACACTGCTGTTACATGGTCTGTTGGTATTTTGGTATTAACTTTTCAGATTAAAATGCTCCTGAACTGTAACAGAAAACACATTTCCACAAAGCATTCTGGCTATTTTCTCATAGACAAGTCAGAAAAAATTAGGCTAATTTTCCTTTCATATGTAAGCCATGACAGATGCCAGCCTTGACCTCCACCTATCCAGAACAGCAGTCAAATCAGTGCTCCTTTGCACAGCTTTACCTGTATTTTTAACACAGCTCCTCATAAATGATAAGCTCTGTTCTAATAGCACACTGCAGCTTACCATAGAATCATAGAATCAGTCAGGGTTGGAAGGGACCACAAGGATCATCTAGTTCCAACCCGCCTACTTCAGAATCTTAAATGAAGAATAGTCCCATTGAATCTGACAGATTTCCATTGGTCTAAATCTGGAGCAAGAGAAACAGAAATATGTTCCTTCGTGTGCTAGCTGTGGTTAATTATCAGAGATGCACAGATATTTCTGTAAGAGTATTATTTAGCCTTTACCATTTACAGTAATGTTTTGAGAAGATCCCGATTCATCCTTGTACAACCCCATTTGTGTTACTGGGGACCTATTAAATCTTTTTTATATTTGAACATTTTGGTTCTGCTGACAAGTTGTTTTCTCTGCATTAAAAATAAAAAAAGTTTCTCTTTTTTCTTTTCTTTTTTTTTTACTTCCAGCACAAGATACTTTCCAGCAGAAGATATGCCACTTAATTGCAAGCTCTTTTACAAATTGTAAACAACGTTCTCCTTCTATCCTATTCTTTACTGGTTTTGTCCTTAAGCCTCGCAACAAGCTTGAGCAAGATAAACACTTCACAGGATACAGAGAACTCTTTGAAAGAGTCATCCCTTGTTTGGAGGTGTAACACAGGATCACAGAAATATTTCACCATTAACTTTGGAAAGATTTGCATCTATACAGGAGCTAATTCAGTAATATTCCTTCAGGGTATAGAGAAACCATTTATGAAAACCTCTTGCATGGTGATAAAATCAGCCATGCAGTTCCTCATTTGGGTTATATTTAGAACCTCTAGTCCCTTTTCAGACAGACAAGTTTCAATAAACAGTATCAGTGCTTGTGTATGGAATTAGAGGAGTTTTTTCCTATTCTTTTTCTCAAAACACATCACTTTCTAAAGCATTTTCTGCTTAACAGCAATGAACCTGCAGGGAATTCAGTAAAGGCTCTGGTTAGACCTATAATGTTGCAGTACTCACACTGTAAGTAAAATCTGCTTAGGCTACTACCTTCCATTTTCAAGGAACAGAAAAATTAAAACTAGTAAAGGGAAGATCTCATCCCATCACATGATGTAGGTCACTGGAAGGCCAGGTCTGACAATTCAGCTGTAATATAACCTTGAATGGAGTAAAACAGTCAATTCCCCACCTTGCAATTTAAAGCTTGGAACGGGCTAATTTGCATTCCCCGTCGTACTGCTCTTCCATGTAGCTTTGTCTTTTCCTGCCAAGTCATAAGTAGAAAAAGCTAAAGGCACAACTTTTGCAGGCACATCTCCAGCACAGTGTAAGCACTGTTCTGCAAAGCAGCTTGCAAAGTGATGACAACGCTGCGAAGATAAGACATTGTATGGGGGCTGTGTTGGGAAATGTGAAGAAAATGATATTGTTTAAAGCAGTGACACTCCCAAGAAGATTTAGGTGAAGAAGTTCAGAGTGAACTTAAACAGATGTATTTAATGATTGCAAAAAGTCAAGGATTGTTTTTTCTTATAATACCTTTTTTTGTCAGTGAGAGTTAAAGCAAACAGTCTTCCACGATCCCACTGTGTAATTGCTTCCATTTTGTTTAGGCAGTTTAACCTCACTTTAACCCCTCTGACTACTGTTCGAGATGAAACAAAATGACTTTGATGATCTTAGACCAGCAATAATAATAAACTCCTCCGGTGTTGTAAACCTCTTTGTGTTAAGGACAGAGAGACTGATTGCTCCTCCAAACTGTTTGTGCTGTGTGATTGATAATGACCAGTTGAAATTCCCCTCACTTCTCCCTGTGTACCTCCATACAAGGGTGATTTAATTCACCGGCACTTGGGAGGAGTTTACCTCAAGGCACAGTGAAGGTTCAAAGGCACAGTGAAAAATGGCTTTTCCGTAGACGCGTTTTGAGGGTAGAACCTTCTGAAACCTGCAGTCTCCTCACCCGTATAACAAACAGAGAGCTGCATCTGTGGCTAGCATAAGTAAGATCAATGAAGATGTATTAGTTTTATTACCAAGGCATATTAGCTTTATTAAAGCTTGTTTGGGGTACTGTTATTCATTCAGACAAAGTCATCCCATTCAAATTATCTCATTACTTTTGGCTGCTGACAGATCCAAGGCATCTTCAGACCACTCAAACTTTATCACCACTCAAACCATCCATACCTGCAATTCCAGTGTGACAGCATGCTCTGCAATTACCACAAAGTGGAGGAGTCTAGGAGAAAGACATGTTGTGGCAAGAGGAGGCTTTTAAAAAGACGCAGAGTAAACACAATGCCAAGTTAAACTGACCTGATTTGCATTCATAAATTAGTAGGGTGAACACAATTATTCTGTGGCCATGAATTAAAAGTCAAAGGTCATGATTTCTAATTACAAATACCCTACAAGCAAAACATCAGCGATACACAAATCTGGAAGGCCATCCTGTCAGTAAAGTTTTAAAGTCAAAATGCCCACAGATATATGTGCGTGGTATGGGAGACAGTGGAGGACTGAGAGTCCTCTGTACTTACAATCTGCATTTCTTCAAGTTTGCACTGTTTGGAAACATATTATTAGCCATATTATGTGAAAATGAAGTTTCCAAGGTAAATTCCCATTAAGTTAATATCAGTGCTACAGATGACCCAAATTCTTATTTCAAACCTATTTCAAAACCAGAAATAGGTAGGTTTATTTTCAAAGGCTTCTGCAACTCTTACTCTTTGTTTGCTGCTGCAGGATATATCCACTGCTTTCACATACAAGTGGTCATAAATTTTGAAATAAAATGCATGTATGAATTATTTGTAGGTCATTAAACATAAGAGAAATGGTTGATTTTTTTTTTCACTGCTGTAGCAAGGTGGGAGTTGGTCTCTTCTCCCAGCAACAGAACACAGTCTCAAGTTGTTCCAGGAGAAGTATAGGCTGGATGTTAGGAGGAAGTTCTTCCTAGAGAGAGTGATTTGCCATTGGAATGGGCTGCCCAGGGAGGTGGTGGAGTTGCCATCCCTGGAGGTGTTCAAGAAAAGACTGGATGAGGCACTCAGTGCCATGGTCTATTTGATTGGACAGGCCTGGGTGCTAAGTTGGACTGGGTGATCTTGGAAGGCTCTTCCAATCTGGTCGATTCTATGTTTCTATGAATAATTAGTTGATCCCTTACTTGATTATTAGGGTATCTGGTAGGTAGACATACCAAGGTAACTGTGGAAAAATGCTCCTACTCCCACTGCTGATGGACCCAGAGTGCCCCTTCAATACTGCAGAGTGACCAGTTCTAGGATTTGTCTACACTAGTTTGAATTAACTTAGTTTGTGGGACTTTAATTAAACTGCTTCTACTGAATCATTTTGAATATAGTGTGAATACAGTTCACTCTTAAAAGCATTATCAGAGACAGAAGACTCACTAAATGAAGTAGGGTTTGGTAGTTTGTTGCCTTTTTTGTTGTTGTTTTGTTTTTTTCCCCCTTTTCCCTTCCTTCCCCTTTTAGTTCTCTCCTTCCTTCCTTCTAGAAATTCTCACACCTGGTTTTAGGCTTGTATTTTCACACTTATTTTGGGGTTACTAGGCTTTGAAAAGGTGAAAGGTCTGAAATTTAAACAGTGGATACTTCTCAGCTACCAGCACTTCACCAGCTCATACAAAGAACCAGAGAAAAAATACAAACTGGTAACACATATGACACAATAATGACCCCATCTAAAGCATGCAATCTCATCACATCCGAGCCTAAACCAATGTTTTGGGTGAATCCCTCTGTGTACTCTGTTCATTGGGACAGGCTATTCTCTAAACTTTTGTCTTTCACACTGATCCAGTAAGTTATGAACTTTTAAATCAGCCTTTTGCCTAGGGACAGTAAGTGTTTCACTGCAAAGTGAGATCAATTAGCTATTTGAATTAGTGTTCTCACAGCTGTAACAGTATTTACCTGCAGCTGGTGACCTTATTGCTGTCTACAACTACCTGAGGGGTGGTTGTGGCCAGGAGGAGGTTGCTCTCTTCTCTCAGGTGGCCAGCGCCAGAACAAGAGGACACAGCCTCAGGTTGCACCAGGGGAGATTTAGGCTGGAGGTGAGGAGAAAGTTCTTCACTGAGAGAGTCATTGGACACTGGAATGGGCTGCCCGGGGAGGTGGTGGAGTCGCCGTCCCTGGGGCAGTTCAAGGCAAGGTTGGACGTGGCACTGGGTGCCATGGTCTAGCCTTGAGAATTGTGGTAAAGGGTTGGACTTGATGATCTGTGAGGTCTCTTCCAACCCTGATGATAATGTGATACTGTGATACATAATTGTTCCCTGTCTTTGGAAAAGGTTTTCACTTCTAGCACTTTCTTTAAGACTGTAGACTTCATTAGTCACTATGAGCAAGAATGAAAACAACAGCATGTTAAGAAGTGAAATATCTAAAGAGTATGATGTTAGTTCACTGTAGCAAGGACCATCAACATCCTGGAAATCCACTTTGGAAGAAGATACCTCAGCAGACTATTGGTTTCAGAGTTATTTTTGCAATATCAGATATATTAAACATAGTCATTCCATGATCCAGATCTGGATTCTATACTGAAATGACTTCAGAGAGGTCATAGTTCAGGCATGGAGGAGATTTCAGTAATTTGGTCTTCTTGTGATTATTTCTCACACTGCTTCACACATGTGTCATAAGCCTCCTGACAAAGCATCCATACAGGTGGAAAAGATGTTTTCAAGCAAATTCCTTTCTCAATCTGAACATCTATATAAATGCAAGCAGATTTCTCCCTCCGCCCCCCAAAACACCTAGCAAATTAAAACATCTGCTTCCAGGGAATCACAAGTTTATTACTGTCATAACAACCTGACATTTGACATGCTGTATTTTGCTGAATTAAAGCCACAGTACACTGTACTCTAGAGAAGCAATGATGGGTTATAGTTTGCTGTAACATCTGTAGAGTACAAAACACAGGTTTGCTCTCAAGTTCAAAGAGCTCTTGGAACTCTATTCCCTGAAAACACAAACTGGAAGATGACATATGGTTAGCTCCTCTTTTTGTTTTATTCATGAAATTGTTTGTGAGATATAAATGTACTTAATTCTGAAAACCAGAGATCTGCTCCTGAACATAAATATTACCAAGTCATATCAAGGGAAGAATCCTTCCTGTAACATTGTGCTTTAAGAGAAGAAAAAAATAATAAAAGAAAGAAAGAAAAGCTCTTGGAGAAAAAACATAGAATCATAGAATCAATCAGGTTGGAAGAGACCTCCAAGATCATCTACTCCAACCTATCACCCAGCCCTATCCAGTCAAATAGACCATGGCACTAAGTGCCTCAGCCATTTTTTTCTTGAACACCTCCAGGGACGGTGACTCCACCACCTCCCTGGGCAGCCCATTCCAATAGCAAATCACTCACTCTAGGAAGAACTTCCTCCTGACATCCAGCCTATACTTCCCCAGGCACAACGTGAGACTGTGTCCCCTTTTTCTATTGCTGGTTGCCTGGCAGAAGAGACCAACTCTCACCTCGCTACAACCTCCATTCAGGTAGTTGTAGACAGCAATGAGGTCACCCCTGAGCCTTCTCTTCTTCAGGCTGCACACCCCCAGCTCCCTCACCTGCTAGATAAGCACTTTCTGAAGTGCTCTCCCAAACACTACTGATGGACCAATGAAGACTTTAATGCATTGTTCTGTTAGATGATCTGATCTGTCCTTTAGCTTCTCGGTAGTTCAGTTTCGTGTTTGCAAAACAGTGACTAGAGTAATTGCCTGCTCTCTGAATCTGTGTAAATTGGCAGATAGTGTAGAACGTCAGGAATGGAGGCCATGTAAGCAGAGAGAGGAGAGGAGAGGTGGAAATACACAGAGGGCAAATCACTCCTTTTCTTTCTTTGCATATAAAATTTCTTAGAGCACTTATGCCTCAGATACAAAGAGCAGGAATTAATGAAAGAAGGAGTAAGAAGGGAATATCACATGCCAGTTATGTCTGCTCTTAATCCTCAGGAGCTAGTAGGTAAATTATTCTGAATCATTGAAGGATTTTTAACAGGAAAAAACTTTTAAAAGTATTGTGTCAAGCACACATCAGAAAACAGGCTTGGTTTTAGGACATTTCTGTTTGTTTCTTTGTAAGACTAGGCTGGAATTCTTTGAAATTCTTACTTTTCAATGAATAGTCCTTATATAGTTCAACTCTATTGTATATTGTTGTAATGTGCTATCTGATTAAAAGCTTATACATTTGACCCAGGGATTAGTTACATAGGGTGTCTATAATGGAAGGAGAGAACTTCCTTAAGGATTAGTTACATAGAATGAAATCTTCCTCAAGGATTTCTGGAAATATTACATTCTAAACTCCTGTAATTTTTGTTTTGGTCCATTTACACAAAAGCTTCAGGAAGGGGCTGGTATAATTGTGTGACATTTATGTTCTTACTAAATAATGTGTGCAGAGAGTCAGTTACATCCTCCTCTATGGTCACATATTTTTACAAAAACTGTGTGGCAGCTGAATGGGAAGAACAATCCTGTCAAGGCCTTCTGCTAAGATTTAAAACATTAAATGTTTTTCTTTGAAGGAGTCAGTTACATCAGTTGTGTATGTCTTGATTTTAGTCAGTTACATCAGTTGTGTATGTCTTGACTCATCTCAAAAAAACCCCAGAAAAGCAGGAAGGATCAACTAAAGTTCAAAATAAAATAAAATAAAGCACTATAAAGGGAATTTAAATCTGATGCTGAGTCAGAACTCATGGTAGCTCTGCCTTCTCTATCCAGAACTGTAAATAATTGAAGCACTGGCAAGCTCAGAAAGAGTAATATAGTAGTGACAGCACGTTACATGGAAAACAGAGCTCAGATGAAAGCAAACAGGTTGATGAAGAACACAGAAGATTTATGTTCATATTGTGGGTGCAACACTTTGACGGTACCTGTTATGCCTTTTCTTTGCAATGACTGCAGTCAGCACTGCACACTGTGTTGTGACTCGGTTGACATGGCAGGAACAGCAACTGCTTTAACACTGATGCAAGATAAGGGGAGCAGCTGCTCCCATCTAGACCTAAAGATACATGCCTTTTTCCCTTCCTCTCCAAAGTCAGTCTCTACCTCTGTTCTGTCAACACTTCCCTACTAAGGGTCAGGGAAGAATTTATTCCACCTCTTTTATCACATACATTCATATGTAGCACTTCATTTACTGAGGTATTTTTTAGGAGAGATGATAACTCTTAACTCAGAAAGGTTTGGAAGGCTGGATCTTCTGATCATAAGCTCTGGCTCCTAAAGGTCACATGCTGCTTTCTTAGTTATGTCAATTTTATTACAGTCACCTCACTTTCCATGTACAATGGGCATCTGATGATTGATGTTTTGTAATGAGACATTCCTACTGAACTCTTTAAGAAATTCTTTCCCTCCATTCAAGAGTTCAAAGGAAAAAAAGAAAAATTGAAAGAGCAATTGCATAAGATTTATGTACTGTACAATGAGAAGCCAAATACTCTCCTGCTGAACACAGTTATCTAGCAGCAACTGGGAACAGCATGTGGAAGCTGACTTCAGGTATTCTTGACCTCAAAGTGCAGTCTGGTTTTATAAAACAATGGGAGATAAGGAGAATCCAAAAAACATATTATAGAACATTGTAGCTTAGAGCATAAATTAATCATGCTATTTCTAGAAACAACACAGCAAGATGTATTTATGTGTACAAAGGATTTCATTCTCCTAGAGTCTCAAATATGAAGCTCATAACAAATCATTTCCAATTTCTACTCACTGTATTTTGGGTTAGTCAAAGTTTAATTTCCTTCCATTTGGCAATGGCTGCTAAGAGCTGTGTTCACAATTCCAGTCTTTCTACACCATTTTTGGAAATAATAAAATGTAGTATAATTCATTTATTTACTCAATAGAACAGACATCATTATAATCTCATCTGACCACTTTCATTTTCTGGTATAAAAGAAAATTAATGAAAAGATAAGAACTGATATATTTGTCAAATTAGGAACAGAAAAAATTGCCCCACTCTAAGTCATCCTTTGTTACTGCAAATATGATATTGTATTTTGGCCTTTTGTTTTGGTTTTCTTTACAGAAGAGCTGGTCATGAGAGTGTGATCTGCAGACCACCAGTGTCTCAGTGTTGTTATAAGTAATATCTTTGAAGTTTTTAAGAGGCTCACAGGCAAAGTGTATTCTTTAGTCAGGTGCACGCAATGCTAGATCTTTTTGCTACACATGGTAAAATTTTTGCCAGTGCCATCTCACCTGCCCTCCAGAAATGCTACGTTATTTTCCAGCACAACTTACTGTAATGCCTGCAATGTTTGAAATGACTGGTTTTGAACTACACAGAGAGCCCATGGTTTATATGCACTCATTCCATGTGTTCCATAAACACTTTAGTAATGTGAATTTCATTTCCAGAACAAGTGCTGCCACTTAGTTGCAAGCACACTATTTCATTCCCAAGCATTTTAAAGCAGCTAGTGAAGAGCCAAATGAAAACCTGATAGAAAATACTTAAAGTGGAAAGTATTAAAAAACAAATCTTCATTTTGATCACATAAGAATACACAAAGTTCAGATGTCTCAATCTCATTAAAAAGCAGGAGGGCAATAATGTGTTTCAGGATTTGATTGCAGTGGAAAACAAACTCTAAGATAAATGTCTTACAGAGATGATTGGAATTATATATCTGTTACAGCAAACTACAAAGGCCTAGAAATTCTGCTACAGTCTACGTAGGCTCTTGACACCCTTATCTTATGAGCACAAGCCCTATGAGGAGAGGCTGAGGGAGCTGGGATTGTTTAGCCTGGAGAAGAGGAGGCTCAGGGGTGACCTTATTGCTGTCTACAACTACCTGAGGGGTGGTTGTGGCCAGGAAGAGGTTGCTCTCTTCTCTCAGGTGGCCAGCACCAGAACGAGAGGACACAGCCACAGGCTGCGCCAGGGGAGATTTAGGCTGGAGGTGAGGAGAAAGTTCTTCACTGAGAGAGTCATTGGACACTGGAATGGGCTGCCCGGGGAGGTGGTGGAGTCGCCGTCCCTGGGGCACTTCAAGGCAAGGTTGGACGTGGCACTGGGTGCCATGGTCTAGCCTTGAGCGCTGTGGTAAAGGGTTGGACTTGATGATCTGTGAGGTCTCTTCCAACCCTGATGATACTGTGATACTGTGATACTGGGATACTAACCCAGTCTCTCTCAAAAGTGTTAAGCAATATGACTGGCACCTGTCCCAGTGGCTTCTTTCTTTCTTTCTCCTCACAACTAACCTGTTCTGAGTTGCGTTTTGCTTTGTCTGAGTTTTCAACACCTACACTGTTCAAAACCTACATAACTAGAGGGAGTATTTCAAGAAGAAACAGAAATCAATGAAATTCTTCATGGTTTATAGAGAATTAATTTTACACCTTGAGATTAATCTAGAATAGAGCTCGGCTTCCTGATTCTAGCAAAGATGGAAGTAAAAGGTTGTATCTGATAGAAATAGGCAAAGAATAAGATTACCTACCCCTTCTACAATAGAAATGAATACTCTCACTTTAAGCTACTGGCTCCCTAACATACTAAGATGAATCTGTGCAATCCTCTTTTATGAGAGCTGGCTGATATAAAAATGCCCCATGACCTCATATTACTTCATCTTCTTGGGATCTCCCATCCCTCAAAACTGTTTCCTGTGTCTATCTAGCTATGACACTAATAATTTGTAAGCATTTACTAAGTAAAAACAAATAATTATCCAACAATTTTATGAATTACTTTCGTAAGATTGAAAGTTCTAGTTTCCTCAAGGGACTAGTGGTTTAAGAGACTTCAAGAAACTCCATTGTAAAACAATCTTCCGGTTTCAGTTTCTTCTCTTTAGCAATTTGTTCTGGACGATATCAGCTTTTGGATGGAAAACCAAAAAAAAACAGTTAACAAAACTGTGTATTGTCTTAGGGGAATAGGTAAGACATAAAATCAAGTTGAATATTTTGCTGCCTCTTGAAGATTTTTTTTTTTTTTGAAAGAAGACATGTTTTCAACTTCTAAACATACAGTTTTTTCAGGACTTAACAAGAACTTTAGACACATCTTTAGCATAACCTTTGTTTTTCATAAAAAGCAGAAGTTGAAACACAAGATTTAGAAAGAGAAAGGGAGATGCAAAGCAGAACTGACAGTGCCCTTTTACACCACAGAGTGATTTTTGCCATGTTATGCTGACCTTGGTCACAGCACAAAATGCCTCAGAAGCACAAAAGCTATTAGCAAAGAAAACTTGTCTTTGACTCAATCAATGAATAGCCCCAAGACTGTCTCTCATTTGTTTGTGTATGTGTGGTTGTTTGAATTTCTAAAGCTTATTTGTCCTATAAGGGCTGAATTCCTCTATAAGGATTGTTGTTGTGTACCAGATATCCTCTATTCATCGTGAAAACACTGACATGCTATTGTCACAAGCCTAAAAGGACCTGCTTAATCCATCCAGCATTGAATTCCACACCAATTATTTTTGGGTGGGTCTCATGTTTACAATAAAACTCAAGAGTCAAGCAGATGCTGGAATTGAGTCTGAATTGAGGCATTAAGTCACTGAATGACCTTTTAGTCAGTCTCTTGACCTCTATGTGGCTCAGAAATCCAACAGCGTCACCAGGGGAAAGGCGGAGTCTCACTGAACACCACATGCCATGTCCAAGCTACAAAACAGCAGAAGTATGCAGAGAGGGAAACATTTCCTAAATGATTCACCTGTCTTCTTTGACTTCTCCAAAGCCTGAGAATGTCCAGGAAGTCAGCAGGGAACTAGGATGATTTCATTTGTTCTTGCTGGGTGGGCTCCACTCATCCTGTATCTGCAGAACATCCGAGTGGGATTGCCAAAAATCTCAACTGCCCATAAAAAACACAATGCCAGTGTTGGCAAGACAGAAAGCACAGGCAGAAAGACCTGTGTGGCTAATGAACACAGCTGTACACAATCTGCAGCAGAAGTTTCCATGGTGTACATGCCAGCTGCTGCCAAACTGTGTGTCTGGCTGGGAAGGAAGAAAAAGACAGCGAGTGGCAGCATGGTTCACATCAGTGGAAGACAAACATTGAACTGTAGAGTGGTAGGGGCTAGAAGACACCTCTGGAGATCATCAAGTGGAAGAAGTCTGCCAAAGCAGGGTCTCTCTCTGATGTTTTCCTCACGTTGTTTTTTACTGTACAACCACTTCCCTGAACACATCATCACGTTCTTCCCAGGCAAATTTGGTGTGATTAGGAAACACTCAAGCAAAACACAGGAACAGAAACTAAACCCAAAACCATATCCATCATGTAGGAATCTCTCTGCAAGAGCAAGTTCATACAGAAAGACCTTTAATTTGCTAGGCATCTAACAGTGCACAACAAAAACAAGTCTGATGCTTCTCTCAACAGCAAGGAAATGTCTCTATGGCTTCAGATCAGACTTGAATATTTGTTTGAGCCAAATATAATTTTTTCCTCCTGTCTTTAATGTCTTCACTTCTCTATAACATAATTAACAATAACTGAAAAAGCTTGCTTCAAGTATTCATAAATATTAAAAATACATCAGGCCACTCTGCATAAATGAAGCCTGCAGTCAGTGCATCACATTTAGCAGCCTCCTTGAGTTACCTGTATTTTGGATGTAACTTAAAACCATCAGTCTGGACCAGTTTTAGAGCCATGAATGGTCTCTTGACTCCTTGTCGTTTAAGGAAGGGTGTTAACCCCAGTGTCTTGGCTTACTTCCAGTTTATGTAATTGTATTACTCTTGCTTAAATTGTGCAAGAGGTCCCCATTGGAGGTTATTCTCCACTTTCTCTTCCTTGAGAAACATGGCTAGCAGAAAACATCCACACATCTTTGTTTCCAAGGTGACTGAATTTTCATAGTGCAGGCAGTGGTCCCCATTTATAGGTATATAAACTTACACAGATATCTATACGTATGTGTGCCTGTCTATTTGTACTTATTACTTGGCTATGTAGATAGACACACAAACAAACGTTTAGAATTGTCCTGGAGTAGTCTTTTTAGCAGGAAGAAATCTTTTTCAGCTTGGACTAGTTACAGCATTTTCTAAAGAAATAGGTAAAATGTAAAGCAGAAAAGAACAAAACTCAAGAGAGTTTAATTAGGTGACATAAGATGCCCATGGCAGAAATAGGAACTTAACCCCAGTCTCAAGATTTCAGTTTTCAGCATGACATCATTCTTTGCCTGTAGAAACTTTTGGTAATATAGTGCAAAATACGTAACAATGATATATGATATGTGTGATATAATGAAGAAGAATATGTAATATAATGAAGAATATGTAGTAAACCAAATAAATGCAATGATCTAATCTAACCTTATATTTGAAAAGAAACTTTCTTTTTCTTTTTTTTTTTTCCTGTGGAAAAGAAAATGCTAATTCTATCAAGGGGTAAGTATCAGTAGAGTATTGTGTCTGTTGTCTGGTGAGCCAGTTGTGGTGAGGAGTCATCCAACATGAAAAAACCAGGTGCCTCAAACTTCGCTCTATTTTGGCCCTTCAGCTGCTTGTTTCCACTTCATTTTTCCCTACTAACTCTAAGGCTAAAGCTATCATATCACAATAAGGGACCCTTTACTGTACTGAAGAAGACTACCTCTTTCCTCTGTCCAAACCACAAAAGGATGTACTCAGCTTCTCCCACTGAAACTGATCTCTATATATTTCATCACTCATGTTACTCATGTTGGTGTTGCAATCCTTTGGCAATATGTGCCTGTGATGTTCTGTAGATTTCTTTACAGAGAAAGAACATAACAGTTCAGCATGTCTCTACTGAGCCTGAGCCTGAGGGAGCTGGGGTTGTTTAGTCTGGAGAAGAGGAGGCTCAGGGGGGACCTCATTGCTCTCTACAACTACATGAAGGGAGGTTGTAGACAGGTGAGGGTTGGTCTCTTCTCCCAGGCAACCAGCAACAGAACAAGGGGACACAGTCTCAAGTTGTGCTGGGGGAAGTATAGGCTGGATGTTAGGAGGAAGTTCTTCCCAGAGAGAGTGATTTGCCATTGGAATGGGCTGCCCAGGGAGGTGGTGGAGTCACCATCCCTGGAGGTGCTCAAGAAAAGACTGGATGAGGCACTTAGTGCCATGGTCTATTTGATTGGACAGGCCTGGGTGCTAGGTTGGACTGGATGATTTTGGAGGTCTCCTCCAACCTGCTTGATTCTATGATTCTATACTCTCTGCCCATACAATCACTTTGCAACTATTTTGGCAGAGGGTAAATGGGAAGGGATGGTTTATTTGTTAGGATAGAGGAGAGGTACTTTGAAAAAAAATCTGCCTCTGATGATTTTCCTGTCACAGACATTCTATGCTCCCCTGTTTTTCCCATCTACAAAACTGCAATAATTTTTAATGAACTCATAAGAGTATTGTGAGGTTGTGCATTGTTTGTAAACTACTTGAAGATTTTGGGCTAAAAGGTACTTTAAAAGTGCAAAGGAGTTAATTGAAAGTACAGGAGTTGATTCCTAATGTGTATCTGTGTTTATGAGTAGATTTTTCACCTTGTCCTTGTGGAATTTGAAAATGTAAAAAACACATTCTTCCCTAACAAACACACAGTCCTAGCAGAAAGTAAAAAAGAAAGTTTTTCTTCTCCCATTTTCCTGTTTTACAAAACATGAAAAACTTAAATGCATTGTTTCAGGATGCCCAGAAAAACAAATGCAGGGATGTGAAGACAGATCTCCTGAGGCCCATCTCAAGCGTGTTGTATAGAGGATATTATGGTTAGAACAGTCCTACAGTCTCCTCACTGCCCTGCCATTAAGTCTGATTACAGATTTTATTGGTGTTAGAGAAGTAAGAAACAGCAATTTGAAAACCTGAATCTAGCTTGGGAACTGAATACAGCAGTGTGCTTTATGTCTTTTCACCTTCTTGTTTGGTTAATTCTTTTATTTATTTATTTATTTATTTATTTATTTATTTATTTATTTATTATTTTCTCCACGTGGAACTCATGAAACTCCTTGGTTTTGATGGTGCTTTCTATTATGAGGATTTCTTAAGGTAGCTGAAGTGGCTGAAAGCAGTGCTTGCTGAGGAAGTGCTCAGCCATGGCCCACTGGTTGATGTCAAAAGGCCAGCATCTGGTACCATTCTTTTGATACTCAATTGCTTCTTTCTTTCAGCTCTTTTCAGACCAAGGTACAACTTGAGAAGTGTACTTTGTGTTATAAAAGCCGTAATAGAATGGCAGCTTTATGTGCATAAATCTGTTCTCACTGCCAACACTAGAACTTAGCCAAACAGCAACTGGAGGCACAATACCGGGAGGCCAAAGTTTTCTAAGACTAAATCTGTCACCTTGTCTCACACAACTAACTGCCTACAGCCCTGAATATGACCTTAAATTTGATTCTCCCATTGTACTCAACCTACAGAGAAAATTAAAGAGCGTTGACTTGTTGTATTATAGATTTTCTCCATTTTTCTTTTCACATTCTTAACAAAATATTTCAATATTAAAAAAAATAAATGACCAAAACAGTGTCAGAGCAACAATTAACTGGCAGCAGATCTATGCAAAGCTCTGTCACAATTTAGTCATTGAACAAAGAAAATTTCATTTTGATTTTATTTGAATATAAAATTTCCTCAAATTAAGACAAAATTAATACATCTTTATAGTCAAATGGAGACTTTACCAAGGTAGGCAGCATCAAGTGCTAGTTCCCATAGTGAGGTCAACACTCTTTCATCAGTTTCTGCATTTGCCAGTGTGGTGTGTTTTGTTGGTTTTTTTTGTTTGGTGTTTGGGGTTTTTTTTTGGGGGGTGGGGTGGTTGTTTTGTTGTGTTTTTTTTAATAACAAGAGAAAAGCAAAGCCATGTGGACATCTACAGGGAAAACAGCAGTTGCCAAAATGCTGTTGGCACAGCAAAATTTGTGATTCTCCCATGACACTTCAATTTTGTCAGCTTTGTTTCAGCTACATTTTTTAATGTTAATTTATTTAATTTTGTAAGGTAGTTCTGTCTGGAAACAAATATTCTGATTTTTAACAGAAATTTAGTGCAGCCATGGCAAAGTGGAAAAGCTTTTTCTATTTTTAATCTACAAGTCTAAATCTAATATATAAGCTCTTAATTCTTCCAAGGCATAAGCTAACACAGCAGGTGTTTCATGTTCCTGGGAGATACATTAAATAGGCACATTTAAACCATTCACTATATATATATATATATAAAATTATTAGTTGGAAGAGGAGGAGAATGTAAAATTACAGTGACCATATTATATATACACCTTTAAAAATAAACAATCCTCCTAACACCTGTGTGTGTGGGATGTAAAGTAATATTCTAAAGTGTGTTTAATAGAAAGAGTCAGGAAAACCCTCTCCTATTAAATGAAATATTGAAATGCAAGTGCATAGTGGCCATAATTCTTAAAACAGGGACTGAAAATAATGAACAAACAACCAATAACTAGAAAATCACCTGAACTACTGAATTCAAAGGACTTATTAAAAATATCAAATGTACCTTTAAGATCTGTGCAATAACATGCATCACGATATAGCGGGCAGGGCACAAAAGACAAGCATATGCTGTGAAGGGCCTGACAAACCCATGGTTGTACACCTGCAGAAAACAGCAGGTTGCTGAACACTTGGATGCATAACTGCCCAGGAGAGGGAGCCTGAAGGCAGTCTGCAATGCATCGACGTGGACCTGCCTTGCTTTGAAAATTTTGCCTACCTTGCAATTTGTCAGCAGAAGACCTGAACATCTCAAGCATTAATGGGACAGGCTACAACTTAAACCCAGTTAGCACATGCTTCCAAAGCAAGCCACTGGACTGTAGGATATGATTTTTCTCTTTGTTAGGTATCAGACCTCTCCTCAGGCACTAAGATGATACTCACTTTTGTCCCCTAGTCTTACAGATTTGTGTTAAACACAGCAGGATGCACAGCAGAGCTCTTGGTCATTGGCTTGAAAGAAAAAAATATGATCTGGGAAGAAAAATACTGGATTTTTTGTTCCAGAATTAAACTGGGGACAGATTCCAGAGTTTATTCGTGTAAATACCACTGTGTCAACAATTTAAGTTCACACGGTATTGTATGTGCTTAAACTGAGTGCTGGAAGAAGTGTATTCATTCTATACCTTATGGGATGCTGATTAAACAGTAGCTGTAGATTGGATGTTAATTAATATCAAATCTTGATACATAAATCTTTTGACTGATTTGTGGGTAAGCCTTGTTCTAGATCCATGGGAGTCCCTTATAAATCCAATGGGTAGTTAATATCTTGCTTCTTCATCCCAGTAGTCTACTGCCAATTCTACTTGCCAAGCAGAGAATTAATCATGGTGAGTCACAATTTACAAAGAAAAGAGTGTGGTTTTCCAAGGAGACTTCAAAGACTACAAGACAAATCCCTCAGCAAACTTTGTGATATTACAAGTGCAAACCCAATAAAGGGTAGAAAGAAATACCAGTGCATTTTTCTGGATGTAAAGGAAGCTACAAGGAGCATATGAACAGACTTTCCTTCATGTAATAGAAATATCCAAGGGGATGGTAAAAGATGGAGTTTAGTGTAACCAGTGTGAATGAAACACTTCTGTAATTTGCATTCTGAAACCTAGGAGACTCGTCTCCCACAAATGCAGAGGATATTTGTAACTACCTGGAAGATGTCTACTAACCAATTAATGTTTCTCTCGATCCTGTAAGGTCTGAGATCCAACAAGATTCAAGGCTTATCAATATAAGATGTCATATGTATCAATATTTTGCTGGCTTTGAGAGTTAGGGATATTATTTACATGGAATCATATAGAACAATTTGGGTTGGAAGGGACCTTAAAGATCATCCAGTTCTAACACCCCTGCCGTAGGCAAAGACACCTTTTACTAGACCAGGTTGCTCAAAGCTTCTTCCAACCTGGCCTTGGAACCCCTCCAGCTTATTAGTGTTTCATCTGCTTCACAGTGAAGAAAATGCTCCTTAAACCTAATATAAACCTAATTTCTTTCAGTTTGAAGCCATAACTCCTTGTTCTATCACTACACAGCCTTAGAAAAAACATCCCTCCCCATCTTTACAGCAGACTTTAGCTATTGTAAAGCTACTTCAAGGTTTAAGTGGAGCCTTCTCCTTTCCAGGCTGAACAATCTCAGCACTTTCAGCCTGACCTCATAGGAGAGGTACTCAAGCTCTCTGATTATCTTTGTGGCCCTCCTCTGAACTTCCAAATCTTTCTTATGTTGGGGGACCCAGATGCAGACACAGTAGTCCAGCAGAGCAATGGAGTAGAATTATGTCCCTCAATCTTCTGATCACACTCCTTTTCCTGCAATTCCAGATATGGATTGCTTGGTGGGTTGCAAATGTACATTGTCAGGTCATGTCAAACTCATCAACCAACACTCCTAAGTCCTTCTCCTCAGAGCTGCTCTCTGCCCCCACTTGTATTTCTTGTTGTGATCACCCCAACACATGCATAGGACCCTCTCCACTGATTTTTTTTTTATATAAAACAGTTACTTGAGACCATTTGGATGAAAAAAAAGTGAGAAGTTAGTTGTGGGTGTTGGATTAGATATGGTGAAGTAAAGTATGGGTTATAATTCAATACACATAGTGGGTTTCAAATGATCTCTAAAGAAGCTCAGAGGAAAACTCATAGAAATGCTTGGATATTGGTTTGCTTTATATTCATGTTCATACAGAGAAACTAAGAAGCATACATAACAAGAACTTGGTGTTTCTCCAGCTATCTAAAACAGTATTTCTTTTTAAGTATTTCCATGTGTTTATGAAGCAGAAATCTTTTCATGCAAACAGCCACAATATATTCCCTCTTTGAAGTGATTAGGGACAGTGAATAAAGAAACCCACCAGAACAATAGCATTGAGAATCTGACTATAGAATATTTTAGGAAACAGACATGTATCTTTAGGGTGGTTAGCTAGAGGGAAAGTATTGCAGAGCAGACACAGCAGTGGCATGTTATATGAGGAATGAGAATATATCACATCTCAGGTCAATAGAAGCTTGATTCAATGACTTGTCTTCATGAAACAATTTTAACTCACAGTTAAAATTACTAAAATGTCAACCTGACTTACAATGACTTGAAAACATTCTTTGACAACCTCTATGGAAGGAGACACTCTGACTGGCTTGAATTCTTTCATTCTTTTTGAAGCCCCATAATATACCACATCTAGTGCGTGACTTGGACTTCACCAGATCCCAAACCAATTCCATTTTTTTTTCCTACCTCTGGCAATTCCACAGAAGCAGAACTACAATAGAAATATCACAGATGATATTCTGGTGTTATAGATCAGGGTACCTCCATATAGAATCATAGAATCAACAAGGTTGGAAGAGACCTCCAAGATCATCCAGTCCAACCTAGCACCCAGCCCTAGCCACTCAACTAGACCATGGCACTAAGTGCCTCATCCAGGCTTTTCTTGAGCACCTCCAGGGATGGTGACTCCACCACCTCCCTGGGCAGCCCATTCCAATGGGAAATCACTCTCTCTGTGAAGAACTTCTTCCTAATATCCAGCCTATACCTACCCTGGCACAACTTGAGACTGTGTCCCCTTGTTCTATTGCTGGTTACCCGGGAGAAGAGGCCACCCCCCACCTGGCTACAATGCCCCTTCAGGTAGTTGGAGACAGTAACAAGATCATCCCTGAGCCTCAAGAGAGCTAAGTCAACTGATGCAAATGGGGTACATTCATTTCTGCCCTGCAAAACATATGAGAAATTACTTGTATTTAATTCACCATCCTGATTTGTAGATCTACCTCCTCTGCATCCAACAGCACTCTTGGTGAAGTAAGGGATTTGAGAGTCACAGTTAGTTACAGATCAAAAATCCCAAAGCCTCCCTGCTTAGAAAGAGCAACAAGAAAATCCATGGACACAATGCTGACCTGTAGAGAGTAATAAAGCCTCAGCTGGTTACACGGGAGATGGATGTTCCCATTCAAATGTTGATGATGGCTCCATTCTGTAAGATGTCAGTGAAGTATTTGAGTGCTTGTGACTTCATGAACAAAGGACAACAGAATTTCTCATCTACTAATACACTTTGTGTTAAACAGTAAAAGTCAATTTGCCTCTAAGTCTTTACTGCAAGTTGGTTCTTTGTGCACAGATGTATCAGGTACCTTGAGAAATGGAACTTCAGTTATCATTTTTTAAGGAATCAGCTAAGGAAAAAGGGGAAATGTTGCTTTTAAGGTTAGAAAAAAAAATTGTCTTTGATATTATTCCCAGGGGATCAATGGAGCTATTGCAAGGGTGAATTTGACTTAGTTTAGCAAATATTTTGTCTAAACCTAACTTTCCTTCATCTAATCCCCTAACTAGTATTTATTCCTGTATGCAAAGTTGTGTCATTCATGCAAATATCAAGATAAAGATTTTAAATTTTGTAAGTCTTAATACTTTGTATTGGCATTGTGTTCACTGCAAGAAGCGACCATAAATTGTATTCAGATATAAATCTGAAAGCAGAAACTGAGTGAACAACTGAAGCAAGAAAAATATTGTTCTGACATCATAGCTCTGTATATAAATGACAGTCATGACTTAGCTTTACAATTGAGAAATATCACCTAATAAAAAGTTTTTGCAGAAATGAGTGATTTTCATACAATTTCATTTTAAGGCTTGGAATTGTTGATATTTGCACTATTTTAATGAAAAAAAATCTATTCTTTTTTCTCAAGATCAAGTTTTCATTTCAAAATTTACATTTTCTGCAGCTATCCAGCTACCCCATGAACACTTTTAGAAGTTTAGGTTTTGGTTTGGTTTGGTTTGCTTTTTTCCCAAGGAAGCACTACAGAAATGTCAAAAAAAAAAACCCAAAAAACCAAAAGTTCTTCCGTTTATCCAACTGGATCTCTAAAATGAAATTCTAAATATATTGGCTTAAAATTCTTGACCAAGCTAGGAGTAGAAAGTTCTCTAAAACCTTACAAATTCTCATTGGAAATGAAACATATTCTTTATTATTTTTATTATTTCAGCCTGATCTTGGACTGCAGAATTCTTTCTACTGATAGTATCCAGGACTCTAAGATGTTTCACCCTAACTCCACCTTTCCATCTTGTCCTAACAAAGCTTATTTGAGCAGAGCACCTGAGTGCCTTTGGACAATCACTGCTCATTACCACTGGCTTGGTGGTAACCAGCACATTGTCTCTCACTTCACCTTCTATGCAAATCTCTCTATATGCAAAGATAACAGGTCGAAAATGACTGAGTAACTTCATCCAGGTGATTGCCAAACATTAGCTGCTTGACTGGCCACCGTGATATCTTAACCTGCTTGAATCATTTACACACGAAGCTATGATAACTCAGATAGATCTTAGCCCATATAGGCTGGGAAGAGATGGGGAACCAAGGAGATATGAGTGGTATGGCTGTAGTACTAACATCCAAAAAGCAAAGCAATTCAGAAATGATGATGGAGTGGTATTGAGGTCTTCTCAGGATAATGTTAAACCTAAGGACAGAGCAGGAGAAAGGCTGTGTGTGCTCACAGAAAGAGAAGAGCCTCAAAATCTGACTCAGAACCAGGTCATTCCATCACTGAAAATGCCAGGAACTTCCAGATTCATCTCTACGATGCTGCTGTAGATTTCTGCATTCATAGAGCATATTTGGTCCTTTACTATAAGAACGAATTAACTCATCTTTCTCACTTGCTGCTACTGATCTCAGGCCTGAAAAGTTCATTCTCAAGAGAGGTGGAAACAGTGTCAACCAGTATTAATTCTCTTAAACTGTTTATTCCCTTAGCCAAACTCATCAGCTAGCACACCTGCAGAAAGTGAATAAGGAGTAGAAGGGACCAGAAGGGACTTGGCGGGGACAATTCCTGAAGCCACAGCTGTGCCTACGGTAATTAGAATATGCCCAGTGCGTAATGGCACATTAGGTGGGCATTGATCTCAGCCAGTTTATGAGGTCTGTTACAGAATTGAATCACTTGCTGCTGAAACCCATGGAGCATTAAGTGCTACTTCCTAAGGTAATTCATTTTCAAATTATCTTGCAATTATGACTGATGACTTCACTGTGAATGAGTTTACCTAACTGCTAACACTCACCCAGAGAAGAGAAATTGATCTTTATATCTCTTTTTCAGTCTTATCTTTAAATATTCCTCACAGCTTCTTTTCACACAGTTCCAACTGGGAAGATAGGCTTCACAAAAAGACTAAGACTGCTTAATTGCCCACTCATATTCAGGAGACAAGATGGGTAAAAGAAAATCAATGACTGACAGTGCCTCACTGACAGAAGAGTTGTGAATGTGCATTCATCTGTTGAGCAGCTTTCCTAAATCATTACTTAGCATATACATAGAAATGAGATAGAGATTTCTGCAAAAATAAACTCTTGATCACTACTTTAGGTAGTTCATTCCCTGGCTTATAATTTTAAAGACAAATTTTAACAAGAGAATGGTCACAAGAGCTGTTGGAAAGTGAGAATTTGATGTCCATGTAACTGTCAAAAGGAAATAGCAGGAGAAATCACAGGTTGAGTCATAAATCTGTTCTAAATGAAATGGGTAAAGGGTTTTTGTTTGTTTGCTTGCTCTTCTCCATCTTTTCTCTCTCTCATTTCAAAGGAATTCTATAGGTAGAGATGACAGTACATCAAGAATAACTTATACAAGCATAATTTAAGCAAAAGAACAGAAAAGACAAAAAAAAAAAGAAAATACACACCCCCCCCCCTCATTAAAAAAAAACCCAAAAAACCAAAAAAACAGACATATCAAATAACAAGGACCTTTCCTGGGACAAAAAAAAGCAGATGCCTCTTCAGAGCTAAGTGACCCATTTGTATGTAATATATATTTTACATGGTAGGATAAAGTGTGTAGCATTGTACAATACAAATAGGCTCTAAGCACCATGGAAACTTCTCTGACTTTCTATTATTGTATTATGAATCATATCAAAATAAGAAATTATATCGGAAAGATGACGCCAGGGGGGAAGGGCACTTAACACTGATTCAGTAAAAGAAGTTGTGCAGACCTATCCAAGCTGTTCCTTAAAGCAGTCAGCATAAAATTAAGTAACTATTAAGTTTATCCTATATTGAGTCAAATTAGAAGGCAGTGAGAAAGAGATGTCTGTGCAGTTGAGTAAGAGGCAGTCCAAATTTCCATTCTGCTGTGTCAGCTGGCTCAGAAACAAATCTGCATTTCCTACTTGAGAGATACAGATGTAGTTTTTTAATAATAAAATAACCAATATGTCTCTAAATATGATTATCATAACCACATATAACTTGTTGTACAACTATACTCAGCTCCCTAGGTAGGGCAGAAAGCCAGCAAATGTGGTGAACATATCCTCTTCCTCAACCCCTTGACCTACTAGTGTGATGTTTATCTTCATGCTGACATTCCTAAAAATCTATATTTCCCCATTGAATAAAGCTACCATATATTGAGAACAGAGTAACAGCTAATGCTCTTCTGGCATTTTAGAGACATTTTTTCCTTTGCATAAATTGCCTTGCTTTTGTTTTCCTTCTGTATATCCCTGTCCTTGTTGAGTCCACATTTTATTTGTGACTCTTATTTACGTGGTAAAGGTCTCAAGGAAACATTGTGGCTTTTGGTTTCTAATGCCAGTTTTAGTATGTCCCCAAAGTTCAGATGTGAATGACAGGTTGACCTTTGAAGTACAATTGTCCTGGGACATACCCAAGATGTTCTGTCAGAATAAGGTTTGTCTTTAAGAGAGGAGGAATGTTCAGATAGACTGATTGGCCTCTGACTAGGCTAAAAGTATCTTTCCTTCTCAGCCCTCATTCCTAGCATAGGAATGCAGACAAAAGGAAACACAATAGAGATAAATCTAGCAGATTCTTCCAAACAATTCATACTTTATGGTTTAGAATATAAACTGGAACACACATTTCTTCCTTTGGTTATTGAATCCATTTTCAACTGCGCTTAATATATCACTGAAATGTGCTGTGCTGTTCTGAATAGTAGATGGATTGATTCCCTCCACCATGTTTTTTGGTTTTGTTTTTGGGCTGTTGGTTGTTTTGGGGTTTTTTTTGTGTGGTTGGTTTTGTTTGTTTGTTTTCTTCTTTTTCTTTCCCCCATGGGGGAAATGTTCTACTAGAGCTCTAAAGTAATGGGATAAGGCACAGGTTATTTTCTTTAGAGTTCTATAATCAGTATTAACATACAACTCAGATTCCAAAATCTTTGGAACTCCACTGAATTAAGTAGAAGTGTTGGAGGAGCAGAGTTGCACTCATGACCCCTGAGCCACCATTTTAAATATTTTTAAGTGGTACTTTTGGTATTAAAGTCTTTTGAAGTAGTGTCTGCTTTTCTATGATACCTAGAGACAAACCCTATTTTTTTTTTTAAGTAGGAGTTCTCCTTCAGTGACTATTCTAATATTAAAAATGTTAATTGAATCAAGTAATTATGAAATATATTAGAGACCAAACCCATGAAACCAAATTCATTTGTTATTAACAATGCTTAATGGTGTTGTAATTTTCCTATCTTGTTTCAAAGAGCATTCACAAATGAGGTTTAGTCAATATTCCTGTAAATTTAACTTTCAGAGAAGACCTTCAACAAAATGGTAGAGAAATTCCTATCAAGAAGTAGGAGTATACCATCAAAATACACTGATTACTTGTAATTGCTTTTCAACAAGCATCAATGACTGTGATTGTACACAAGATAGTGATCCAGAACATTAAAATCAACTCTTATAATCTCTCAACTTCTACAACCTCAAATCCCAAAATTGCAGCCCAGAGGAGACCTAAACTGAAGAGCAGAAAGCAATGCTCAGCTGGAAAAAAAAATGTGACAATGCAAGGGATGACAGAAAAACCACAGGACTCCTGAATTAATTTCCACAGGATCACACTAGTTCAGAGACAGTTGCACAATATTTTTTCTTTTTTAAAGGTTATACAGGAAGGATGTGGTTGATTTTGCAAATATCCATTTGAAAGCCAGTAAACTGATGCAAAGATAAGAAATTAAATAGGAGAGGGAAATCACTAACTTCATTTTATAGCTGCAGATAATTGTGGCATTAAAACTGTTCTGTACACAGTCTGCTAAAGCTAGGAAATGATTCTCAAGAGTTTTCTCCTTGCTAACTAGAGTAAATCACTCTTTGCATTACACTACATATATATGGCTGTTCTTTAGATTCATATATCTGCTGGTTTATCAAAGCCTCTGCATGGGAAAAAAAATACTTTAGATACCCACTGCGTGAGGACTGACAGACACTTGATAGTACTTTGGAACCAGAATATCAAGCAACAAAATTTGCAGCAGAAAAGGAAGGACTGTCAGAAACAGGAGTGTGTCTCTTTACTGTAACAAAAACATTAATTTGTCAGCATTTTTTATAAACTCCAGGTTGGGCAACTGAAACTATGAATTTAGTGCAAGAGTATTTTCCTTCTAGAGACAATGTGAATGTAACTCACTTACAAAGCTAAACTTCACTAAAAGGTATCAGCCTGTCAGTGAATACAACAGCCATGGCAGTACAGTGGTGTGCTGGACAGTGGCTGTTCCTTCTCACAGTCTTGGTGCTGTCAAAAATAATGTTCCCCTCCAACTCCCTCTTTACTTTAGGGGAGAAAGTTAGGAAACTGGACATTAAAGGAGAATTGAAAATGCTACTTTCATTCATACAAAGTATTTGCATTAAAAGGACTCAGTTTTAATCATCTAGACAAAACCCACTCAAAAAAACCAAAACAACCCCCCAAAAAACCCAACCAAAAAACAAACCAAAACCCATCACAAGCAACAAATACCTTTTCACTCTTCAATCACTGTAAATGGTACAAATGTCAACATAAATTATGCTAACCATGGGCATAAATTATGCTTTGAAGTTCTTTTACTCTCCCATACTGATGTGAAATTAAAATCAGACGTGTTGTCATTCCTATATAAACTGCCCATTAGAGCAAGAAATATGTTTGCTATGAATTTCAAAGCTAGGGTCATATCTCAGAGATTCTGCAGAATAGCTGTCAAGATTTTTCCTATTAGACATATCTGACTATTGATACATTTCATAGTTGAGTCACAATTCTTTATTTTTCTGGAATACAGTCTTGCCAAGAAAAACAAAATAACTGCATGGAATGTGGATTTTCTATTCTAACATTTGTAAAATGATAACTTACCTACTGCAGATTTATAGGACAATAATACTATGCATGACCAAAAAAGTGCAACTGCTGCTTAGAACTACTGGAAAGCAACTAGAATTATGTGAAAGAAATTAAAATTAAAGTTCTTGAAATTGAATGTAGTATTCTACTAAGCACAGCAATTGTGCTTAGTGATTACAAGTAGTAATTCTACTATTGAAATTGAATGTAGTATTCTACTAAGCACAGCAGAAACCACATGAGGGTGAAACATATATATATATATTCTTTTTTCATGAACTATCCTAAACATACCAAAAAGATCTGCATATAAGAGAACAGAAGGAGAAACATAGTATCTACAAGGCTGCTGTCATGACTGACGTTTTAATTGTCTCATAAGTGTATGGGGACTACAGTATGTTTGGACTTAATTTCCACATGTACAGTAAAGCCATTACAACTAGACTCTTCTACATCTGGGAATTAGTTTATAGCATTGCAACTGTTGCTCATCTGTTCTGCTGTCTCTGTCATGAGCATGAGCCTTGACAGAGAAACTGTGGTTGGATAAAATAGCTAACAGATATTAATATAGTCCCCTTAGGTATACTAGTTGAGAACATACCTCTTTAAACAGAGAGAAGCCCAAACCACAGCGTTTAGAACTAGAGTTAAATAAAATTGGGATTGCAGACTTTGAGTGCTGATTTGAGTGTTGGGACAGGAAAGGCAGAGTGGGTGAAAGGTATGTGAAGTACGATAGCACATACCAACAACAAGTGTTGAAACCTATCTTATGAAGATTGCTGTTCAACTACAGCTTTCAGGGTACATATACAGAGCAAAGGCCATCTGCAGTGCAGCTGGCTGTGGCTTCATCAGTGAAGTCCCTTTTCTATCCAAGATTCATGAGAATGTTTTTTTTTCCTCTCTCTTTTTCTCCTCCCAATGAAAAGTGATAATATTCAAGGACATCTTTATTTGAAACTTTTCTTGGATAGATCCATCACATAATATCCCAAAGAGATTTTTTTCCTAAGGTTCTTTTCCACCCTGAATGTTTCTGTGATTCTGTGAATTCATATGTATTATGGTCCAGTGAAGATAATTTATAGTCGTGTGGACAGCAAATAAGAAAATCTGTCTCTCCAAGGATACAGAGCACACAAAACAACATCCTTGGAGGCACTTCACAAAAACAGATTCACCCCACCCCATATTGAAGGATTGTCATAAACCGAAACAGAGTGAGACTTGAACTGCAGTCTCCCTCATCCCTCCATGGGATGATCCTCCATAGAAACTGCATTCTTTTGTTACTATCAAGCAATCTGGATCCTGACTCAGTATTTAAGTATATTCACAAACTTAAATAGTTGCAATAAAAGCAATGAAATGACTGATTATATGCCAGGATTTATTAAGAGGCCTTTTTTTTAAAAAACATAGGTGTTCTTTATGAGTATTGAACTAATTTAAATCATTCATGTATGAATATTACTGGGAAAATACAGAGGCAGGGATTTGGATGTTTGGTGACTTTTTTTTTTCCTCCTGTCACGTTTTGCCTTTACACAATTTCATTTAGCATGATGATGAAAATAAGACAAATCCCCAAACCCTGAAATCTTTTAGAAACCAGTTTTCCAGCCAGCCCTCATCCGCATGGAACCAAATGCTTTTGTCATGCTATTAATTCAGTCTCCACAAGAAGTTGTGGTCCTCCATCTAGAAGGAGGACTTTGCTATGAAATGCAGTGCCAGAAAATCTGACAAGTGCCCTCCCTTTCTGGAGAAAGCAGAAAGCAGACTCTCTGTGGGTTGTGGGGGATGGTTTGCATAGCCCTTACATTTCTTTGTGGTGTGGTTTGAAGGGCAGAAAGTTGGAGCATTTCAACAGCCCTTCTCTCTCCGTGGCCTGCAGTTTATACAGGACATGGAGAAACCTAGTAAAAAACAAAACAACAAAAAAAAAAAACCCAAACTCAAACCCCAACCCACAAACAATACGCAGTACTGTCACTTGCTTGTCTTTTATAACATCTTGTAACAAGGTCTAGCAGCACATTCTAGTAGATCATGTGTTACAGACAGCATCTGGGAAGACATACAAGGTAGATTTTGGCACTACAATAAAGCCCAATATTTAATGAGAATGAGAGCTTAGTTTCAGATGTTGCTTTAAACCACACTATATGAAATATGTGACTTTCTGGTTTTGTTATTTTTATCTCCCACCTCCATTCTAAAATATAAAAAAAAATTTTAACACTTCTTTCACTTTCTAGGCAAATATATTAACAGTCATATCGACTACCGTGTACACCAGCATCTTGGGAAGATGATTGAAACACTAATAAATTTGAAACAGTTTTCAATTAGTACACAGGAAATTTACTTTGTGAGCCATGACTTGTTTTATTAGTGCCCTGGGGGGCAATTTAGATTGGAAAAATCAGGACATCATTGTTTGCCAAAAAAGGAAAACAGATACTTAGCTTTCATCTATGGTCTGGGATATAGTCATGAAAATGGACTAAAATGTTACTGGGTATCAAAAAATATTTATATATTGGGGTCAGTTATAGTTTCAGATGCCTGGACAAGACATTCATCCCATCCTAAAGTGTGTAGTAGCTTGGAAGTTTGCCACTTGCTAACACAGTGCTTTTACTTTTGAATGAATTAGAAGTACATCTTTTGTGCTACATTTTTAATAGGTACAATTAAAATATAGGAAGAGTTGCTCAAAGAAACAGGAACCCCTTTAAAATTTGTCAGACCTCTGGACTTCAGTCACCTTGTGTTTTCTGTTGGGTTACATCATATATCCCATTCTCTATTTTTCTCCTCTGCTATTGCTCAGGTTCTCAGCTAGCCAAAAATAAAAACCCACACAAACAACACCCCCCAAAAAAACCTAGAAAAGCATAGGCAGAGAGAAGAAGATATAGAGAAAGGCTCCTGCCAATGCGTAATTCCTTCTGAAAATACGAATAGCAAGAGCAACTTATGACTGCAGAATTTGTTCTGTTAAATGTATTCTGGCCAGCAAGGTGAAGGAGAGGATACACTTGAGGGAACAACTCTTATTGTGTCTCTGCACGATGTGCACAAGCATCAAGTATGAGAGTGTTTCTTGTGTGTTAACCTGCCTTGACCTCATCTGCCTGAATAAGGGTCTATAATTTTTCAATAATTTTTAATCATAGCTATGTCAGTGTCTTTCACACTTCAGCAAGCTCCTTCAAATGATGCCAAACTCCATTAGATTGTGCATCACTGAACCATGCTTAAACACTTAGGGCTAAATTACCACAACTCTTTCTTGGTCATGCAAGGGGTAGAGAAATATCCCATCCCATCCTTTTTCTTCCCACTGTGAATATAACTCCAGAGAGAAAACACTGGAATACAAGATGACTCTGGTGCACCTTTCTCCATATGCAGCAACTGATACATAGATTGAGAATCAAAATTCTCCAAGAAGAGAGGTGAAGTGCTTTGGTCTTTTTACCAAAGCATATACTGGGAAGATATGACTCCAAGCAAGTATTCAAACTATTTAGCATTAAGTTTCATCTGTACAATGAGTGCACTGTAATTAGATAAAAGATGCTGCTCCAGAAATTAATCCAGGGCAGTGGAACAAAGCTAGTACTCAAAGCCTAACTTTGTAAGAAGAATCTATATGAAAAGTGATCATAATTACTGCAAGGTTCACACAAATTAAATTACTTCACAATCACAATTCCTACAAAAAAAATTGTTAAAAAATACTGGGCCATTCAGTAATGAATCTTCAGATACATAGAGTCTTTGTGAAGGTATTAAAAGGCCTTGAAGCATTTCTCCCCCATTTGATATTTTTTACCTTCAAAATTTGTGCTTTTCAACTCAGTTATGAAATATATGAGCTCTTACACCTGAAACTATTTCAGACATCCAGAAACCAGCTAAGAGAATAACCTGCAAGAGTGAACACTTCTAATGTTGCTTCCTCCAGAATAAAAACACAATCAGGTGTGAAAACAGCATATGCAGTTCAGTGCTGCAGTATACTTACAGTCCTTTCACATATTCAGCATTCTGGACATGACTGATGCTGAAGCAGAAATACTATAACCTTGATTCCCAGCTCCCCAGGTGGGAAGGACCCTGGCATGCTCATCCACCAAAATTTCCCAAGTAAAAGCAAAATGCACAGTGTCCTAATGAGCAAGGTCTCACCTCAGTAACAACATTGTCAGGACACATACCAAAGACCAAAACCATAGGGCACATCATATGCTGCACTTATGTCTTACTATAAGCATGGCATGTATCTATCTCCATCACACCAGCTCTGTCTTTATGGACTTCTAGCTGAGGTTTTAACAAAAAAAAAATAATAAAAACTATCATTCTAATCCTTTACAAAAACTTCAAAGTACTAGGTAAGATCTTTAAACAACACAATAATTTCACACAGAATTCTTCATCACTGGGAAACAAACAGGAACAAACAGTGAACTTTAACTTATTCAAATACATTTTGAAAGAAAGGAAAAAAAAAAGAAAAAAGAAGGAAAAAGAACTCACCTCACACAGCCACAAGAATTTAATGGTCAAAGTTATCCAGTTTGACTGATATCTCTTGATACTCCTAAAGGAAAATATCACAGTATCTGTTTGAGAAATAACTTGTTTACAGAAAAACAAAGCCAACAAAAAACCAAAACCAACCAACCAAAAACCAAAAAAAAAAAGGCCACACAAGAAAAAACCAAAACCATAACAATTAAAAAACCCCAAACCAGACCAAAAAAATCTATATTTTTAAAAAAGGTAAATAGAAACATAATCACCACAACATTGTTTTAAAGCACCCAAAGCTTTGACTATATCACAGGATACATTCTAAATTCAATATGATTTGGTAAAGAACGTTGCAGGGTACTTGTGATGGAACACAGTTTTATTGTTCTTGTATTAAATATAAACCTTTTTGAATCATCTTGGTTTGCAATTGTGATTCATTAGGATTGCCTCATGAATAGGGAAAAAAACTACCAATTCCTCCAACCCTCCCCCAATCTTGAAATACAGAAAGGCAAACCTATGACATTGAACCAAATTAGCTTCACTTTTTGAAACCTTACAGTATGGTTTTATTTTATCCCCCTCATTTAATCTTGCTTAGGAAAACAAGAAGGAGGGAATATTGATTTGAAGAGAGGACATGCAGTTTTGCAGTGCTGTAAGACTAACTGCACAGGTGTGGAGCATCATATAAATAACCCTAAAAAAAGTGGCAAGGAAGAGTAGATGACAGGGAGATCAATCTTACATTAGCTGCAATGTAATGTAGTCCCACACCACATCCTGGTCTCAAACTTGGTGACACATGGGTTTCATAGGTGGACCACTAGACAGATAAAGAACTGGCTTGATACCTGCACCCAAAGAGTGCCTGTCAATGGGTCCATGTCAAGGTGGAGGCCAGTGACAAGTGCAGTCCCTCAGAGATCAGTCCTGGGACCAGTCTTGTTCAACATCTTTGTTGGTGCCATGGATGGAGGCATTGAGTGCACCCTCAGCAAGTTTGCTGACCACACCAAGCTGTGTGGTGCAGTAGACACACTGGAGGGAAGGGATGACATGCAGAGAGAGCTGGACAGGCTGGAGATGTGAGCAGAACCCAATATCATGGGGTTCAACAAGAACAAGTGCAAGGTTCTGCATCTGGGTTGAGGAAATGCCAAGCAGAAATCCAGACTGGGCAGGGACTGACTGGAGAGCAACCCTGAGGAGAGGGACCTGGGGGTGCTGGAGGATGAGAAGCTCAACATGAGCCAGCAGTGTGCACATGCAGCCCAGAGGGCCAGCCAGATCCTGAGCTGCATCAGGAGGAGCGTGGCCAGCAGGGCGAGGGAGGTGATTCTTCCCCTCTACTCCACTCTGGTGAGACCTCACCTGGAGTACTGCATCTGGTTCTGGAGCCTCTATTACAAGAAGGATGTACACATGCTGAGACATGTCCAGAGTAGGGCCACAAGGATGATCAGAGGGCTGGAGCAGCTCTGCTATGAGGACAGACTGAAAGAGTTGGAGCTGTTCAGTCTGGAGAAGAGAAGGCTCCGAGGTGACCTTCTTGTGGCCTTCCAGGATCTGAAGGGGCCTACGAAAAAGCTGGGGAAGGACTCTTTAGGTTATCAGGTAGTGACAGGACTAGGGGGAATGGAACAAAGCTGGAGGTGGGGAGATTCAGACTGGATGTGAGGAGAAAGTTGTTCAGCATGAGATTGGTGAGAGCCTGGAATGGGTTGACAAGGGAGGTGGTTGAGGCCTCATCCCTGAAGGTGTTTAAGGCCAGGCTGGATGAGGCTCTGGGCAGCCTGCTCTAGGGTAGGGTGTGCCTGCCCATGGCAGGGGGGCTGGAACTAGATGATCCTTGTGATGTCTTCCAACCCTGATTCTATGATTTCTATGATTCTATGCTGTAATGCCTGGCTCCTAGGCAAAGGCCATATGGCAATGTTGTTGTGCACTTTTTGGACTCACAGGTCTACTCAGATACACACGTGGGCACCCACAAAGGCTGACTCCAGATAAGGCAAGCTGACAAGAAAGCCAAGTTCATAACAGAATACCTCATAACACATAACTTTAAACTTCATCTGTAAAAGAGCTTCACTCTCTTCACTGTAATTCACCTTCCTACACAACCCTAAGACTATATGAAACCCTCTTTCTCCATCCAGTCTAAGCTTTCTTTTTATTATTTTCCCCCAAAGATACGTAAAAGAAACTAAGTGAAAAGTACTGAAAGCTTTCTACAACTCAGTAATAGGAAATTTGCTTACATAAATGGACCTTCCAAGCACTGGAACATGACTTCTGCTGGCAGTTGTCCTGGAGTCCTGTATACCTCTGAATTCCTCTCCCTCTGTGGTTTGAATGGGAGAGGAAAAGGCACGAACTGACCTGTCTCCCCCCCTGCCCCGCAGGCGTGAAGGGGGGCAGCAAGGGGCCCTTCCGGCGTGAGGGCTGCCCCTGCAGTGCCCGCGCTGGGATCGGGCTGGGCATTGGCTGTGCTCTTTGTGCCCAGGCAGTGCTAACTTGGCTCTTTGTCTAGGAAGGGTATAAATACTGGGGGACTTCCTGCCTTGGGATTCCTGCCTTAGACTTCTCCCCCCAACCTGGATAGATTCTGCAAGAAAGAGTCCCCTGGTGCTCCAAAGGACAAGCTCCTGAGGGACAGGGTCCTCTCTGCTTTGCAGGGCTTCACCATAAGCACCCTTTATGCAGGCTCACAGTATCACAGTATTATCAGGGTTGGAAGAGACCTCACAGATCATCAAGTCCAACCCTTTACCACAGAGCTCAAGGCTAGACCATGGCACCAAGTGCAACGTCCAATCTTGCCTTGAACAGCCCCAGGGATGGCGACTCCACCACCTCCCCAGGCAGCCCATTCCAGTGTCCAATGACTTTCTCCTCACTTCGAGCCTAAATTTCCCCTGCCACAGCCTGAGGATGTGTCCTCTCGTTCTGGTGCTGGCCACCTGAGAGATAGGCCTTAACGCTCTTTGGGCAGCTTCTGAAAGAGTGAGGGGACAAGCACCTGGATCACCCTTTCTTTCAGCCAGCCTGACTCACCTATGAGTAAACCTTTTGGCTCAACCTGATTAATAGTGGGGAATTCTGTGTTTAATAGCTCAGCCTTTTCCAACTTCTGACTTCCAAAATAGTCAAATCTACCTATGGTATCCTTATAGATCTTCTCAACCTAACTGAATCTGCTAATTAAAACTAAATTAACTCCTGTATATAGTTTTGGGGGTAGGTTTTTGGGAAAATAAAATAACTCTATTTTCTATAAATCCCTGACTCGGCCACATTAATTCCCTGCCTCCACAACACAGTATGGCAAATATTCAACTGTCTGATGCCTATCAAGAACATGAACACATTGGGTTGGAGTTTTCTGCTCTAGAACCCTGTATCAAGAGACGTTAAAGAGTGACTGTGCTATTAATGAACAAATAAAGATACTTTTCAATATTATCTGTATGGAATTTGTCCATGACAGATTGATTCCTAATGAAATCAAATCTTATTTGATCTACTGTTGCTTCATTTGACTGAATGTTTCAAATTCAAGGTTTCTGTTTGTAACATGTGAATTGTGCTGGTTAATTCCTTAGCATTTCTGACTGCAGATGCTGAGGGATCCTTCAGATTTGGAGGATACATTGCATGTTTTAATATGTGCTTACACAACCCTTTGGCAAATAAGTTAGTAACATCCTCACGCAAACTTATGCAAAGTTTTCCTTGTTACATGTGAAGATAGCTTAAAAAAAGTTTTTGTATTTGGATCATGATTTACAGTTTCACTAAGTGCTTTCTGAATGCAATTGAAAAAGGAGGAGCTATGTTAAAATTTCTCTTGAACTATGGAAGAAGCGAATAAGGTTACGAGATACTTTTCCTGTGTAAATGTGTTACAGGAATTTTGCTGAAGAACAGTCTAGCCTTTAGGTTTGAAGAGCTGGCAGAAAAGATAACTCCTCATCCAAAAGAAGAAATCAGTCTTATGAACTTGCCCACATCAGCTGTAAAGAGAAGCCACCATGCACAATTATGTCAATTAGAAAAAAAATGTTTTAATACCTCAAAAGTACAAAGGTTGATGTTCTGTAACCTAGACTCTCAAGGATTTAAAGTGAAATAAATTACTATATCTGCTAAATGGAGCAATGTTTATAAGTCTTTTTAATTTTTTTTTAAGCCATACAATAGCTGCTGATTTATTCCCCATGAGTTCTCTTACTGTATTTCTCTAATGTGTTTTTTTTCAGGCTTAATACAAATTTCAGATTTTACTCTGCCTTATGTTAAAACCTGAAAAAAAGGAAATGGAAAACAATTCAACGAGCTATAGAAGCAAGACTCAAATTTCCTGCAAACCCATCAAATATCTGATCTGCAGAGGTTAACACATATAATTTCAAAAGTAAAATGAGAAAGAATTTAAAAAAAAACCCCACACCTCTATGGATTTTTCCATTTTGTATTTTCTTTGTCTGTCTCTAACCAATTATTTAGGTAGGCAACTGACAGTATCTGAAGAGTCTTAAACAGATTTACTGTTCCATTTATCCTACAGCTTTATTAATTGCCATGGCAGCGCTGTGAACATCCTGCTAATCTAGTCCTCTCTGGATATAAATATATACATACATGCACACACACACACAAAACAGCAGCAAAGATCATAGAATCAGAATCAAGCAGGTTGGAAGAGACCTCCAAGATCATCCAGTCCAACCTATCACCCAGCCCTATCCAATCAACTAGACCATGGCACTAAGTGCCCCATCCAATCTTTTCTTGAAGACCTCCAGGGATGGTGCCTCCACCACCTCCCCAGGCAGCCCATTCCAATGGGAAATCACCCTCTCTGGGAAGAACTTCCTCCTAATATCCAGCCTATACCTACCCTGGCAAAACACTTCAAAATGTCTCTATTTCCTGCAATGCATATGTACATAAATATACTATTAAACACACACCAGCCAAAGAAAGCATATTCTCAATTATAGTAGAATATTATTATTGTGATGCTTTTGTTAAAGTTCTATCAGCACTTTATAGAGATATGGTGATAGTTGTATTTTTAAAGTTTTGTCACCTAGACAGTAAAATCATTCTCCACAATAAACTCCCCAGTTAAAATAGTGTTAAAGAGACTATTCTTTTAAATTGTAGATGTGAAAAAAGTCTAGAATTTATCTCTAAACCACAAGCTCATAGAATAGATGATTTATCATTAATTTGTTTCTTTCTGTTTTTCTAACATCAAGGAAAACACATAGACATACACACACAAATAATGTCAGGCTTTCTTGGGATTCTCAAGAGGGGCATCACAAGTTTAAGTACCCAGTATTATTAATCTCATCTGGAATTCCTATTACAGGTGCATGTATTTCTTTCTTATGCATATGAAGCCCAAATCCAAATCTTCTACTTATAAACAGAATGAGTACCATTGATTTTAAACATCTTCACTAGTCCAGGTCTCCATGCAAGGAAGGATTGAAAACATTTTCTTTCAGAAACTTTCTCAAGCAAATATTTCATGACTCAGGGTGATGTAAAGACCAATCCACCCATGTGTACTTACTCACATGGATGAAGGAAAACTAATCTTTGCTAAAACTAGACAGTTTGTAGGATCCTCACTTCTCTTTCCCACTACTTCAGGACCAGTCACAGAAGTCAAACTCCCTCCTGTTGGTTTTTACTGCTGAGGTTTCTCAGTCCTTTATAGGCAGCACTTGAGCCCGTTCCAACTGGCAGCTGAGTCCAGTCCTACCTCCTGCTTCCTGAAGAACAGCTCTAAAATTGAAAGGACTAGACCACCCTGTTAAATACCCTGTGATTAAACCAACAAAATATCTAGGAGGAAAATCTGCTTATTTATTATTTCTTACAAGAGAAAAAAAAGGAGAGAAAGAGTAAAGAGAGACCTTTTGTAAATGTGATTAACTTATATTCATCTGAGTGTCCAGCCTGGAAATAAAATGTTAAATATTGAGCTTTTGCAGACATACAGCAATTTTGATGTGAGCAGATATTTTACATACACTTATATTAGTTTTGTTTGCAGAATGCTCCACATATGAAGAGTTAGCTTGGGTAGCTATTTTGATCAATGGATTTATGCAGACTTGGAATATATTCAGATGAAACAACTCTTCCTGCTGCCACGTTCAAACCTTTTTTAATTATAATTTTTTCCCCACTCTATGCTTACTGTATATTATATGCAATACATGACAGAAAGGTCTTAGTGATAGCAACAAGCTCTGTGATGTAGCAAACATTCTGGAGAGAAGGGATGCCATTCAGAAGGACCTTGACAGACTTGAGAAGCGGACTTATGTACATCTCATGAAATTTATCAATGCCAAGTGCAAGGTCCTGTATCTGCAAGAGTTGAGACTGTTCATCCTAAAGATGAGAAGGCTCACAGAGATCTTACATCAGCTTTTCGATACCTAAAAACTGGTCTATAAAAGTGACAGAGACATTTTATGAGAGTATGTATTGTCAAGACAAAGTGTTTTTAGACAAAAAAAACCCAAACCCAAAACCAAAACCAAAAACCAAACCAAACAACTAGATTTAGAAATAAGGAGAAAGTTCTGCACTGTGAGGGTGATGAGGCATTGGAACAAGCTGCCCAGAGAAATTGTGGATGCCCTCTCCTTGCAAGAGTTCAAGGCCAGGTTGGATGAGGCTTTGATCAACCCAGTCTAGTTTTCTCTTCAAACCATCTCCAAAGATGTATGTGGCTTTCCAAAACTATATTCACAGACAATCAAAGTCTCTGCTTGTGTTTGGACAAAGTATATGCAGTATTTTCAGTTGGGTTTCATGGTGACCAGTTCTTGTCAATATTCTCAAAAGCCAACTGCACATACATAAAATTTTGGCATCCCATCAACACGAAAAGAGATGTAGAAATATTGACCTGTCTTCAAATTATTGGTGAAAACGAACACAGACATGTTCAGAATTGTCCTTACAAATGAAAGCCTTTCCTGGCTGATACGTATGAGGGCAAACACTTTATTCCCAATGAAAAACAGCTTTGGAAAAGTGTAGGATAAAGCCTCATGGGTGGTCTTACAAGAAAATAAACACAGAAGTTTATGTTTTAGCTGCATTTAAAAACAATAAAATAAAAAGAAAATATTAAAAGTTGAAAAAGGCTGCTTTTGGGGCCCACAGGCACAGCACACAGCCCACAGGCACACGTTTCTGTATTTTGAGTCCAAGAAAACTTATATTCTATCCTCTTCAGACTCTTGGGGAAATGTGTGTTTCCCAAATTTGCTTCAATGTCAATAAAAAAGTGGAGAGTTTAACTCTCTGAACTGGCTGAAGAGAGATTGCTCTGGAGGTGGAACGTAAGGGGAAGTTTCTTGTATAAGCACAAGGAACCTAAACTGACTGTTACAGACCTTGTAATAGGCTTTTACACTTCAGCAGAGCTCTCCAAAATATTTGATCTTCCAGCATTAACACAAGCTCTGCCTTACACTTGAACATTTTAGTACCTTGCAGAATCTGGCATTCTGTCCCCGATTCACATTTTTGAACCATTTGCCTCTGCTCCCTGTCAGCCACACATTACATCTTTACTATGTGCTTATAATCAATTTCTGCTGTCTTTAAGATTTTCTGGTGGTTTTGAGACAAATAGAGTCACGAATAATAGAGTTGTCTTCTCACTCTAGTGTGAATTACATTCCATTTCAGTACACAGGTAAATAATAACATTTTGAGGAGAAGAAAAACTAGAAAATTGGAAGTGTATGTTACAGAATTTAGCAGAATAGAGTAATTTCTAAAACTCTGAGGTATTTCTCTGGCAGCAGAGGTAGTAAATGAATTCATCTCCCATGTATCCTTCTCCAGCTAAACTTCCTCTAGGCCCATCTAAATGCACTACTACATTAACGTCATTGTATAACTTTGGCATGATTGTAGAATTTGTAATTGACTGTTCTGTTCTTGCTGATGCAAGACTTTCCCTTTCTTTATCAAGTCAGCTTTCCTGCTAATAGATATCACAGGACATGTGACTTCCTTCCGAAAAGGATATTAAATGTGACAAATACATAAGCACAATTTGCTTCCTCCCCAAGGCAGGGATCCAGAAATTTTATGTGGGAGTCTTTTGCGTAATACTCCCTGCTAGCTTGTTTGTCAGGTTCATCCAGCACTAGCATCATAAACTGACTTGATGAGATGTACCTTTGAAAGTGATTCATTACAACTGTAGACAAAGAACAACAGTTTTAAGTTGATAAATGAGTGTGGACTTTTTAGTTCAGTGAAATATTCTTCTGCCATGCTGTTATTCCCTGCACTACAGAAGTGCTAACTGCTGATCAGTAAAAGATACTTCAACTCACATTCATGACCTTCATCTCAAATTAAGTTAATAAAAAGGCTGAAGGTAATTGGAAAGCACTGAGTCTTAAATGACTTAGTAATACACACTTGAAGATAAGGAAATCTTGTCACTGAGTTCTGTGCAAATGTGTCATGCCCTTCTGTTCTACCTCAGATGATTCTGTATAACCCAAGCCACTGGACAAAAAAAACCCAACCAAGCAAACCAAAACCCAAAACCTAAAGCTCAAACCAACCAAACAAATCCAAAAAACCAGAGTCTTACCTAAAATCATAGTGCTTCAAATACATTCTATATCCATATTAAAGAAAATTAATCTAATATTAAAGAAAATTAATCTACATCTTACATTAGTTTAATTAGATGGTCTCCATGTGTGCTAGTCTGAAGCTAGCTAGAATGTTTTGGTGAGAAGAACTAGATTACAGGCTGTGGAAGGAAAACAATGGTGATGTCTACGTCCCCCATAGGCTTGCTGAGAGATAGAACAATACTAGTACTGTCTACTCTGTCTGTTCTATGGCTTGTTATCTTAGTTTAAATTTTGTCAAATAGATATGAAGCTGCTGCAACATTTTTCGGCTCTTATAAATGTCCTGCTCAAGACAAAGAAGCATTACAAAAAGTAATAACAACAACAGCAATATCTCACTGTACTTACATATAGAAATAGAAATAAAATAGAAAGAGAAATAAAATTGAATATATTCAATAGAATTAAAAATTTCTATAGAAATAAAAATAGAAATAAAAAATAACTTATCCCTTGACATTTTTTTTTAGGAAGAAGACTGTCTTTAGAAACAAAATAGGCAAAATCGTTTCTCTGCATCAAGAGGTACTCTGAGCATCTATACAGGAAATACTGATAAGGATTTCTATGACTGCAAAGAAATAAGGTGTAGTAGATGTGTGATAGCTCTTAGAAAGCTTAGTGAAAAGTAAAATATGAAAACAAATTATGCTATGCTTCATTGTAGAGCAAAATATCCTCCTTTGAGGAGGATTGGGTTTTTTGTTTGATTTTATTTTTTTTTGAAGAGCAGCTTGTTCTCTGATTATGTTCTGTCATAAATCATACAGACAGATGTATGTCTTAGTCATGCATCAAGGTTGATTACTACTTCTTTAAGTTTCTACAACACAGGCAAAAGAGTAAACTTCTTTTTATTGCAACATTTTTTCTGTTTTATAGTAGAGAAAATGTAATATTGCATGCATTTTTCCTTGCTACAGCACATCTGTACAATAAAACCGATATCTACATCATACAATTTTCTGCACTTATGAAGAAAAATGTAGTCATAACTGAGTCTGCTGCCTCTCTTTCTCAGAGAACATTTTTGGGGACATTCCCATTGAAGTTAAGATAAGGGGGAAAAAATTGCCTATCTTGCTACCCACACTTCTATCTAGTTTTTGTATTTATAAAATTGATTGATCAGGAAAATCTAAGAACCTATATGTATAGATGAAAGCATCAGGACAATAATTATTTACCAATTTAATAATTAATCCCTGTTGAATTCCTGCAGCCATGACTCAAGGACTTTTAAATGTCAGGGCGTGTCTAATGGGTTCTTTTTAATTTCATTATAGCAGACCAGACTGAACTAGAAGTAGGATTCTTCCTCAGTAGAGTTCCTTATGAAAGAAAATTCTGTGGGAGGAGAATATATACATCAGGGATAGTGATCTGACCTCAGCTATTACAGCTACTCATAGTTGGCTTCAAGAAAAGATTAACATAAGGTTACTCAATATTTCTATTAGATAGAGTTCAGATTTGGCATTAGTCACGGGTATGAAATAAATTTTGACTCTGCTTTGGAATTCAGGCTCTTTTAGTTATCTGCCAGCTCCAACGAGCTTATGAAAACAAGATTATTATATCACAAAAAGGAATGACTATATGGCTGAAGCAAAAAAAAAAAAAAAAAAAAAGGAAAGGAAATCAGGAAATCTAAGATTGGGCTGAGGAACTCATAGTGTAATGATCAATGTTCATCAGTGTTTGAAACTTAAAAAAATAGATTTATTTCTTTAAAAATGAAAAGCAAAGTGAATAGTTCATCATTGAAATAGCAGTCACTTCACGTAATTTCTGGAGGTGAAATGTTTGATGAATGTCTCTCTTAGACAACCTCACGACAAATATTATGTATTATTGCTTCCATCACAAAGCTAGTTTCTGGTTTTGGATTTTCCTTCCACAGGAAAGATCAAAAAGACAACAAATGTGAGTTCACCTGTGAATATGTTAGACTGCTTCAAATCTGGTAAAGAAGACTGTTTTCTGTACCAGCCCTAAAATGTTAAGAAGTTAATAAAATGTGAGCCAAGGAGTGATTTTCTTTTTCCCCTATAATGAAGTTCACAACATAGTAGATCTTGTCTCACTGACACCTTAATATAGAAAATAACTAAACATGTGGTCATCAGTGCTCATTCAATTCTTCTCTTAGTCTGAACAGAAATGAGGCAGTTATTTGAACTGTTTGTTTGTTGTGGTTTTGAGGTTTTGTATTTATTATCCCCCCCTCAAAAAAACAAACAAACAAACAAAAAAAAACAACAAACCAAAACCAAACCAAAACCAAACCCACCAAAGCCATAAAAAAAAAAATTAAAAAATCCAAAATACTCTTGCTAAAAGAGTCAAGCTTTTTAGGGTTATTTTTTCCCACAAGGGCACATTTTTCCACATAGCTGTGATGTTTATGTTCACTCTGACTCATACTGGAAGGAAAGGAGGTGCTAATATACATGATCAAATCAGTTCATAAATTTACTTCATTGCTTAGTCACACCATCAACACTTATTTTTCCACTGAATTTGTTTCTCATTATTTCCTCTCTTTCACCTCATCCACGAATGGTTTTAAGCCTGTATCAGTTGAAATACATTTGTAAAAACATCCCCACTCAAAGAAGGATCATAAAAGCAATGTGACTTACCTTTTGACAACTCTTCCTCAAAATTGGAAAGTTTTGTGCTTATTTTGAGCAAGAAACTCCTCTGAGGCTCTTTTCCCCTGCCTGTCTTATGCTGTGGCTTTAACCTCTGCCATCATTCTGATTTCCTTAACCGAGGAGTATGATGTCACAACATTTTCACATTATGTTGGACACCTTTGGCTTCTGAATGTAACTACTACTTTTCTGGGTGTAGCTATGTAGATGTCAAAGGAAAATAGATCATATAAAAAGAAGGAAATGAACTACAATAGGTTCTTGGCCTATTTGTTCTTTATGTTGGTATTCTTTGAATACTAAACTCTCTGGTGTCTAACCACTAATGCACAGAAGCATTTTGCTATCATCTGAAGGAATCAGAACATAAACAGCTGATTGACTTATTTCACCTTTCCACGCTGAAACCTGTTATTGGTTGTAACACAAGAAGAACCGGTATTTCTACTGCATCTTATTCTACTGTCTAATCTACTTCTTTCTCTGTTTAGTAGAAATTGAATATTAAAATCAACTGTAATACAGGTCTGCATGATGATGCAGAGTACATAATGTCTATTTTTGTACATTCTTTGTACCAATAAATAAACTTTCCTGAATAAACTATTTTTTGTACTTCAAGGTCACTGAAAATTGTCTGGTAAGAGGAGCTCTGCACAAAGAAATATTTTTATTGCAAGATTCATCATTGCAAGTAAGTTGGGCAATCTGGTACTTCACAGTTCTAAAAATATATTTCAAATGCTAATTTTTCTCAGATGAGGATAAGTTGTCCCAAAAGAGGAGTCCTTAAGAAATCAGATTCTTGGGCTGCTATGCAAAATACCAGAGCCAAGTGATCAAGGCTGAAATCAAAGCTCTGATCAGCCCAGGAAAGTCTAACCAAGAGGCACACTTCCTTACTGAACACTGCAGATGTTTATTTTCCCAGCTGGAGTTCTCTGTATCTCCCCCAAAAGCCATAGATGGGATGGCAGTTTGTCCAAACATCTGTGCAAGCTTCTATGTTAAAAGTGCACAATCCTTACTGGCATGTTCTGGTAATGAACACACAGATGATGACAGCCCTGTTTCAGAAAAGCTTATGCTCTGTCGTTCCCTCTCTGCCAACACTGACAGAGATACATCTAAAGACAGTGTACTTTCTCTCTGAAAAGAAAAAGTGTCTCCATATACCTTAGCCTGTAATATACAGAACTTATCCTTCATGGTTATCTATGGATTGAGTGTGAATGCTGTCAGAGAGTGGATGTGCCTTGTGTGGCATACAGAGGTGATGAAATCCGCACCAGTAACCTCAAAATGAAGGTCAGACATTCAGGCTTCATGGAGCCCTGTGAAACCATTTAGGTTTACTTGAGGTGCTTTGAGTCATAGGGCTTCAGAATGAGAACATCACACCCTGCAGCAAGTGATGAAGAGCCATAACAGCAGGTGCATGTTTCACAGTTAGCTTTACAATTGAGACTGGGCTTTCATTAGTAAGTGCAGCCAGCTGTTATGCAGGGAACTTGTTTGTGCCTGGAATGACTAGGTTTTAAGTATAATGGAAGAAGCAAGTCTCACTACCAAATATCTGCCTGTTGCATCACTAGTATTTTTATTGCTTTAGCTTATGACTAGAGTTTTTATTGCTTTAGCTCATGATCAGGTAGAAAGTTTGTTGGTCTGTCACTTTGGAATAAAACTCAGGGAATCTAAATTTTACAGAACTATTTGAACATCATGGCCTCTTATTTTGTTGGGTATTTGCAGCTTATGACCTAAAATATAGAGGGCGGGTATAGTTAAACACCCTACTCCCACTCAGGCATTCCTAAAACATATGTTCATGTGCAGCTCCTCTGAAATCCCTCTAGATTTGTGTCACTGCAACAAAGCTATGCCAGCTCTACAAGCTGAGAGCAAAAGTCCTGCTCACACTCAGTTGCACATCCACTAAGATGTAAAGGAGAGGAGGACAGTCTGTGACTAGTGTGGAAGTTCCTTCAAAAATGCTTATAGAGGTTTTCTTCGACACTTTGAGCCCCCAGACTTTCTGTCATATTAACACAAACCCTTCCTTAGACTTTGTCCTATCAGTTCTAAATAAGAACGTTGCCATATAAAATATTGTGCTTTCCTTGTTAAAAAAAACCTTGGAATAAAATAATGAACATCAGATGTTTATTTCTTGCTAATGTGCTGACACTGCATAAAAGAAATAGTTCACCTCTCACCCCATAACAGCATTCCTCACTGTTTGTGCCATGGACCCATAACAAAACGGTCATCCAAGACTCATGTCATGATACATTCAGCCTTCAGCTTAGCCTTAGATACATGTCTATGTCTTTTAATGAGATTTATGTAGCTGCTAAACAGAAACAGACACAGTCCACCTTAGTTCCCTTCTGGAGATAGCCATCTCTTATTATTAACAGAAATCTCCTTCAGTAACCACTCTCCTGCCTTCGCTGTCTCCGTAAAATATCTGAAAGAAAGACTTTAATCTCTGGGTTTTCTAACTTACTCTTCTCCACATTCTTCTTAATCTTGGTGCTATTTCTGGTGGAAATTCAAACAAGTAGTGAACATAGAATTATTTACATTGGAAGAGACCTCTAAAACCATTGAGTCCAACCATAAAGCTAACCATAGCAACTCTGACACTAAGCCATGTCCCTCAACACCACATCTATGTGTCTTTTCAATGACTCCAGGGGTAGTGACTCAACCAATTCCCCGAGCAGCCTATTCCAGGCTTGATAATCCTCTCGGTAAAGATTATTTTTTTCCCCTAGTATCTAGTCTAAACATCCCTTAGTACAATTTGTGGTCATTTTCTCTCATGCTATTGTTTCTTACTTGTGAAAATAAGGAGGCGTCTTATTCCTCCTTGCACCTGGAGAGGAATAATAGCAGGCACCAGTAGAAGTTGGAGTTTGTCCTGCTGGAAAACATCTTCACAGAGAAAGACCTTTGGAGTCCCGGTGGACAGCAAGTTCTCCCTGGGCCAGCAATGTGCCCTTGTCAATGAGAGGGCCAGTGGTATCCTGGGGTGCATCAAGAAAGTGTGTCCAGCAGGTCTAGGGAGGTTTTTCTCCCCCTCTACTCTGCCCTGCTGAGACCTCACTCAGTCCAGTTTTGGGCTCCCCAGCTCAAGACAGATAGGGACCTTCTGGAGGGAGTCCAATGGAGAGCCACAAGGATGACTGTGGGACTTGAGCATTTCCCCTGTGAAGAGAGACTGAGAGACCTGGGACTGTTTAGTCATGAGAAGACTGAGAGGGGATCTGATCAATCTCTATAACTATTTACTGTGTCCATTCACCACATAAAAGCTTACTGGAGAGGTCTTACAAATTTAGACAATCCCATTTCTTCACTGTACTATTAAAACACAAAGTCAAACCTGTTGAACTGAGTTACTTTTAAGTTATGCAAGAGAAAATTAATACACCATGCATCAGACAATTTAGGCATGAGAAAAATTGAAATTGGTATCAAATTAGATGTGAGAGCAACAGTTAAGAGGTTCAATGCGTGGTGAGTGAAGTAAGTTAAGAATGTATAGCAAAGTCAGATGTGATGCTTAATTATGTTCTTCATTAATTAAGAGTCATTTGTACAACAAATACTCAAGGACTTATTGAGCAACAAAATGATTTCTTAAATGGCAAGTGTTTCAAATTACTCCTGGCCTGACTTTAAAGCAAAGTAATTGTTTGTTTGCTTTCAATATTTAAATCAATATATTGTACTGTTCGATTTATTTTCATTGTATGACCTTACTTTTATGGGCACTCAAATGAAAAATCTAAGATTTATTTATAGGTATTCATTCCATCTATTTCCAGCTTTTTGTGAAGCATGTTATTAATTTATTTGTTCATTTTCAGTTTTGTAAATTTTATTGCTTCCTCTTCCTTTATTTTATAGGCCACCTAAATTTGAGAAATTAGTTTCTTACTTTGTGCTTAGTTGTATACTCATTATATATTATATCTCTCCTTATTTGTCTCCATAGAAATAATACATAATGTACAATATGGTAATTAACTAGCATGATTCTATTTAATACATATTATTTACAGGTTGGTTGGGATTTGTTTTTTTTTGTTTTGTGGTGTTTTTTAATTTGCTTTGTTGTTGTTTGTTGGTTTTGCTCTTATTGTTGCTTGGTTGTGTGTTGTTTGGGGTTTTATTTTTGTTTTCCTGAGAATAAGTAGCTTTGTAACCATGTATTGTTAAAAAAAAAGCTGATCTCTATGCAGTCAAGCTCTTCTGAAGTTGCAGATTTTTAGCTTTGGCCTAATATATCTTTGTTGCTTCCCCAAACCTTCCCTTTTTTTAGTGTGTGTGCAGTATCTACCATGTTATGAGGTGCTCAAGAAAAGACTGGATGAGGCACTTAGTGCCATGGTCTAGTTGTCTGGATAGGGCTGGGTGATAGGTTGGACTGGATGATCTTGGAGGTCTCTTCCAACCTGGTTGATTCTATGATTCTATGATTATATATTTTATCAATGATCCTGCTGAAAGTGTAATCTTTGTTACTCTTAAATTTAAAAGTCACATGTCACCCACAAATATGTCTGTACTTTGTTGATATTATGAAAACTCATACAATCACATTGTTGTGTTCAAATTTTCACGTTGTATATCTAATGTAATTGATATTAGTAGGGATAATTATATATGTGGGGGATATTTTTAATCTCAGAATACAAAGATCAGTGTACAACTCATACTTCATGCTAAAATGTCCTACTATTGACATGAGGATCTTCCATGGGTCTGCAGGAGGATAGGATATGCAGAATAGGTAAAGACAGGCATTTTATACTAAAAAATACATCTGTGGTGTTAAACTACAGGCTTAGCCTAAGTTTTCAGTAGGATCCCCCATAAGGCATACTGAGCTGCTTTGCAAGCTGCTTTTGCAAGACATAAGCCTGCTACTGCAAAACACAAATTGGTCTTTTGTCTCAGAGCAGCTACCCTGTTATTGGGTACTGCCATGTTATATCAAGTGGTTATTATATTGAAGTCACCTCTTGAAAAGCCTGAGCCATTTTTAACCTGTAGCTCACTGGAATTATTAACCTTTAATATGTCAGATTTTCCCATGAATTAACTACTACCTTTTATTGTAGCAGTAAATTATGTAGCGAATGTGGCGCTACTATATTTTATTGACAGTTTCTAAGAATAAGCAAGGTTAAAGAACAAAGATAAAAATATCATCACATGGCATGTACTATACAGCTATATTTAATCTCAGGCTTAGAGACTTTTTTTAAATGTAATTAACACTTCTTGTTTTACTTGACATTAGATACTCCCTCTGTAAAATGAGGATGAAAATATTAATCTTTATGGTGATGATGGAAAGTAAGCTCTGCTGTTGAAAAGCTAGCTAGGTAGTATCATCCTTCTCCAATCTAGTGGAATAAATCTTTATATATGTTAAAATTGTTCTCCAATTATATGATTTTCTGTGCTTCAGCATTTAATGAAATAGCCCCTACAATCCAGGAAAAAAAAGGTTGTTTTATAGCACGCGATGATCTGGTTTTATGCAGAAGAACAACAGAAAAAGATCATTACAATTCTCATGAGTAACTGAAAAGTTAGATTGATTACGTTTTGCATTCATCCACAGAAGAACTTGGAAGAAAGGAATAGTGTTATTTCTACATGCTGTACTGTCCAAAGATTTCAAAACTCTTTCACCATACCTAGAAAATAGGCACTACATTGTATTTTATAAGTGATTTTTATCTCCAGTAAGATTTTTCTGATTTTCATAAAACTTCTCTGTGTAATGTCATGAGCAATTTTAATGACTTTATCATTTTACTGCAGTCCGCCTTTTTACACTATTTGGGTGGAATGATTTCTCCATCCCAGTGGTACTTAGCTGAGTGTTTTTAAAAAGTTTCTTGAATTATAAAATGTAAATGAGACCCTTAACTAAATCACAGTTGCAAATAGCATCCAGATGGATCAGTACATGTATTTCATAAACAGTCCCTATCTTTGTAATGGGTTAAATTAAATTCCTGGATCCAACATGCAGTAAGTGGAAGTTTCAATCTTCTCAAATCCTTATTAGGATCCAATCTGCATGGCTGATGTCCATCTCCAGTAAAAAATATTTTTGCCCAGAGGAAAACTATTCCCAATGTAGGCACGAATAGTAATGTATGTTTCCATGGGTGCCTTTGAAGCCAAGAGTTTGTACAGGCCAGAGAAGCAATCCTGTCAGAGAAAAAAAAAAATATACAGATCCCATGCTGCAGTTGTTTCCTGAATAATGTATTTCAAGCTCTGGTGTGGCTGGACTGCATATGGAATGAACATATGTGTGTTTATGTGCACATGTTTATGTTTGCATGCATTTCCAATTTTTTTATATGTATTTATATATAAATATATATATATGAAAGGAAACTTATGCATTTGACATCACCAGAAGCAAGAACAAAAGCCCGCTTCAGGCTGAAATTGCAATTACTTTCGGTACTGCAATAAAGACATTGCTAAGGAGGGGTTTGAATCTGGGCTTGGAGTGAATTGTAATGAGGTTGATGTGAAAAATTATTAAATAGTTTATTAATTTATACAAAGAAAATTTCCCAAAACCTATTTACAATCAACCTATTTACAATCTATGGCGCAGTTGGTAAAACTGTTTTGCAGAATCATAGAATCAACCAGGTTGGAAGAGACCTCCAAGATCATCCAGTCCAACCTAGCACCCAGCCCTATCCAGTCCACTAGACCATGGCACTAAGTGCCTCATCCAGGCTTTTCTTGAACATCTCCAGGGACAGTGCCTCCACCACCTCCCTGGGCAGCCTATTCCAATGCCAATCACTCTCTCTGTGAAGAACTTCTTCCTAATATCCAGCCTATACCTACCCTGGCACGACTTGAGACTGTGTCCCCTTGTTCTATTGCTGGTTACCTGGGAGAAGAGGCCACCCCCCACCTGGCTACAATGCCCCTTCAGGTAGTTGTAGACAGTAATAAGATCACCCCTGAGCCTCCCCTCTCCAGGCTAAACAACCCCAGCTCCCTCAACCTCTCCTCATAGGATTTGTGTTCCAGGCCCCTCACCAGCTTTGTTGCCCTTCTCTGGACATGTTCCAGCACCTCAATATCTTTCTTGAATTGAGGGGCCCAGAACTGGACTGTATCTATACAGTCAAATGATTTAGGAAAAGTCTTTTGAAAACATTTCTAACTAGAGAGACTTGAAGCATAAACTGCCTCTTAAAGGTTAAAAGCATAAACTTTAACAAACTTGAGTAAAGAAAGTCAGGATATTCACTGGTTAAGAGTCTCAATATTTGCACTCCAAAAGCATAAATGGGAAAACGTACAGTGAAAGCCACGTGGTGGACTTCACGTGGTAATAATGTGATGGGGCTTTGCTGCTTGTTTAGTCCGGAATGAGCATGTCATCTTAGAAAGCCTTCGGACACAAAACAAGTCTTCTGTGACTCTCAGGAAGTCACTGTGTGGTCAGCCACCTGGGCAAAGCAGGGTCCAGGTTTGCGGGCTGGAGCAGTCCAATTGAGTGCTGTGTATAGCAAGGAGTTGGCACTCAGCTGAGCTCAAGCCAGTAGCTGTATCCTGGCCTAGGGGCAAGCCAGTTTCAGTCCCTCGGCTCAGTCAGGCAGAGTCAGGGCTGTCGGCCATAGGCAAGTCCACTGTTACGCGCAATGCAAAGTGTTGCGGCACACAGAGACGCGTAAGGCAAATAGGTGGCGAGCAACACAGAAGCGCAGCAGCAAACAAGCAAGTTTGCTAGGTTTTGAAGCATTTTGACAAGCGTCTTTGACCACTAGCAACAGATAAAAACACCTCTAGAACCAATCTCGAATTATTCCTCCAAAAAAGGCAGATGCACAGGCCTAGGATCGTTACCTGTGTTTATCACAAAACAAAGCAAGCTGCAAAACAAAGCCAAGTATGGGGTCTGCGATAGACTGAGAGGCACCAAAGCTTTTGTCTGCTTTCCCGCTTCTTCCACCCAGGAAGAAGAAGCAGGAAGGAGATGCCAAAGTGGGTATTAAGGGAGGTGTTTAGGGCATGTGATGGATATGTGCTCGAGGCATAATTTGGACCTTCTTCCACAGACATTGAAAGGAGGCTGATGGAGGACTTTTTAGGGTGTTGGGAAGTAATACGACTAGGGAGAGTGGATCCAACCTAGAGGAGGGTAGATTTAGATTAGATGTTAGGAAGAAGTTCTTCACCATAAGGGTGGCTGCCCAAAAAGGTGGTGGAAGCCCCATCCCTGAAAGTTTTTAAGGCCAGGCATGATGTGTCTCTGGACAACGTGATCTAATAGAAGATATCCCTGTCCTTGGCTGGGGTGCTGGAACTAGATGATATTTGAGGTCCCTTTCTTCCCTGACAATTCTGTGAGTCTGTATTACAAATCTGCATGAATTTTATGCATGTATGTATGTAAATACATGTGTGTTCATGTGGTGGGATAATAAAGCAGATTTAGAAATGTATCATTTGATGGGACAAGATTTTTTTTTTTAATTATTTAAATGTACTGTGGTAGTAAAAAAACCCAATAATGGAAGGACTCAGCAGGATCACAGCTGAAGTGATAGACCCAGCAATGGAAATAATGAGAGGTAAATGGGAGTTACATACAATGACAGCAGGGCCAAGAGCTACTTGTTAGTAGCAGAGAGCAAAGCAAGGGCTAAGCAATACAAATAGCATCTTGGGGGGCCCAGTTTAAATGTTAAGGAGAAAAAAAAAAAAGTAACAAAGTAACCAGAGGTTAGCATTGGCAATAGTCTCACTTTGGGTAGGAAGCTGAACTAGATACGCCCAGAGTTTCCTTTCAAGAAGCATTTTTATAGTTCCATGAAGCATATTAAAAACTGCATGTGGCAGGTATCACCTTTTGAAAAAAAATAGTGTGCTGACACAATAACCCAGATGAACTAGCAAGGCTTATCTATATATATTAACTAGAAGAACAAGAGTAAATTATGTTTTGATCCATGTCACCAACATTCGTGAAAAATATTGATGGAATTTCTCCAATACAATATTTTACAGAATTGACATACAGCATTTTCATAGAATCAACCAGGTTGGAAGAGATCTGCAAGATCATCCAGTCCAACCTAGCACCCAGCCCTGTCCAATCAACTAGACCATGGCACCAAGTGCCTCATCCAGTCTTTTCTTGAACACCCCCAGGGACAGTGCCTCCACCACCTCCCTGAGCAGCCCATTCCAATGGCAAATCACTCTCTCTGGGAAGAACTTCCTCCTAACACCCATCCTATACCTCCCCCAGCACAACTTGAGACTGTGTCTCCTTGTTCTGTTGCTGGTTGCCTGGGAGAAGAGACCAATCCCCTCCTGGCTACAACCTCCCTCCAGGTAGTTGTAGACAGCAATGAGATCACCCCTGAACCTCCTCTTCTCCAGGTTAAACAACCCCAGCTGTCTCAGCCTCTCCTCATAGGGTTTGTGTTCCAGGCCTTCATCAGCTTTGTTGCCCTTCTCTGGACACATTCCAGCACCTCAACATCTCTCTTGAATTGAGAAGCCCAGAACTGGACACAGTACTCAAGGTGTGGCCTGACCAGTGTTGAGCACAGGGGAATAACCTCCCTCAATCTACTGTCCATGCTGCTCTTGATAGAGGCCAGGATGCCATTGGCTGTCTTGGCATTCACTTTTTTTTTTGTGAGTATTGCAAAGTTAGAAGTGTTAGACAACATTTAGGATTATCTGTATGTTGATACCTTGGACTGAATGTCTGATTCCAGTAGTCAGAGCTCCCATACCATAGTGCAATAAATTGTTAGTTACTTTGATCGGGGAAGATCTTCCATTATAAATGTGTCAAAAATGTACCTGCATGTAATAATGTTCATATGATCCATGAGGTTATCATAGGACTATAATTACAGCAAGTATTTATAAACAGATTTTATGTTAATATCCAAGTGTAATGCCATTTTTAGAATTTGCCTTTCACTCTAACAAAACAGGGTATGGAATATGTAGTTGACCAAAATTTGTAATTTCTGCTTTGAAAACACTTGCAAACATTCCTAATGCTCCATTTCTTAGAATCATAGATTCAGTAAGGGTTAGAAGGGGTTGCATTCTTTCTTGCAAAATAAAGAACAACCTTGTTGTTCAAAATTTGTTGATCAAAATTTGTAATTTCTGCTTTGAAAACACTTGTAAACATTCCTAATGCTCCATTTCTTAGAATTATAGAATCAGTCAGGGTTGGAAGGGGTTTCATCCTTTCTTGCAAAATACAGAACAATCTTGTACTTGTAATTTGCAGGCTCAGACATTTTGACACACTCCCCAAGTTCCCTCCTTTACTTGCTCTTTCATCAGAAGATTTCTAAATCTCAATGTAGATACTTTAAAGTGTGTCCTGATTGCTTAATAATGAACAACTACAAATGACTTCTACTTAGGTACTAATTATAGATGTCTAGCTGAAATACACTCAACATTTTGAGTTGGCATGGGAGAAGCCTGTATACTGTTCTGGCAGGTGTTAGAATAAAACTTTCAGACTGACAAACAGGCATCATTTAGGGAACTAATGGCTGGAAAGGTTGATTGCAACTAGCCTTTGTGTCAGTTATGCAGCTGTACAATAGAGAAAATAACATCTGTCAGGAATAACATTGCTCTCTGCAGTATTAGAAAGATACCCTGATTTTGCAGACTACTGTGAGTTTCTTGTCTGGAAGGTGTTATATATATGGTGAAAACAAGTTAGTGCTTGCTGTCTCCTATTGAAGAAGGATGCATAGTTATGAATCCCATGCGTTCATTTTGCAACCCAGATGAAGCCAATATAGCTCTTGTCTTCAGCTTAACAAGCAGAATTCCTGGTTTCTTAACAAATTATATGAGCATGTGCCTGAATTCAGCATTCACTATCAAACTGAGACACTGGTTCACATTGTTCCTGATGCAATCTATCTGGTCCTTTCACATTCACTGTGCATGTGTATTCTTAAAAAGTCAGTGCACATTGAAAAAATGTCACTGCACATTTACACATCAGTGAACCTCATGAGTTTCTGTTTCTGCTGCACTGTTCCTGAAGAAAAGTTCTCTGCCTGCACTTAATTCTGCAATATTTTTTATTTTCTGATGAGGGGAAAGCACGAGTCTATTTCTACTTACTGCACTTAGAATCATAGAATCAACCAGGTTGGAAGAGCCCTCCAAGATCATCCAGTCCAATCTATCCTCAGCCCTAGCCAGTCAACTAGACCATGGCACTAAGTGCCTCATCCAGGCTTTTCTTGAACACCTCCAGGGACAGTGACTCCACCACCTCCCTGGGCAGCCCATTCCAATGCCAATCACTCTCTCTGGCAACAACTTCCTCCTAACATCCAGCCTATACTTCCCCTGGCACAACTTGAGACTGTGTTTCCTTGTTCTGGAACTTAGTGGAGGCAAAGAAAAGGTGATCATTAGGTAACAAAAAATAAAAAAACTGCAAACTTTTAATTTTCCTAGATTTACCAAGAAATATCTCAGAATATATTTAATGATTCAGACATAACATTCTTACATTTCTATTATTAAAAAAAAACAACAACAAAACAACAAAACCAAAACTAACCCAAACCAAAAACACCAAAGCAACAACCAAACTCCAAACCCACTCACCCACCCAACAACAACAACAAACCAACAAAAAATTGTTACTTTCTTATTTCATAGTACTGATTTCTTGGGAATTTACACTCTGATAGTATCTGCATTCAAGAAAAAGCACTAAATTGAAGGATTTTTGACTGCTAGCTTTACACTGGGAGGCAATTGGCCCATTCCCTCCTTAACCTGCTAGAGAAAAACTTGAGAATTTTTTCAGGGCTATTTCAGCAACTGAAGAGCAAATTAACCACAGGGAGTGTGATATTTTACACTACTTGATTTTCAAAATAAAAATGGAACTACTTGAGAATCAGATGTTTGTACCAGAGGCAAAGGAAAGGCTAAAATATGATGTAGAAAATACACTGAAAACTCTTGCATGCTTCATAGATATTGTAAAGCAACACAAAATGAAAATTCTGAAGTCCCTGCTAAACTCCTGAAATTAAGAGACCATTCATGCTTGCTTGGAGCCAAGCATGGAGTTCTGCACCAGGCAGCATCACATCTTTCTGAAACAGCATTATGACCCCACTCTATGAAGAAATTCATAACACTTGATCAGATAAGAAGAATGTTTTCAAGCAATAATCATGCAAAGGTTTCCCAGATGGATGATTTTGTGTAGAACACTGTGGGGCACTGGTTTTTACAAATAACTTTTTTTTCCCCCCACAGTTGTCTTTTATTTGCTTGCCATGTTGGTGGTAGAAATTGCTGTAGGCCTCACAGGAAGCAACCAGCAAACTTGGAGTTTCATAAAACACAGTGTACAGGCTTAAGCCTGCCCAGATATGCTGTTAAGCACAGAGCTGAGCACAGGGCAGCTTTGTTACCCAAAGTCAGGCATTCTTTTGACAGTAAATCAAATCATAACATAATCAGATACAGGATATACCAACACACCACAGTGCAATGTCCTTTTTCAGCTACCTCAGATGCTGGAAGAAATACAAATAATGTTCAAAAAGTAGACTTCTCATCTAGTGTAATCAGCTTCTTAACAGTCTACCAATTGGCCTAGACAGAAAGTAATGTTAATGAGCCTCTCCTACTCTCCAAATTTGGATTTCATCAAATATCATGAAATAGCATAGAGTTGTTATAACCAAGACCACAAAATGACCCTTTGGATGCAGTCTGAGTTCCCTTGAAGGCACTGGAAGTTTAGTAATAATATCAGTGAATAATTTAATAAAGGAGGAAGATGAGGGAGCATTATAATCTTGTTTGGGCTTCTTCACTTTCTCTTTACCCAGAAATAACTCCAGAGTGAAAACAGTGAGAAAAGAATCAGACTTGTGGTTCACACATGATTTCCAGCAGCCTCAGCAGTACGAATTGGAAGCCACCCATCAAGTTGATGCACAAAGACCACTAACCATACACTCAGTAACATACTTCCATTTTTCTGGGGTATTTTTGATTATTTCAATGGCACATGTCAAGGCAGCTGCACAAAGTGCCTAAGGAGTTACAGCTGTTCATCATGGATGTGTCAGGAAGGAGTGGGTTTGGAGCCTGCTTCCAGGGATCCTACTGTGTAGAAGGCTGGCAAGGACTGTGGAAAAGGAAGGGTATTCAAAAGAATTTCTCTAAAGCTGTTTCCCATAGTTGTGGCTTTGGTCACATATGGTGAATACTTGAGGTGGTTTTTGGTTGGAGAGCCTGGGCACTTTCACAGAAACTATCCAGCAGTCAGCATTTCAGAGCTGGTGACTAAATTGTTGAGATCTTTGGTTTTCAGCCATTTTCCTTGGTACATATTATAAAGCTAGTCATGCAGGGGTGTTTGTAATGAAATAGCTCATTCTTTACATTTGCTTTCAGGTTGCCAGCATGTGAGGCTGAGTCCAACTTTCAGTCAAATTCATAATTTTTTTGGAAATTTTTGGGAATTCAAAGACACAGAAGGGTAAGTACAAAGGATTTCTCTATTTATCTATCATAAGAGTGACAAAGTTCTTTTCTGATCTCAAATAAGCAGATGACTTTGTTTTAACTATATAATTATAAAGAAGGCCTGGTGTGTTTACTGCTGGCCTTTTGAGATCTCAAAAGCAACATTCTTTGCAACACTAAGGCAGTTACCATGGAGAACTGGACTTAGGTTTAGCCAATAGCTGAAGAATTTAGCTATCCACAGATGATGCAGATATATCATGACAGAAAACTTGTCAGATGGGATTTGTACAGAAATCTACTGGGCATTTGCTCGGGTAAATAGAAATTACTTGCATTTGATTAAAGCTCTGCTCTTGTTGACTGAAGCACATGAGTACCAAACGTAAAAATAAATAAATAATGCTACATTACAAGGAATTTTCATCTCTTGATGACAATTTTAACACAGATCAAATGCTTCACACATTATGGAATCCTTTTACATATTGCACCCACAGAGAACAGTTTTATGAGTCTATTTTTCCAGCTGCATCAGTTTATGGGAGGTGTATATGCTTACAGTGCCTCTCTATCGATGCTGACTATACTTCATATCTCACCACCCAAACACCATGGCAAAGATAAACAAAGAGGTGTTTAGAAGATAGAAGAGGATGAACTAATCCAGCAGCCTTTGTGTCAACTCAAGCTAGAAGACGGAAAGGAAATGACATGTTACAACAGGAATCTCTTGGAAATTCCTGACAGTTTTGCCATTCTCTCACAGATTTCACAAATGTTTTGGATAATCCTTCGTGCCATAATGATACGGACTGTACACATGAATTCAGATGATGTCTAACAAATGTCTTTTCTCTGTCTTCCTGTATATATGTGTACATATATATATACACATGTATACATATAAAATTACAATCATCTCTTAAATAGAACTTTTATTACCAGGCATATCGTAAGGAGCTTCATGAACCATAAAATGTGACAACAAAGCAAATAAGTACCATGTGTTCAACACAACCATGGAAAAGACATTTACAGGCACTCAGAGATCACAGTGATATACCTGCATGGATCCAGGTTATACCATTCATGAAGGAACTTTAGTTTTATCTGAATAGTATATGAATGTTCAATTCTTATTTCATGTATAAGTTCCACATATACCAAGACTCTAATGTGTTTCAGGTATGGTTTTCTATAATGCCTCAATGACTGTAAGGTTGAAAGCTAGTAGTTTCTGTTTGACTGGATTTGAAAATTGGAGAAATCTTTGATAAAGAAGATTCTTTTTAAAAAGCCCAATATTAGACAGGAAGGCAATTCTTCAGGATAGCCTCAGGCTAACAAATCTGGCAGGCACCATGTTGCTATCTTGTAAAAGGTCACTATGTGTTCAGGGATGCCCTTCTCATTGAACTCCAAGACTATGACTATAAGAAGTTCTGTAGGTACCCAACATCCATAGAAGCATCTTAAAATTAGATTAATACAATTAATATCAGAGAAAATGAATCTGAAAATCTCTCTGCTATTAATTAAAAACTGATTACAGATGAGAAAAGCACAATGAAATTCTATGTTGTCTTAAAAAATATCCTATCTTAACAGCTATTCTGCAAGCTATTATTAACTGTTAATGCTAAGCTAGTCAGGTAACTCCTGCAGAATTTTCACATATCATCTTTTGTGCACTTGTGTTTATGAAAGCGATCTGAAAGAAAGATACTGAGAGGATACTAAAACAAAGATGAAGTTAAATCATATATTGACATCTATGTAACTACATGAATGTGAATCAAAGAAAGAATATGAAACTTGAAAGTCTTTATGCTTTATAAATGGAAAATGGCATCAGAAAGAGGTGAGATTTAAACAAATAACAACTGGATAAAACAATTAAGAACTGAGTGATTAGCAGTAGGAAAACAAAACTATGTATCCAACCTATGCTGCCTTTGTGAGGTTGCACACCAACACAAGCTTAAATTGAACACAAAACCTGGACTAAGCTTTAAACACGAGCCAGACATCTGCTTTGAGCTGGTGTGCTGTTTAAACATCCATGCTCATTATCCTTAAAAGTATTTAAATAGTATTTTTGTCATAGTCATGTAACCTTGCAATAAGAAATACTTAAGGAATTTTAGTCCTTTGTTATGCCGAATAATATAAATGACTATAAAATATTTTAAGTCATTATTTTGTCTGAAATCAAAAGTTTGTTTCTAAATACTGTAATTCATTCAAGAGAGAAAGTGAAATGGTTTTGCCTACAGACCTACTTAAACTCATAGAAGTCTTACACTAAACACGTTGCACAACTACTATATTTTTCTTTTATATTTCTTATTTCATGCAATATGTGTATTTTTTATTAAAAGGAAAATGTCATTCCCATTTTGGGAAAAAAAATTGGAGAGTACATTTGATTAAAAAAAATAGTTCTTTTTAGAAAAGAAAAGGGAGATTTAGATTTCTTTGCACCTTTCCAGTAAAACCAGTAATTTTGGACAAAAGTGATGTATTTTTGTGTTTTTTTTTTTTAATGGAAGTTACTTAGAAAAAAACAAACAGACATTTGGGTGTTTTTTTTTTGTTTTTGGTTTTTTTTTGCAATAAGACTTTACAATTTGTTTAATGACATTGAAGTTGGAGCATGATTTTCTTTGACATTATTTTACCAAAACTGGTGAAAGAATTGCTGGATTGTGTGAGCGAACTACAGAATAGATAAAGGAGAAGACGATAAAGAAAATCAATGAATAAAAATGATAAAAGAGATTACAACAGAAGTGGAAAAAAAAAACCCCAAACCCCAAAACAACAAACAAACAAGGACAAAACTTCCTGATGGAAAAATCCCAATCATTGTAATATATTGTATATTTGGGTTACTATTTCTTTATAGAATTGCAGTGTAAATGGATGGAATACAAAACCTGTACAAGATTTTTAGAAGAAACATACAAAATCATTAACCATGCACTATCAAATCCCCAATAACCCAGGAGCCTAAGATTGTAAATACATTTTTTATGTTGAATTATCTGACTACTTAGATTCAATAAATCTTGAAATCAAACCTGCCTTCTGAGGTACCTTTTATTGTGTGCTTTCACATTCATGTAGCTTTATTGATTGTATCTTCTTCACCACCATATGTTAAATTGCATGCAATGAAATTGAAACATTAAATCACATTCCTTTCCTTTCATGTGTCACTTACCTATTGGGAACATATGTTACACTGGCACAATAAAACATGCCCTGAAGGCCTAAGCTGTGTACACAATGCTGTGAAAATGGAGACATATAAAAATGTCCTTGTGTCCTAACTGAAGATTAAGCTTCAATAAAATAATATTATAAATATTTCAAACATAAAATATGACTTGTAATGATATAATAGCAAATTCTCTGGAGGCTGTAGTTGTAAAAGGGATGTGAAAGAATATCTGCAGCCTGTGTCTTCCGATAGAGTTTAGTGTTTCACCTACACTGTAGGCCACAATATTTTCCTGCAAGGCATTACCTCACTCTTTCTACTCAGCTGACTTTCATACCAGATTAACCTAGCAGACATTTATTCTTTAGGCAACACATCTGAGACAATCGAGATGTATAAAAGAAACTTAGTTTAATTAGATTTGAAAATCATAGAATCAACCAGGTTGGAAGAGACCTCCAAGACCATCCAGTCCAACCTAGCACCCAGACCTATCCAATCAACTAGACCATGGCACTAAGTGCCTCATCCAGTCTTCTTGAACACCTCCAGGGACGGTGCCTCCACCACCTCCCTGGGCAGCCCATTCCAATGGCAAATCACTCTCTCTTTGAAGAACTTCCTCCTGACATCCAACCTATACTTTCCCTGGCACAACTTGAGACTGTGTCCCCTTGTTCTACTGCTGGTTGCCTGGGAGAAGAGGCCACCCCCCACCTGGCTACAATGTCCCTTCAGGTAGTTGTAGACAGCAATGATGTCACCCCTGAGCCTCCTCTTCTCCAGGCTAAACAACCCCAGCTCCCTCAGCCTCTCCTCATAGAGTTAGTGTTCCAGGCCCCTCACCAGCTTTGTCACCCTTCTCTGGACACGTTCCAGCACCTCAACATCTCTCTTGAATTGAGTGGCCCAGAACTGGACACAGTACTCAAGGTGTGGCCTTTTTGTAAAAACATATATTCTATGGCTCTCATTTTTGTTTTTCCAGGGATCCAGGTATGATGCATTACAACTACAGAACCAGAAGTCTGGAGTGTGTCTTCCGTTATATCTGATGCCTATTTAAGGTTAGGATATGAAATATTCACTCATGCTTTTGTTAGAACCAGACTGATTAGTTTTCTATGAAAGACAGGCTGTTGAACTACGTAACAGATCTGATTCAACCGTTCCTTTAAACTCAACCTTTATAAAGAACTAGAGTAGATAATCTGATAAAAAGGTTGACTCTAGTCAAGATTTTATTCCTAACTTATAAGCACCAAGTGATCCTCATATTTCAATCCTTATACTCTGATTATAAACTTGTATTATGCAAACAATGTATAAATTTGCTAACAGAAAGCGAAAAGTTCTGAATTTTGTGTTAGCACCTCAGTTCAGAAAGTTTGCTCATCTTACTTCTCCCCTCTTGGTCTGGCGCTGATAGAGTTTGTTCTGAAGCAAGCAGCATCATGGCACAGCAGCTTGACAAAAGTGAAGAAAAGTATTTTTTATAGCTGAATGTTAAGTTAGTTTAAACCAGAGAGTATATAATTGTAGAAACCACACTGGAACTAACTCATCTATTCTTTTTAAAAGTGCCATGGGGTCTTCATTTCATAACTGATCTGTGGGACATTAGAAGTCATTGTTTATTTCATTGCAAAAGACTGAAATATTGATATTGAAAGTAACTTTAGTTTCATTTCCAAAAGAGAGAATAAAGTTTAACTTATATTTGCTGGAGCGTGAATCCAACAAAGCAGCTGGAGTTTAAATGAAAAGAACTTCCATTTCCATTACAAAAATAAATTTTCTGTGTTGTCTGAGAGAGATGCTGTGCTCCTTCATCTGCTTCAGGAAAAGAGCACTACAGTCTGACTATACCTACTTATCTCATCCAATTCTTTTTCTTCTGACTATAGTCCTTGCAAATGAGTTTTTCAGTGAGAAATCAAAACAATGTCTAACTTAATGAGCATTTTAGAACATTAAGAAAAGCTGTCAGTTCATCCAACTCTTACTATTTCATCATGAAAAGTCTGATCCTGAGACATTTTCTGCTGGCTTTTATTCTCAAGCCCAGGAGGGAGCAAATTAATTGCAAATGCAAAATTTGTCAAAGGCTTTGGGCCCAACTCTTGAAAAAGTACAGCCCATGTTAAATGGCTGTGCTCCATAAAAACTACAATGGGGGTAGTGGGAAGCACTCTTCAGTCCTGGCCAGAAAAAACTGCTTAGGCAGCTGGGTCACAGATGTTAATTTAGAAGAAGGAACACAGAAGTGATTGCAGGCATTTTCCCTCAAAAGATTTCATGCAATATATCTGTACAAAATTTCAATACAATTCATATAGTCATGGACTGAAAGTATCAGGACCAAACAGTGAAGATGTAACAAAGTTATATAATATAGAAGAAGTCCTCTTATAGCTGTTGTTGCTGCCAAATTACATCTTTTCAATGAATACATCAGTCTCAAGAATATCTATGTCTATGTCTTCAAGTTTTAGCTATTTGATGATTGATATTTTTTTCAGTCTGAGATAGTTACCCTTACAACAAAGAAATCTCTTTCAGAGAAGTAGATGCCTATTTTAGGAAAAAAGACAAATCAATGTTTGGAAGTTTGCTGACTTCTTTTTGTTGGTATAAAGAGAATTAATTTATTTTAGACTCTTAAAATCCTAATCCTAGATCCCATTTATTATTACACAGATCTGCATTCTACAGACTTCAGCCCCTCTTATCAAACCTTTTTTAGGCGTCTCCTACCATTGTTTGCAAGGGTTTAACCAGGCCATCAGGTACTATTCAGTGAATAAACATGGTGGAATCTGGCATTCTGCCCAAGCATGTTGAATGAGGTTGGCTAAGAATGCTTGATTTACTGTGAACAAATAGTTAAAACAAAATTCAAACCAGATAAATAGATCATTCATGTAATAGTCACCAACTACTACCACCCCCTGCTACTATGACATTATGAATACAGAATATCATTATGGAAATAGGATTGTGAGGCTTAACTATATTGCAGGGTTATCTCAGTTCTGTGAGTATAGTTCCATAGAGTGCACTCTTGTAGAAGCATAAAAAACCCACATTAAAATTCATGTATGCATAAGTGTCTTTGCATTACTTAGGATGAAAACATAGCAGCGTGAGAGACAACACTTCTAACACAAGTGTAGTGTCTCCTCTGCTGTGGCTTTGTATATTGTATATATAAGCATGTGGTTGAATTTAAATGACAACTAGGTAGATAAGTCTGGTCAACCATCAAGTAAAGCAGAATAAACTGGTATGCACACAGCTAAGCTATTTTTAACCAACGGCGTTCACCTAAGTTAGGCTGGATGTCTTTATACTTACTTACAGACATACATGCAGACATAAAGACATATATCCAAGCCTGCACAGCCTACAGCTATTCTTGCACAAAAGCTGTGTCAGAGCCATGACAATAAGAACCTCTGACATTTTGAAAGTGCTCAGAGTTGGTTATGCTTTGAGGTAGATCTGCATAGACAGTTCCTTTGCAGTGAACTCTCCAAAGCAGTCTGAAAGACTTTTAACCTGAAGAAAGGCAGATTTAATTAGAATACACATTAGGACAATTCCATAAGTACATTTAATCATAACTCAGGCAAACACAATAGAAACTAAGAGTATATACAGCTCTCCACTGTGACTCTGCAGGAATGCTCTCAGCTTCTAGCCAGCTCAGTAGCTTTGAGTTGTAGCAAAATTGGCACAGGTCTTCATGGCCCTGGGGAAATTTCTTTCCTCATTTCTGATGCCTTGTTGTCTCTGTTTGCTGCTCCTCTCAGCAAGCGCTCTAATGGAGTTCTAAGGGACTTTTCTGTAATTTTATACTCTTTGCTGACTGACTTTCAGTCTCTAAATGCTTGTCTCCTCTGAATGAACTAAATAATTACCAAGGAAGGAACAATTTTTCTGCCCTGGGAGCTTTATCTGACCCAATATTTTTTCTTATGAGAACATAACACATGAACAGAAACAAAGAAGCAGTAGTACTCTTCGTAGCACAGATTCACAGACTCACAGAATATTAGAGGATGGAAAGGACCTCTAAAGATATTCGAGTCCAGCCCTCCTTCCAAAGCAGGATCACCTAGAGTAGGTCACACAGGAGCGTCCACACTGTTTTTGAGTGTCTCCAGAGGAGACTCCACAACCTCTCTGAGCAGCCTGTTCCAGGACTCTACCACCCTTACAGAAAAAAAGTTTTTCCTTATGTTCATGTGGAATCTCCTATGCTTCAGCTTGCACCTGTTGCCTATTGTCCTGTCATTGAACATCGCTGAGGAGAGCCTGGCTCTGTACTCCTGACACTCACTCTTCACATATTTATACACATGAACCAGGCCACCTCTCAGTCTCCTCTTCTCCAAGCTAAAGTCACTCAGCTCCTTTAGACTGTCCTCCATGAGGGACATGCTCCAGTCTCTTAATCATCTTATTCTTTAATCATAATTATGTATATATAATAATAATATTCCTTCCTTAATAATGATAATGTTTACTGACCCTGAGCATGAAAGACAGAATACATGGAAGGTTTTTCAGAGCCCAGTGGAAGATGTGAAGTTCTCAAAGACTGACCGAATCAAATCTGTGGCAAAGACTGGTTCATTTTGATGCAAAGTTTGGCTAACAGACTGAGTAGGACATAGCATCTTTCTTACTAAAATTCAACTTACAAAATAGTACATCCCCGAAAGAAAGATTCCTCAAAGAAGCCTAACAGAAGAAATGTGATAACCAAGACTTTCACTGAGAAAGATTATTTCAGATGAGACAACTAGAAACACTAAAATCCAGAATCACACTGAATTACTTTTATTCTTAGGGAACTGGCAGTAACCCAACAGGAGCTTTAGTCCACCCCACTTTCAGAGTCTGGGAAAAAAACAAACTGTAGGTCTCAGCCTCTCTTTCTTACAATAAGAGATTCTGAGTTTTGTTTAATTTTGTTTAGTTTTAAAACAGAAGATTAATAGTAGTAATACATACTCTATTGCTTCCAGGGAATTTAATAATATTTATATATTAAGTGTAAGAGATGTCAATACTCCTGGAAGCAGGCTGCACAGCAGAGTTATATTCTAAGCCACTGGCTGCTGGAGTAGTTTAGGGAAGAGCAGTATGCATTTAGGCAAGTTTTCTCTTCAAATAAGCAAAGATTCAATAATTATTTACAGCTAGAGAACAAATAGCAAAGCCTGGACTTTTCCAACCAACTTGAAGTCACATTTGATGACAGAGTTTCTAAATATGTGTTTTCTGATTACTCCTAGCAAGCCACTGTAAACCAATTAGGTGAATGTAAATTAGATTCCTTGGTTTTATTTCAAGTCATTGCATAATAAAGACCGATGAAACTTTCATTTTAATGAGAAAAGTGTCATATCTAAGATAAATAACATTTCAATCCTTGCTTCCTAATGCTTGTAACCAATCAACTCTTGAACAAAGGAAATTTCTGGAAAATCTCTGTCTCCTAGCAATGCTTATTGCTATTGAATTAACATTCCTGTTGTGGATTTAGCTCCTCTTTTGTTAGTTTAGTAAAAATAAAAACCAGCTTGACAAAAGTAATATTTAAAAAAAAAACCAACCCATCAGTCTTCCAATAGAAAACTATAAAGAAACTGTTAGACCATATTTCATGATTGACATTATATGAAACACTATTTTTAGCTTGATTAAAGTAAAACATTTCTGATGTTAAACTAATTGCTTGTATTTTTATTCTTATTTCTTAAATAACTTTTCTGAAAAGCAGCAAATCTTTCTGGTTTGCTTAGGGCATTGATAACAACAACTCTTTTTTTTTCTTCACAGATTACAGTTTGCATGTTGCGTTTGCCTGGTCAATTCACAAGTAATGAAGGGAGCCAACCATTGAGACAGATAAAATGCTAAAGAGAGGGATAAAAAAATGTTTTAAACACTGATAAATCTGTGCACAGAATGGTATAATGAAACTGCATTGAGACATGCTAAGACACTTTGTCCGAGAGCAGCCAGGAAGAAAGGGACCTGGGGGTACTTGTAGATAGTAGCTGAACATGAGCCAGCCATGTGCCCAGGTCACCAGGAGAGCATCCTGGCCTGGATCAGGAACAGTGTGGCCAGTAGGACAAGAGAGGTTATTCTCTGTACTAAACACTGGTCAGTTTACTCTCAGTTACTCTGGTCAATTACTCTCTAACTCTGTCTTTGTCTTCTAGAAGGTGCTTACGATTTCTTGACAGAGAAAAAAAGCCACAAATCCTGGAAGAAATCAGCCTGTATCCTCCATATCTTTTGTTCACACTTAACATATAGCTCAGGATTTTTTGTAGTAGGACCAAGCTTTGAAGTTTGGTTTTTGTCCCATTTCACCCAGTAGGAAAAGCAAACCATCCTAAGGAATGCTGCTGGAGACCAAATCTCCGCTTCTCAAAAAGTAAATCTATTTAATGTTAATACCCTACAATGGTTAGCACCCACCATTGTAGAAGGGTGATGAAACCCCTTTTCCCATCTAAAATTCCAACATGTCATCTTAGACATCACAGTATCACAGTATCATCAGGGTTGGAAGAGACCTCACAGATCATCAAGTCCAACCCTTTACCACAGAGCTCAAGGCTAGACCATGGCACCAAGTGCCACGTCCAACCTTGCCTTGAACAGCTCCACGGACGGTGACTACACCACCTTCCCAGGCAGCCCATTCCAGTATCCAATCACTCTCTCAGTGTAGAACTTTCTCCTCACCTCTCATTTGCATCAACTTGCTGATGACTGACTCCATGTCCTCATCCAGATCATCAATGAAGATGTTAAAGAGGATGGGGCCCAGCACAGATCCCTGAGGGACACCACTAGTGACCGGCCGCCAGCTGGATGTGGCACCATTCACCACCTAAATGCCATTTAGAGAGATCTTTCCATGTACCCCCACAGCCACAGCATTTTCCTGGGGACTGAATTATTTTTGAGATCACTGCATGTTTGCTTGTCCAAGAAAAGGACACCAAATGTCATGCCTATCAAATACTGAATATGTCTGTATGATCCAGTTGGAAAATATTACAAAAATTTGAAACTGTAAATATCTTTGCAAGCTGCAGAAAATTCAGATCATTATGCTGAAAGGTGCTATGACTACATGAATGCCAGATGCACTGGGCTACAGAAAACACCACTCCTTTTTGTTATTTAGTGCTTATAGTTCACATGGCAGGCTAGTGGTAAAAACAAATCTTTTTGCTAAGGTCATTCAGCAACTGATGAGCAATGTAACCTTTTACAGAGATAAAAGAGAGCAAGGACATGTGAGTGTTTAATATGATTGAACTAAAGGCACCATTGCTTTAGTTTTGGAAGAGCTCTTAACCACCTGGTTTACAACATAGAATTCAGGGTGGAATTATTGTTCTGATTCTCCTGTAATACTGCCATGACAGGGTGTAAGTTTTCCAAAACAATAATCAAAACAATGCTAGGCAGTTGTGTGTATCCAAAATGCTTTGCAGGACAAGGTACAGATGTGAAAAATGGCTCAGATGTACACTTCATAACTTTCAGGTTATTTTCTGCTGAATTTCAGGGGGAGAAGTAATACACAATATTTGCTTACGTAGTCCAGAAAATATTTAATACCAGCCATTGTTATTTCAAACTAGCAGATCTGCTCTCATGCTGCAAATCAGATGGATGTTATCCACAATATCCTACTCACCAAGCTGGGGAGGTATAGGTTTGATGGGTGAACTATTAAGTATATCAAGAACATATTGGAGGGTTGTGTCCAGTGATTAGTGGTTAATGGCTCAGAGTCCAGATGAAGATCAATGACAAGCGATGTCCCTCAGAGATCCATACTGGGACCTGTACTGTTTAATATTTTTGTCCATGATACAAATGGTGGAATCAAGTGCACCATCAGCAAGGTTGCAGATGACACCAAGCTGAGTGGTGCTGTCAATATGCTTGAGAGATGGAATGTCATCCTGAGTGACCTGGACAAGATGGAGAGGTGGACTCAGGTGAACCTCATGAGGTTTTACAAGACCAAGTGCAGGGTCCTGCATCTGGGTCAGAACAATGCTCATTATCTGTGCATGCTGGGGGATGAGGTGATAGAAAGCAGCCCTGTGGAAAAGGACCTGGGAGTTCTGGTGGATGAGAAGCTGGACATGAGCCATCAATGTGCACTTTTAGCCCAGAAGAGCAATCACATCCTGGGCTGTATGAAAAGAAGCACAGCCAGCAGATCCAGAGAGGTGATTCTGACACTTTAATCTGCTCTGGTAATACCTCACCTGGATTACTGCATCCAGCTCTAGTGGCCTGAGCACAGGAAGGACATGGACCTGATGGACTGGGCCCAGAGGAGGGTCATAAAGATGATGGAGCTGGAAGATTTCTGCTATGAGGACAGGCTGAGGTAGCTGGAGTTGTTCAGCCTGGAGAAGAGAAGGGTCTGGGGAGACCTAATAATGGACTTCCAGTGCCTGAAAAGGGCTACAAGAAGGCTGCAGAGGGACTGTTTCCAATGGCCTGCAGTGACAGGATGAGGGGCAATGTTTTGCAAACAGAGAAGAGAAGGTTTGTAACTAGAGAAGAGGAACAAGCTATTTACCATGAGGGTGGCAGAATATTGGAATGAGTATCCCAGGGAGGTAGTTGAGGCCCCATCCCCAGAGATATTCTGGGTCAGGATTGACAAGGCTTAGTACAACTTGATCTAGTGACCTTTACAAGTCCCTTCCAACCTCAGTGATTCTATTATTCTATGTCAACTATTTTAGAATGATTGCTGTATTTTGCCTGCTTGCATGTGGTCCAATTTTGGTTTATGGCCTGTGGATACTCTTGTAATATGAATTGATGGAATGCTTAAACCAAACTAAAAGAAAGAGGATAAGTGCAGCAATATATAATTACTATATTGAGAAATAGAGAAAGCTATGGAGAATTAGATTTTTTTTTCTCTTCACAAGTAAATCTGAAGAGTTGTTTGTCCACAATTTAGGGATTAGAATCAGAGATCATTGTTGAGGATATTATTCTTTTGCTCTAGGGTTTGGATTCATCTTATCAAAACATTGGTGTCTAAAAGCCAGGCAGCTAGGCTTAACTAGACATTTACAATCTCACTTATGCAAAAGTACAGGGTTATTTTACCCTCTTTTAGTACCGAATGAACTCTACTTATTGAAGAATAGAATCATAGAATGATAGAATCGACCAGGCTGGAAGAGACCTCCAAGATCATCCAGTCCAACCTAGCACCCAGCCCGAACACCTCAACTCAACCATGGCACTGAGTGCCTCATCCAATCTTTTCTTGAACACCTCCAGGGATGGCAACTCCACCTTCTCCCTGGGCAGCCCATTCCAAAGGCAAATCACTCTCTCTGGTAAGAAAAACCCTGTAGGAAAAACCCAGTTTCCTTCAATAAGAATTCTCAGTATGAGTTTATCTATAGCAATCACCAATTTAGTGTTTCAGTGTTGTTAACATCTGTATTTAGGTATTTAAGCTACTCACATTTTATGTTAACCAGGAAAACCTTGAGATGCAGAAGACAGAGTTTTGACATCTGTGAGCACAATGTTCTGAAGGCTTTCAGTGAAATGATTTATGTTAGGTTTCTATCAGAAATCATTACATTTGCAAAATCATTTTCTAGAGTTCATGCCTGTATTTGTGTTATTAATGATGAGTCACATTTTCTTCTAGCATAAACTGGCACACCTCCATGCTCTTTTGCTATAGCTGGGAACTGATTTCATTGCACCAGCTTCTGCACGTTGATATTCTGTGAAATAAAAGGGCTTTGAACTGAACCCTCAGGATCGTACCAAACAATGCAGCAATTTTGAATGCCAGAACCATGGACGGATGGTGTGTAGGACAAATTGGCAGATGACACATAGAGAACCTGGAAACAGTAAGGATTGCTGCCTGAACTATTTCACCCTCTACATGCATTGAAACTTCACTCAACAAAACCATTTTTTCTCAATATGTATTTTTCTCTTTTCTCTTTGTTCCACTATCTAGAGATTTATACGGTTTATTTGGGATATAGCCATACTGAGAATGTTGTTTTAGTTAATTTTCTTGGTAGAGTGCCCAGAAGCTTTTGCTCTGAAGGAAGAAAGATTCATAGTGTAAAAAAATTTGTGTTTAAATTTAAGTTTCAGTCTTACAAACATTTACAAACATGCTCAATTCAGAGGTAGTCAACCTAAAGTTTCTGAACTATAAATGTTTTGCAAGCATATGGTATGAACAGATGATGTAGAACAGGATAATAAGAGTTTATAAGAGCAGATTAGCATTATCATGGCTGAATTCTAAAGTTATCCAGCTACTGAATCCAAGAAACTGCTATAATTCACTTTGCCATGTAGAGTGAGTCTATATAACTATTGAAACTGAGGTAAATACACTGCGTTTTAAATACCCTGACTATATTTTTACATATAATGATAGTTCTTAAAACACATCCAGGTAATTGGAGCAGGTACAGTAACTTTGATAAACACAAAAATTCTGACAGACACAGGACAAAGGGCAAGAAGATGATTAAGATCAACCTCCAGACATTAGCATTTTCAGGCCCAGAAGCTGCTGTGTTTCTGGGAAGACTTGGGCCTTCAACTAATTGAGAAGTTGACCACAGCACTCACTCAGGGTGCAAATGGAATCCTGCTATGGATAGAGTAGGTTGTCCACACAGCAGACAGCCTGGTGGTTGGCTTTGACTGAGACCTTGTCTAAAGAGTCCTCAGCCCCTCTTTGGGTTGGGAAACTGAGTGCATATTTTGGTTCATCTCTCCCTAGACAGTTTAAGTGCTTGTGTAGCATATTCCCAACTGACATCTGAACTTGGAATTTTATTCTGCCAGAAAGACTACAGAGTAATTTAATTAACTCCATAATTTTCAGGTAGCTGTCACTGAATGTTTTGTGGGTACCTCTACAACAGTAATAAAGACCAAGCAAAATTTTTTTGTTTGAAGTTGTGTAACACTAAAATTAATGAAGTAAATAATACTTTCATGTTACTCAGACCTCAAAAAACTAGACGTTTTTGTCCAAGGAGTTCACTCTGCAAATCAAGTCTGTTATATATTTTTTTACAGAAATTCTCTTTACTGGTCATATGAAAACTGATTTCCAAAGAATAAGGATAATGTTATAGACAGTTTTCATTCTTCTGAAATTTTCATGCCAAAGATAATTAAAAAACCCCATCATTTTACACTGAAATATAACACATGGCAAAGGAATGACTATTAAAATGGAAGAAAGTGTCACATATAGAGGAAGATGGGAGAAAACTAAAACATGAGAAAATGCTAGGAAAGATGCGATAGAGCATGTAAAAGAAAGATGTAATAGAGCAGCATGAAATATGACTACACGTTTGAGAACTGGAACAAGGAAAACTAGAAAATTAATATAATATCACAGGTACAAAGAAAGAAGTAAATGAGGAAGTGAATAGGTTACAATCAAACCAAAACATGGTTCCTACATTTCAGATAAGAGAAATACTCTAGGAAGAAAGAAGGAAGCCAAGGATGATGAGGCATGATCCAAATTTTCAATGGAATTGCTGGAGAAATTATGTTTTATTGTATTTCAAGACCAGAAGAGATCACCATAGTTATTAATGTTAAACTCTCACACCACAAGGCAAGGAATTTTTCCAATGCTTTTGCAACATGCACAGAATTAAAAAACAAAAAAGATGGAGAGGGACTTTTTAGGATATCAGAGAGTGACAGGACTAGGGGGAATGGAGCAAAGCTGGAGGTGGATAGATTCAGACTGGACATGAGGAGGAAGTCCTTCAGCATGAGAGTGGTGAGAGGCTGGAATGGGTTGCCCAGGGAGGTGGTTGAGGCCCCATCCCTGGAGGTGTTTAAGGCCAGGCTGGATGAGGCTGCGGCCAGACTGATCTAGGGTGGAGTGTCCCTGCACATGGCAGGGGAGTTGGACGCAATGAGCTCCTTGGGTCCCTTCCAACCCCTAAGATCCTGTGATCCTGTGAATATTTGATTGAATCAATATGTATCTTTCAGCGAGGTAACCTAGAAAAGCCAACATGCTAAAGGTGTATAGTTAGGTTATTCAAGTCACTAATAAACTACGATATTAAGCAATTACACTGTTTTTTCCTTTCAACCTCAGTCCTTGGATTTAATTGCATTTCCCATTGGATCAAAGAGTCTCCTGCAATTTTAACAATGTCACAGGCCAATAAGATTTTATGATGACCTGACCATAAGAGAAAATGAACCAGGACATTGGAAAAAAGAGAATGTGGAAGAACAGATTTAAGCAAATAGAAAGACTAAGACAGATCTGAGGGGAAATATGTGATGTCAGTTTTGTGAAATAAATTCTCATCACAGGAGAAACAAGGAAAAAGAAATCACATTTTTGCCAGATGCGTGAAAAGCAAAACATATGGCTTGTTTGTCTCACATTTTTTGCATATTTCTTCTGTGTTGACAGACAGGTTTTTGAAGATGGAAAGTGCCTTTCATTTCAGTGAAATGTCCATATACTTTTTATCATTCTTACTATTATTTTGCCAGCTTGAAAAAAAGGTTGTGTCAAATGGTTAAAAATGATTCGAAAGAAAATTAAAACCAGGGATAATGCAAGAACAAGACAGAAATTTTAATGAAGATCCACCATTTTATAAAAGGTATTATTTTGGAGGAGCAGCACATTTTACAAGTTCCTAGGGAATGATTTTTAGCATTGGAAGAAAACAGAACTTATACATCCTTTAATTGGTCAGGAGAGAGGAAAACCTGCATAGACTTTGCTTTTATTTCCCCATTTTTATAACTACTATTCTTTTTGAAGACAGTGAAGAAAAATTCAGGGAAGTAGCTTCTTACATTTTAAGACATTTCAAATTTTAAAACAGAAAAAACCAAAATGAAACAACGAAGCCAAGCCAATTTTCTGCCCTAGCATACCACATTAATGCTTGTTAACTATGGTGAAGTCATGACTGACAATAAAAAAAAGGGCAATAAGAAAGGTAAATTCTAATTTGTCTGCATCCACAAGCATGACAGTGCCTAAATGTAGATGCTTGGACTTCACATATGGGCTCCCAAGCTCATCTGAGGCAAAGGAGGCAGCTTAGCAGCTGAAAATGGGCTCTGCAATACACAGCGGATTGGGCAATAAGTCAGTGAGATGTAGTGAAGAAATTTGCCCTTTTCAAGGCCCAGAATATGTGTGTCCCTTAAACAGAAGCATTTAGCTTTATTTCATAGATGCTAAACATACATCAGGACGTTTTGGGAACATGTCATCAGGATATTTAAAGTTTCTCCAGACTCAAAGCAACTCCACTTGGATATAAAACATACATATATGAGCCCACACCTATCTTCATCCAAGAACTTTCATCTCAGTGAAATCTTGTTAGCAGCTCAGAACACTTGTCTTACCTCTTAATTTTAGCTACGTGCTAGTTTGAGCCTAGCTGGGATAATTTAGTGAGAAGAATTAAACTATAGGCTGTGAAAAAGAAACAATGGTGAGATGTCTACTTCACTCATAGGCTTGCTGAGATGTATGAAAACAAGAACACAAACATAGAGTTGCTCTTGGGCTCTAGCTGCATACACTCCTCTCTCTCTCTAACCTGCTGTCTGTGTTACTAGTCCGTCTGCTTCACAATCTGTATTTGGGTTCTGGAAACAAGGAACGTAGATGTAATGCTTTCCACACAGAAACTGTTGAAAGGAAGATTTTCTTTATAAATTTAAATTTCATGGACTGTTCTTTCTTTTTTTTTCCCCCCTATTTTGTTTCCTTCCTATTTTTTTTTTTAACACATATTATTTTTCACAATTGTGTGAATCAACAGCTCTCAGAACTAGGACAACACTTAAAATTAACTGCTACTGTTCCAATAGTTAAGCATCCAAGTTTAGCACAACATGTCTTTGAAAAAGATCTCAAAGTGATGACACTAATGATAAGAGAAATGATCATTAGTAATCAATCTCTGACATATAAGTGGACAGATAATGTAAAAGAATTACTTTGGATTAAAAACCAAATAAAATACTCAATTCATGTAACAAGCATAGAATTAGGTTATACATCAGGAAGGTATTTAAACAGACATCTATCTTAAGTTAGAAGATGCCCACTGAAATGCATTATTTAAAACCAGGAGTGACCAGTTAGGTAAAATAGAAGTCAATGGGACTATTCATGTTTGTAAGTGTTTAAATACCTATGGGGTAACTGCAAGAAGGACTAACATCAAATTTAATTGATGAAAATATTTTCAGCCAAATATTTTACCAGTATGTGACAACTATAGTAAGAACCTGTTCTGAGAACCAGTTGTGTAAAAATTGAATAAGGGTTCTGAGATATGTGCCCTTGCATGATACCTTTATAAATCACTCCTGCAGAACTGAGGAGTCAGCATCCTGCTATGCACAGCTGCTTGCCCAGAGAACTTCAAATGAAAAATAAATAAAAAGGGAATAGGAAAAAAAAACCCTAATGTGGAAAAGCTCTACGCAGCTGAAAAATTAGACAAGCACAGTTTGTACTGGATCATTAGTCATGTATTGGCAAGTCCTGATTATCAAGGGTGTCACCAGCTCAAAAGTCATTTGGCGTTCTGATTTAGCCTATAAATATCTAGTCAGATGCTAAATAAAACAGCCATTTTTGCCAATCTTATTTTAGCATGAGATTCTTCAGCTATTTGGAAACTCCTGTGAATATTTTGAAATTTCAGTCTGCAGATAAACTGGAGATGCAAGCCCTCAAATAATTCAGTTATAAACTACCGTGTCCTTACAAAATGGCTCATCTATGTGCCGTAGTCCAATCCTGTGACATACTTTCTTGATTGGAGCCAAGAAAAATGCTGGTAAAATGCAGAAAGCTAATGGCAACTAAAACACAGTTCATTTGGATTGCTGTAAGAGGTGAATATTGATTGAAAAAGCTTCCACAAAGAGAAATGAGTCACAGAGCTTTGGCTATAAGCACGGCCTGTTTCAGAGAATGTGCATGAAAAAACCTGCCCCATGGAAATGGACAGAAATGCTATTATCAGACTGAGCAAAGGAGGTTCACAAATAGGGCAGATCATAGTACTAACCAGACAGTTAATTTTCTTTTTGAATTTAGGAGTTTCCAGAATGATGAATTGAAATGAATAAAGTTTACTCGAATATGCATAGACAGAAGATGGACAAGGAATGCTTTATCCAACCACAAAGCAAATGAATAAAGTTTTTACCTTCTCTCCAGATGCATTAGATTAGAAGGAGATCAAGCTGAAGTGACTGTTTCAGACTGCTAAAAGCAAATATTGGGTTAAAAGCAGATCAACACTGAAAGCACAATTGTTCTACACATTTTTGGTAAAGACTTTGATGTCACCTGCTAGGGTGTAAGATACAAATGATGACTGGAAATGTTAGGTCAGAAACTAAAGGTGAATTCAAGGTGAGAAGTGTCTTAAGAATAGAAAGAGAGAAAGAATGACTGAGTATACCCAGCCTGGAAAACTGTAAGAAGAATTGGTATGATGATACCCACTGATACCAGTTTATGCTTTCCCTTAGGGATAGTGTACTCATTAATAATGAATTCAGCAATATCTACAGGGAAATAAAAGGGTTTAGCTTTTACTTACTGTAAGACAGGTAGAGAATTGCATTCAAAGTTGAAAATGGGGAACCAAAATATTAGCATAGGTTTATGACAGTTGGATAGTCAGAGAGAGAGGATAGGTTTTGTTAGCAATCACATTCTTTAAAAACTATTCTAGATTAATGGGCTTCTATTGCCAAGTGTTTGACATTCCTAAGCATTTATTATTTTTCCCTCAAATATTTAGGGGATAGTTAAGAATTATTGAGATTTCATTTTATTGCTAATATGAGACTAATTTCTAAAAGATTGGAATGTACTCCATGTACAAGAGAGAGGAAATCTCAATGGCAAAAAGTTTTTATGACAATAACTGAAACACTGTATTAGATTGAGTGGGATTTATAAAGGCTTTTAACTATCTCTGTATCAAAGCATGTTACATCTTTAGGAACACAGGAAGGATGGAATTGAGGAATAGGAGTTAGAAACAAAGATCTACTTGCATTATTCATGAATGGTCATTTGACTCAGAGGTCAGAGTTCTGTTCTTTATGCACAAATCATAATAGCTCAAATAACATCAGCACATTGCAATCAGAGAGCAATATAGCACTAAAAAGAATGCACATTGCCACTTGACAATAGTTTGGAATAGTAAAGTGGCACACAGTGATACAGTAAGTGAGGTCAGCTTCTAGTTAGGAGCTGTAATTTTTTTACAAGCCCTTCTGGAAAAGCTGGGGTTGATGTTTGCACTCAGTTCTTGGTGAGCAGAGATTTGGCCAGATTGGTGGAAAAATAGTTTGTTTTTTTTTTTTTTTTCTTTTAAAAAAGTATGGCTTTTAGAATCATTTTCATCCACTATATCTTTGATCACTGAACAATGTTCATTAGAACTGAGAACAGTCTTTGGTGCTTATGATTGTTGAGACAATTATCAAGGTAACTGCAGATTCAGTGCTAATGATCTTAGTCTGTGAATTTTTTATTCTGAAAGGTGCTCAAACATAGTTTTTGTAACCAGCCATTTAGTCAGATTAATTAGAAAGACATACATATTTTCCCCCCTTTTTGACCTGGTCACAGTATTATTTGCTGTATGCAGTCAAAAACCCCCAGACTTTAACATCAATGCTGATTATTTCTGTCACCTGTGGCTCTGCAGATGAGCTTAAGCAGTTCATGAATGTAAACCTGGAGCCCAGACAAAACCTCAGTGGAGCTAAAACTAGACTTTCAACAACAATCCATGCTGTGTTTATGTAGTATTTTCTAATACTTCACATGCAATTACATTTAGAATCTGGCTGCCCTCTAGCTTATCTGCTTCTATTTTGTGGCTTCCACAGTCAATAATTTAAACATTAAAAAAAAAAAAAGAAAAAAGAAAAAAAAAAGAGCATAAATCTTTTTATCTCTGTCTGGTTTATGGATCTTGGGAGATGAGTAGAAGTGAATTTACCACTGGGCCAGACAGGGACATATAAAGATGAAAATAGATTTCAGGTCTGCTATTTAATTCAGCAAGCATCTGTGGGTGGGGAAAATTAAACAATGTCATCTACTCTGAGCTTTATTGGACTTGAGATTCCTTTTCCTCTTCTATAGAGAAAATAAAACTTCAGCAATCACGATTAGTCTAAACTGAGGTCTTGTTTTCAGAAAAAGATGACTCTAAAAAATACATTTTATTATCAAATCCATATTGTCACCAAAGTCAAGGGGTTTTAGACATGTGGTTATATTCCTTGCACTAGAATTCAAGCTTCTCATAAAACTATTGTATGGATCCAGATCATTGCTTTGGTGAAGTATGAGGACAAGCAGGTCCTCAACTCCACACAATCCGGCTGCACTTTTCTTTGCCAGAACAAATTGTTTAAATCAAATCATCATATGTATACCAATAGAAGTGGTAAAGCTACTTCAAAGTAAGTGCAGAAAAATATCTGGCGTACCGCCTTTTCTCCAGAGAAGATGGGGAACAGCTGTTTGGCCAGTGAATTCTGTCTGTTCAACTCAGTGAAACGTGGACAGCCAACTACAGAGGTGGCAGATGCTGATACCAGCTCCCAAATGGTGCAACTCAGTTCTTACTCTGTGGTGGCCTTCTCTACTCAGGAAGTGCAGTTGAATGGAATGGCACCTTTTTGGATATCTTTTTTGTACCAAAATATGCCTGCAGTTCTCAGTAATCTGTAGTTTAGGGACAAATATGTCTGCAGTCAACATGATCTTCACAGAATTATAGAATGACTTAGTTTGGAAAAGGCCCTAGAGATCATCTACTCCAACCACACCACCAAGGGCAGGGACACCGCTCAATGAGACTTGGCTGCTCGAGGACTCATCTAGTCTGGCCTTGAAGACTCCAGGGAGAAGGCAACCACAACCACCCTGGACAACTTCTTCCAGTGTCTCATCACCCTTGTACTGAAGATCTTCTTTCCAAGTTTCAGTATAAACCTACTCTCAGCTTAAAACCGTCCCTTCCTTTTCCTGTTGCTAGACACCTTTATGAAAAGTCCCTCTCTCCTGACTACTTGTAGGTATTCGAAGGCAGCTCTAAGGTCCTCCCAGGCTGAACAACCCCAGCTTCCTCAGCGTATCT